>NW_027142345.1:4477502-4810004 GCF_036365525.1 Heterodontus francisci
CCCCTGATGGTTAAATATCCAAAGGACATGTCACCAGGTGAACAGTATAAGTGAGGAGAGTGTGTTCCCCTGATGGTTTAATACTGACAGGACATGTTACCAGATGAACAGTATAAGTGAGGAGAGTGTGTTTCTCTGATGGTTTAATGCACACAGGACATGTTACCAGGTGAACAGTATAAGTGAGGAGAGTGTGTTCCCCTGATTGTTTAATACGCACGGGACATGTTACCAGGTGAACTGTGTAAGTGAGGAGACTGTGTGCCCCTGATTGTTTAATACGCACGGGACATGTTACCAAATGAACTGTGTAAGTGAGGAGAGTCTGTTCCCCTGATGGTTTTATATACACGGGACATGTTACCAGGTGAACAGTATAAGTGAGGAGAGTGTGTGCCCCTGATCGTTTAATATACACGGGACATGTTACCAGGTGAACAGTATAAGTGAGGAGAGTGTGTTCCCCTGATGGTTTAATATATACGGGACATATTACCAGGTGAACAGTATAAGTGAGGAGAGTGTGTTCCCCTGATTGTTTAATACTCACGGGACATGTTACCAGGTGAACAGTATAAGTGAGGAGAGTGTGTTCCCCTGATTGTTTAATACACACGGGACATGTTACCAGCTGAACAGTATAAGTGAGGAGAGTCTGTTCCCCTGATGGTTTTATATACATGGGACATGTTACCAGGTGAACAGTATAAGTGAGGAGACTGTGTGCCCCTGATGATTTAATGCACACAGGACATGTTACCAGGTGAACAGTATAAGTGAGGAGAGAGTGATCCCCTGATGGTTTAATACACACGGGACATGTCGCCAGGTGAACAGTATAAGTGAGGAGAGTGTGTTCCCCTGATTGTTTAATACCGACGGGACATGTCACGAGGTGAAAAGTATAAGTGAGGAGAGTGTGTTCCCCTGATGATTTAATGCACACAGGACATGTTACCAGGTGAACAGTATAAGTGAGGAGAGAGTGTTCCTCTGATGGTCTAATGCAAACGGGACATGTTACCAGGTGAACAGTGTAAGTGAGGAGAGTGTCTTCCCCTGAAGGTTTAATACTCACGGGACATGTTACCAGGTGAACAGTATAAGTGAGGAGAGTGTGTTCCCCTGATGGTTTAATGCACACGGGACATGTTACCAGGTGAACAGTATAAGTGAGGAGAGTGCTTTCCCCTGAATTTTAATATTCAAGGTACATGTTACCAGGTGAACAGTATAACTGAGGAGAGTGTGTTCCCCTGATGGTTTAATATACACGGGACATGTTACCAGGTGAACAGAATAATTGAGGAGAGTGTGATCCCCTGATTGTTTAATACTCACGGGACATGTTACCAGCTGAACATTATAAGTGAGGAGAGTGAGTTCCCCTGATTGTTTAATACACACGGGACATGTTACCAGGTGAACAGTATAAGTGAGGAGAGTGTGTTCCCCTGATTGTTTAATACACACGGGTCATGTCACCAGGTGAACAGTATATGTGAGGAGAGTGTGTTCCCCTGATGGTTTAACACGCACGGGACATGTTCCCAGGTGAACAGTATAATTGAGGAGAGTGTGTTCCCCTGATTGTTTAATACTGACGGGACATGTCACCAGGTGAACAGTATAACTGTGGAGAGTGTGTTCCCCTGATGGTTTAACATGCACGGGACATGTTACCAGGTGAACAGTATAAGTGAGGAGAGTGTGTTCCCCTGATTGTTTAATACACACGGGACATGTCACCGGGTAAAAAGTATAAGTGAGGAGACTGTGTTCCCCTGATTGTTTAATACACATGGGACATGTCACCAGGTGAACAGTATAAGTGAGCAGAATGATTTCCCCTGATGATTAAATATGCAAAGGACATGTTACCAGGTGAACAGTATAAGTGAGGAGAGTGTGTTCCCCTGATTGTTTAATACACACGGGACATGTCACCGGGTCAACAGTATAAATGAGGAGAGTGTGTTCCCCTGATTGTTTAATACACACGGGACATGTCACCTGGTGAACAGTATAAGTGAGGAGAGTGTGTTCCTCTGATTGTTTAATACACACGGGACATGTCACCAGGTGAACAGTATAAGTGAGTAGAGTGTGTTCCCCTGATTGTTTAATACGCACGGGACATGTTACCAGATGAACAGTATAAGTGAGGAGAGTGTGTTCCCCTGATGGTTTAAGACTGACGGGACATGTTACCAGATGAACAGTATAAGTGAGGAGAGTGTGATTCTCTGATGGTTTAATGCACACAGGACATGTTACCAGGTGAACAGTATAAGTGAGGAGAGAGTGTTCCTCTGATGGTTTAATGCACACGGGACATGTTACCAGGTGAACAGTATAAGTGAGGAGAGTGCTTTCCCCTGAAGTTTAATATTCACGGGACATGTTACCAGGTGAACAGTATAAGTGAGGAGAGTGTGTTGCCCTGATGGTTTAATGTACACGGGACATGTTACCAGGTGAAGAGTATAATTGAGGAGAGTGTGATCCCCTGATTGTTTAATACACACGGGACATGTTACCAGGTGAACAGTATAATTGAGCAGAGTGTGTTCCCCTGATTGTTTAATACACACGGGACATGTCACCAGGTGAACAGTATATGTGAGGAGAGTGTGTTCCCCTGATTGTTTAATACACACGGGACATGTCACCAGGTGAACAGTATATGTGAGGAGAGTGTGTTCCCCTGATGGTTTAACACGCACGGGACATGTTACCAGGTGAACAGTATAAGTGAGGAGAGTGTGTTCCCCTGATGTTTTAATATACACGGGACATGTCAGCAGGTGAACAGCATAATTGAGGAGAGTGTGTTCCCCTGATGGTTTAATATACAGGGGACATGTCACCAGGTGAAAAGTATAAGTGAGGAGAGTGTGTTCCCCTGATTGTTTAATACACACGGGACATTTCACCAGGTGAACAGTATAAGTGAGGAAAGTGTGTTCCCCTGATGGTTTAATATACACGGGACATGTTACCAGATGAACAGTATAAGTGAGGAGAGTGTGTTCCCCTGATGGTTTAATATACACGGGACATGTTACCAGGTGAACTTTGTAAGTGAGGAGAGTCTGTTCCCCTGATGGTTTTATATGCACGGGATATGTTACCAGGTGAACAGTATAAGTGAGGAGAGTGTGTTCCCCTGATGTTTTAATATACCCGGGACATGTCAGCAGGTGAACAGCATAATTGAGGAGAGTGTGTTCCCCTGATGGTTTAATATACACGGGACATGTCACCAGGTGAACAGTGTAAGTGAGGAGAGTGTGTTCCCCTGATTGTTTAATACACACGGGACATTTCACCAGGTGAACAGTATAAGTGAGGAGAGTGTGTTCCCCTGATGGTTTAATATACACGGGACATGTTACCAGATGAACATGATAAGTGAGGAGAGTGTGTTCCCCTGATTGTTTAATACATACGGGACATTTCACCAGGTGAACAGTATAAGTGAGGAGAGTGCGTTCCCCTGATTGTTCAATACACACGGGACAGGTTACCAGTTGAACAGTACAAGTGAGGAGAATGTGTTCCCCTGATGGTTTAATGCAGACGGGACATGTTCCCAGGTGAAAAGTATAAGTGAGGAGAGTGTGTTCCCCTGATTGTTTAATATACACGTGACATGTTACCAGGTGAACAGTATAAGTGAGGAGAGTGTGTTCCCCTGATGGTTTAATACACACGGGACATGTTACCAGGTGAACAGTATAAGTGAGGAGAGTGTGTTCCCCTGATGGTTTAATATACACAGGACATGTTACCAGGTGAATAGTATAAGTGAGGATAGTGTTTTCCCCTGATTGTTTAATACTCACGGGACATGTTACCATGTGAACAGTATAAGTGAGGAGAGTGTGTTCCCCTGATTGCTTAATACACACAGGACATGTCACCAGGTGAACAGTATAAGTGAGCAGAATGTTTTCCCCTGATGGTTTAATATGCAAAGGACATGTTACCAGGTGAACAGTATAAGTGAGGAGAGTGTGTTCCTCTGATGGTTTAATGCACACAGGACATGTTACCAGCTGAACAGTGTAAGTGAGGAGAGTGTGTTCCCCTGATGGTTTAATACTGACGGGACATGTTACCAGATGAACAGTATAAGTGAGGAGAGTGTGTTCCTCTTATGGTTTAATGCACACAGGACATGTTACCAGCTGAACAGTATAAGTGAGGAGAGTGTGTTCCCCTGATGGTTTAATATACACGGGACATGTTACCAGGTGAACAGTATAAGTGAGGAGAGTGTGTTCCCCTGATGGTTTAATATACACGGGACATGTTACCAGGTGAACAGTATAAGTGAGGAGAGTGTGTTCCCCTGATGGTTTAATATACACGGGACATGTTACCAGATCAACAGTATAAGTGAGGAGAGTGTGTTCCTCTGATGGTTTAATGCACACAGGACATGTTACCAGCTGAACAGTATAAGTGAGGAGAGTGTGTTCCCCTGATGGTTTAATATACACGGGACATGTTACCAGGTGAACAGTATAAGTGAGGAGAGTGTGTTCCCCTGATGGTTTAATATACACGGGACATGTCACCAGGTGAACAGTATCAGTGAGGAGAGTGTGTTCCCCTGATTGTTTAATACTCACGGGACATGTTACCAGGTGAACAGTTTAAGTGAGGAGAGTCTGTTCCCCTGATGGTTTAATATACACGGGACATGTTACCAGGTGAACAGTATAAGTGAGGAGAGTGTGTTCCCCTGATGGTTTAATATACCCGGAACATGTCAGCAGGTGAACAGTATAATTGAGGAGAGTGTGTTCCCCTGATTGTTTAATACACACGGGACATGTCATCGGGTGAACAGTATAAGTGAGGAGAGTGTGTTCCCCTGATTGTTTAATACACACGGGACATGTCACCGGGTAAAAAGTATAAGTGAGGAGAGTGTGTTCCCCTGATTGTTTAATACACACGGGACATGTCACCAGGTGAACAGTATAAGTGAGCAGAATGATTTCCCCTGATGATTAAATATGCAAAGGACATGTTACCAGATGAACAGTATAAGTGAGGAGAATGTGTTCCCCTGATGGTTTAATACACACGGGACATGTCACCAGGTGAACAGTAAAAGTGAGGAGAGTGTGTTCCCCTGATTGTTTAATAATGACGGGACATGTTACCAGGTGAACAGTATAAGTGAGGAGAGTGTGTTCCCCTGATGGTTTAATATACACGGGACATGTTACCAGGTGAACAGTATAAGTGAGGAGAGTGTTTTCCCCTGATTGTTTAATACTCACGGGACATGTTACCAGGTGAACAGTATAAGTGAGGAGAGTGTGTTCCCCTGATGGTTTAATATACACAGGACATGTGACCAGGTGAACAGTATAAGTGAGGAGAGTGTGTTCGTCTGATTGTTTAATACACACGGGACATGTCACCGGGTGAACAGTATAAATGAGGAGAGTGTGTTCCCCTGATGGTTTAATATACACAGGAAATGTTACCAGGTGAACAGTATAAGTGAGGAGAGTGTGTTCGTCTGATTGTTTAATACACACGGGACATGTCACCGGGTGAACAGTATAAGTGAGGAGAGTGTGTTCCCCTGATTGTTTAATATACACAGGACATGTTACCAGGTGAACAGTATAAGTGAGCAGAATGTTTTCCCCTGATGGTTAAATATCCAAAGGACAAGTTACCAGGTGAACAGTATCAGTGAGGAGAGTGTGATCCCCTGATTGTTTAATACACACGGGACATTTCACCAGGTGAACAGCATATGTGAGGAGAGTGTGTTCCCCTGATGGTTTAATACACACGGGACATTTCACCAGGTGAACAGTATATGTGAGGAGAGTGTGTTCCCCTGATGGTTGAACACGCACGGGTCAAGTTACCAGGTGAACAGTATAAGTGAGGAGAGTGTGTTCCCCTGATGGTTTAATATACACGGGACATGTTACCAGGTGAACAGTATATGTGAGGAGAATGTGTTCCCCTGATGGTTTAACACGCACGGCACATGTTACCAGCAGAACAGTATAAGTGAGGAGAGTGTGTTCCCCTGATGGTTTAATATACACGGGACATGTTACCAGGTGAACAGTATAAGTGAGGAGAGTGTGTTCCCCTGATGGTTTAATATTCACGGGACGTGTTACCAGATGAACAGCATAAGTGAGGCGAGTGTGTTCACCTGATGGGTTAATACAGACGGGACATGTCACCAGGTGAACAGTATACGTGAGGAGAGTGTGTTCCCCAGATTGTTTAACACTCACGGGACATGTTACCAGGTGAAAAGTATAAGTGAGGAGAGTGTGTTCCCCTGATGGTTTTACACACACGGGACATGTTACCAGGTGAAGAGCATAAGTGAGGAGAGTGTGTTCCCCAGATGTTTTAATATACCCGGGACATGTTACCAGGTGAACAGTATAAGTGAGGAGAGTGTGTTCCCCTGATGGTTTAATATACACGGGACATGTTACCAGGTGAACAGTATAAGTGATGAGAGTGTGTTCCCTGATGGTTTAATATACATGGGACATGTTGCCAGGTGAACAGTATAAGTGAGGAGAGTGTGTTCCCCTGATTGTCTAATACTGATGGGACATGTCACCAGGTGAACAGTATAAGTGAGGATAGTGTGTTCCCCTGATTGTTTAATACACATGGGACATGTCAGCGGGGAACAGTATAAGTGAGGAGAGTGTGTTCCCCTGATTGTTTCATACACACGGGACATGTCACCATGTGAACAGTATAAGTGAGCAGAATGTTTTCCCCTGATGGTTAAATATTCAAAGGACATGTTACCAGGTGAACAGTATAAGTGAGGAGAGTGTGTTCCCCTGATGGTTTAATATACACAGGACATGTTACCAAGTGAACAGTATAAGTGAGGAGAGTGTGTTCCCCTGATGGTTTAATAAACACGGGACATGTTACCAAGTGAACAGTTTAAGTGAGGAGAGTGTGTTCCCCTGATGGTTCAATACACACAGGACATGTCACCAGGTGAACAGTAAAAGTGAGGAGAGTGTGTTGCCCTGATTGTTTAATACACACGGGACATGTTACCTGATGAACAGTATAAGTGAGGAGAGTGTGTTCCCCTGATGGTTTAATATACAGGGGACATGTTACCTGATGAACAGTAAAAGTGAGGAGAGTGTGTTCCCCTGATGGTTTAATGCACACAGGACATTTTACCAGGTGAACTGTGTAAGTGAGGAGAGTGTGTTCCCCTGATGGTTTTACATACACGGGATATGTTACCAGGTCAACAGTATAAGTGAGGACAGTGTGTTCCCCTGATGGTTTAATATACACGGGACATGTTCCCAGGTAAACAGTATAAGTGAGGAGATTGTGTTCCCCTGATGGTTTAATATACACAGGGCATGTTACCAGTTGAACAGTATAAGTGAGGAGAGTGTGTTCCCCTGATGTTTTAATATACACGGGACATGTTACCAGGTGAACAGTATAAGTGAGGAGAGTGTGTTCCCCTGATGGTTTAATATACACAGGACATGTTACCAGGTGAACAGTATAAGTGAGTAGAGTGTGTTCGTCTGATTGTTTAATACACACGGGACATGTCACCGGGTGAACAGTATAAGTGAGGAGAGTGTGTTCCCCTGATTGTTTAATATACACAGGACATGTTACCAGGTGAACAGTATAAGTGAGGAGAGTGTGATCCCCTGATTGTTTAATACACACGGGACATTTCACCAGGTGAACAGCATATGTGAGGAGAGTGTGTTCCCCTGATGGTTTAATAGACACGGGACATTTCACCAGGTGAACAGTATATGTGAGGAGAGTGTGTTCCCCTGATGGTTGAACACGCACGGGTCAAGTTACCAGGTGAACAGTATAAGTGAGGAGAGTGTGTTCCCCTGATGGTTTAATATACACGGGACATGTTACCAGGTGAACAGTATATGTGAGGAGAATGTGTTCCCCTGATGGTTTAACACGCACGGGACATGTTACCAGCAGAACAGTATAAGTGAGGAGAGTGTGTTCCCCTGATGGTTTAATATACACGGGACATGTTATCAGGTGAACAGTATAAGTGAGGAGAGTGTGTTCCCCAGATTGTTTAACACTCACGGGACATGTTACCATTTGAAAAGTATAAGTGAGGAGAGTGTGTTCCCCTGATGGTTTTACACACACGGGACATGTTGCCAGGTGAACAGTATAAGTGAGGAGAGTGTGTTCGTCTGATTGTTTAATACACACGGGACATGTCACCGGGTGAACAGTATAAGTGAGGAGAGTGTGTTCCCCTGATTGTTTAATATACACAGGACATGTTACCAGGTGAACAGTATAAGTGAGGAGAGTGTGATCCCCTGATTGTTTAATACACACGGGACATTTCACCAGGTGAACAGCATATGTGAGGAGAGTGTGTTCCCCTGATGGTTTAATAGACACGGGACATTTCACCAGGTGAACAGTATATGTGAGGAGAGTGTGTTCCCCTGATGGTTGAACACGCACGGGTCAAGTTACCAGGTGAACAGTATAAGTGAGGAGAGTGTGTTCCCCTGATGGTTTAATATACACGGGACATGTTACCAGGTGAACAGTATATGTGAGGAGAATGTGTTCCCCTGATGGTTTAACACGCACGGGACATGTTACCAGCAGAACAGTATAAGTGAGGAGAGTGTGTTCCCCTGATGGTTTAATATACACGGGACATGTTATCAGGTGAACAGTATAAGTGAGGAGAGTGTGTTCCCCAGATTGTTTAACACTCACGGGACATGTTACCATTTGAAAAGTATAAGTGAGGAGAGTGTGTTCCCCAGATGTTTTAATATACCCGGGACATGTTACCAGGTGAACAGTATAAGTGAGGAGAGTGTGTTCCCCTGATGGTTTAATATACACGGGACATGTTACGAGGTGAACAGTATAAGTGAGGAGAGTGTGTTCCCCTGATGGTTTAATATACATGGGACATGTTGCCAGGTGAACAGTATAAGTGAGGAGAGTGTGTTCCCCTGATTGTTTAATACTGATGGGACATGTCACCAGGTGAACAGTATAAGTGAGGATAGTGTGTTCCCCTGATTGTTTAATACACACGGGACATGTCACCGGGGAACAGTATAAGTGAGGAGAGTGTGTTCCCCTGATTGTTTCATACACACGGGACATGTCACCATGTGAACAGTATTAGTGAGCAGAATGTTTTCCCCTGATGGTTAAATATTCAAAGGACATGTTACCAGGTGAACAGTATAAGTGAGGAGAGTGTGTTCCCCTGATGGTTTAATATACACGGGACATGTTACCAAGTGAACAGTATAAGTGAGGAGAGTGTGTTCCCCTGATGGTTTAATAAACACGGGACATGTTACCAAGTGAACAGTATAAGTGAGGAGAGTGTGTTCCCCTGATGGTTTAATAAACACGGGACATGTTACCAAGTGAACAGTATAAGTGAGGAGAGTGTGTTCCCCTGATGTTTAATACACACAGGACATGTTACCAAGTGAACAGTATAAATGAGGAGAGTGTGTTCCCCTGATGGTTTAATAAACACGGGACATGTTACCAGGTGAACAGTATAAGTGAGGAGAGTGTGTTCCCCTGATGGTTTAATATGCAGGGGACATGTTACCAAATGAACTGTATAAGTGAGGAGAGTGTGTTCCCCTGATGGTTTAATATACAGGGGACATGTTACCACATGAACAGTATAAGTGAGGAGAGTGTGTTCCCCTGATGGTTCAATACACACAGGACATGTCACCAGGTGAACAGTAAAAGTGAGGAGAGTGTGTTGCCCTGATGGTTTAATATTCACGGGACATGTTACCTGATGAACAGTGTAAGTGAGGAGAGTGTGTTCCCCTGATGGTTTAATATACAGGGGACATGTAACCTGATGAACAGTAAAAGTGAGGAGAGTGTGTTCCCCTGATGGTTTAATGCACACAGGACATTTTACCAGGTGAACTGTGTAAGTGAGGAGAGTGTGTTCCCCTGATGGTTTTACATACACGGGATATGTTACCAGGTCAACAGTATAAGTGAGGACAGTGTGTTCCCCTGATGGTTTAATATACACGGGACATGTTCCCAGGTAAACAGTATAAGTGAGGAGATTGTGTTCCCCTGATGGTTTAATATACACAGGGCATGTAACCAGTTGAACAGTATAAGTGAGGAGAGTGTGTTCCCCTGATGTTTTAATATACACGGGACATGTTACCAGGTGAACAGTATAAGTGAGGAGAGTGTGTTCCCCTGATGTTTTAATATACACAGGACATGTTACCAGGTGAACAGTATAAGTGAGGAGAGTGTGTTCCCCTGATTGTTTAATACGCACGGGACATGTTACCAGATGAACATTATAAGTGAGGAGAATGTGTTCTCCTGTTTTTTTAATACGCAAGGGACATGTTACCAAGTGAACAGGATAAGTGAGGGGAATGTGTTCCCCTGATTGTTTAATACACACGGGACATGTTACCAGGTGAACAGTACAAGTGAGGAGAATGTGTTCCCCTGTTTGTTTAATACGCACGGGACATGTTACCAGGTGAACAGTATAAGTGAGGAGAGTGCTTTCCCCTGATGGTTTAATATTCACGGGACATGTTTCCAGGTGAACAGTATAAGTGAGGAGAGTGCTTTCCCCTGATGGTTTAATATTCACGGGACATGTTTCCAGGTGAACAGTGTAAGTGAGGAGAGTGTGTTCTCCTGATGGTTTAATATACACGGGATATGTTACCAAGAGAAAAGTCTAAGTGAGGAGAGTGCTTTCCCCTGATGGTTTAATATTCACGGGACATGTTTCCAGGTGAACCGTATAAGTGAGGAGAGTGTGTACCCCTGATTGTTTAATATACACGGGACATGTTACCAGATGAACAGTATAAGTGAGGAGAGTTTGTTCCCCTGATGGTTTAATATACACGGGACATGTTACCAGGAGAAAAGTCTAAGTGAGGAGAGTGCTTTCCCCTGATGGTTTAATATTCACGGGACATGTTTCCAGGTGAACAGTATAAGTGAGGAGAGTGTGTTCCCCTGATGGTTTAACACGCACGGGACATGTTGCCAGGTGAACAGTATAAGTGAGGAGAGTGTGTTCCCCTGATGGTTTAACACGCACGGGACATGTTGCCAGGTGAACAGTATAAGTGAGGAGAATGTGTTCCCCTGATTGTTTAATATACACGGGACATGCTATCAGGTGAACAGTATAAGTGAGGAGAGTGTCTTCCCCTGATTGTTTAATATACACGGGACATGTTACCAGGTGAACAGTATAGGTGAGGAGAGTGTGATCCCCTGATTGTTTAATACACACGGGACATGTTACCAGGTGAACAGAATAAGTGAGGAGAGTGTGTTCCCCTGATGGTTTAATATACACGGGACATATTGCCAGGTGAACAGTATAAGTGAGGAGAGTGTGTTCCCCTGATTGTTTAATACTGACGGGACATGTCACCAGGTGAACAGGATAAGTGAGGAGAGTGTGTTCCCCTGATGGTTCAATATACACAGGACATGTTACCAGGTGAACAGTATAAGTGAGGAGAGTGTGCTCCCCTGATTGTTTAATACACACGTGACATGTCACCAGGTGAACAGGATAAGTGAGGAGAGTGTGTTCCCCTGATGGTTTAATATACACGGGACATGTTACCAGCTGAACAGTATAAGTGAGGAGAGTGTGTTCCCCTGATGGTTTAACACGCACGGGACATGTTGCCAGGTGAACAGTATAAGTGAGGAATGTGTGTTCCCCTGATGGTTTAATATACACGGGACATATTGCCAGGTGAACAGTATAAGTGAGGAGAGTGTGTTCCCCTGATTGTTTAATACTGACGGGACATGTCACCAGGTGAACAGGATAAGTGAGGAGAGTGTGTTCCCCTGATGGTTTAATATACACGGGACATGTTACCAGCTGAACAGTATAAGTGAGGAGAGTGTGTTCCCCTGATGGTTTAATATACACGGCACATGTTCCCAGGTGAACAGTATAAGTGAGGAGAGCGTGTTCCCCTGATGGTTTAATATACACGGGACATGTTACCAGGTGAACAGTATAAGTGAGGAGAGTCTGTTCCCCTGATGGTTTAATATACACGGGACATGTTACCAGGTGAACTGTATAAGTGAGGAGAGTGTGTTCCCCTGATGGTTTAACACGCACGGGACATGTTACCAGGTGAACAGTTTAATTGAGGAGAGTGTGTTCCCCTGATGGTTTAATATACACAGGACATGTTACCAGGTGAACAGTATAAGTGAGGAGAGTGTGTTCCCCTGATTGCTTAATACACACGGGACATGTCACCAGGTGAACAGTATAAGTGAGCAGAATGTTTTCCCCTGATGGTTTAATATGCAAAGGACATGTTACCAGGTGAACAGTATAAGTGAGGAGAGTGTGTTCCTCTGATGGTTTAATGCACACAGGACATGTTACCAGCTGAACAGTGAAAGTGAGGAGAGTGTGTTCCCCTGATGGTTTAATACTGACGGGACATGTTACCAGATGAACAGTATAAGTGAGGAGAGTGTGTTCCTCTGATGGTTTCATGCACACAGGACATGTTACCAGCTGAACAGTATAAGTGAGGAGAGTGTGTTCCCCTGATGGTTTAATATACACGGGACATGTTACCAGGTGAACAGTATAAGTGAGGAGAGTGTGTTCCCCTGATGGTTTAATATACACGGGACATGTTACCAGGTGAACAGTATAAGTGAGGAGAGTGTGTTCCCCAGATAGTTTAATATGCACGGGACATGTTACCAGATCAACAGTATAAGTGAGGAGAGTGTGTTCCTCTGATGGTTTAATGCACACAGGACATGTTACCAGCTGAACAGTATAAGTGAGGAGAGTGTGTTCCCCTGATGGTTTAATATACACGGGACATGTCACCAGGTGAACAGTATCAGTGAGGAGAGTGTGTTCCCCTGATTGTTTAATACTCACGGGACATGTTACCAGGTGAACAGTTTAAGTGAGGAGAGTCTGTTCCCCTGATGTTTTAATATACCCGGAACATGTCAGCAGGTGAACAGTATAATTGAGGAGAGTGTGTTCCCCTGATTGTTTAATACTCACGGGACATGTTACCAGGTGAACAGTTTAAGTGAGGAGAGTCTGTTCCCCTGATGTTTTAATACACACGGGACATGTCACCGGGTAAAAAGTATAAGTGAGGAGAGTGTGTTCCCCTGATTGTTTAATACACACGGGACATGTCACCAGGTGAACAGTATAAGTGAGCAGAATGATTTCCCCTGATGATTAAATATGCAAAGGACATGTTACCAGATGAACAGTATAAGTGAGGAGAGTGTGTTCCCCTGACTGTTTAATAATGACGGGACATGTTACCAGGTGAACAGTATAAGTGAGGAGAGTGTGTTCCCCTGATGGTTTAATATACACGGGACATGTTACCAGGTGAACAGTATAAGTGAGGAGAGTGTTTTCCCCTGATTGTTTAATACTGACGGGACATGTTACCAGGTGAACAGTATAAGTGAGGAGAGTGTGTTCCCCTGATGGTTTAATATACACAGGACATGTTACCAGGTGAACAGTATAAGTGAGGAGAGTGTGTTCGTCTGATTGTTTAATACACACGGGACATGTCACCGGGTGAACAGTATAAATGAGGAGAGTGTGTTCCCCTGATGGTTTAATATACACAGGACATGTTACCAGGTGAACAGTATAAGTGAGGAGAGTGTGTTCGTCTGATTGTTTAATACACACGGGACATGTCACCGGGTGAACAGTATAAGTGAGGAGAGTGTGTTCCCCTGATTGTTTAATATACACAGGACATGTTACCAGGTGAACAGTATAAGTGAGCAGAATGTTTTCCCCTGATGGTTAAATATCCAAAGGACAAGTTCCCAGGTGAACAGTATCAGTGAGGAGAGTGTGTTCCCCTGATTGTTAAATAATCACGGGACAGGTTACCAGGTGAACAGGATAAGTGAGGAGAGTGTGATCCCCTGATTGTTTAATACACACGGGACATTTCACCAGGTGAACAGCATATGTGAGGAGAGTGTGTTCCCCTGATGGTTTAATACACACGGGACATTTCACCAGGTGAACAGTATATGTGAGGAGAGTGTGTTCCCCTGATGGTTGAACACGCACGGGTCAAGTTACCAGGTGAACAGTATAAGTGAGGAGAGTGTGTTCCCCTGATGGTTTAATATACACGGGACATGTTACCAGGTGAACAGTATATGTGAGGAGAATGTGTTCCCCTGATGGTTTAACACGCACGGGACATGTTACCAGCAGAACAGTATAAGTGAGGAGAGTGTGTTCCCCTGATGGTTTAATATACACGGGACATGTTACCAGGTGAACAGTATAAGTGAGGAGAGTGTGTTCCCCTGATGGTTTAATATTCACGGGACATGTTACCAGATGAACAGCATAAGTGAGGCGAGTGTGTTCACCTGATGGGTTAATACAGACGGGACATGTCACCAGGTGAACAGTATAAGTGAGGAGAGTGTGTTCCCCAGATTGTTTAACACTCACGGGACATGTTACCAGGTGAACAGTATAAGTGAGGAGAGTGTGTTCCCCTGATGGTTTTACACACACGGGACATGTTACCAGGTGAAGAGCATAAGTGAGGAGAGTGTGTTCCCCAGATGTTTTAATATACCCGGGACATGTTACCAGGTGAACAGTATAAGTGAGGAGAGTGTGTTCCCCTGATGGTTTAATATACACGGGACATGTTACCAGGTGAACAGTATAAGTGAGGAGAGTGTGTTCCCCTGATGGTTTAATATACATGGGACATGTTGCCAGGTGAACAGTATAAGTGAGGAGAGTGTGTTCCCCTGATTGTTTAATACTGATGGGACATGTCACCAGGTGAACAGTATAAGTGAGGATAGTGTGTTCCCCTGATTGTTTAATACACACGGGACATGTCACCGGGGAACAGTATAAGTGAGGAGAGTGTGTTCCCTTGATTGTTTCATACACACGGGACATGTCACCATGTGAACAGTATAAGTGAGCAGAATGTTTTCCCCTGATGGTTAAATATTCAAAGGACATGTTACCAGGTGAACAGTATAAGTGAGGAGAGTGTGTTCCCCTGATGGTTTAATATACACAGGACATGTTACCAAGTGAACTGTATAAGTGAGGAGAGTGTGTTCCCCTGATGGTTTAATAAACACGGGACATGTTACCAAGTGAACAGTATAAGTGAGGAGAGTGTGTTCCCCTGATGGTTTAATAAACACGGGACATGTTACCAAGTGAACAGTATAAGTGAGGAGAGTGTGTTCCCCTGATGGTTTAATACACACAGGACATGTTACCAGGTGAACAGTATAAATGAGGAGAGTGTGTTCCCCTGATGGTTTAATAAACACGGGACATGTTACCAGGTGAACAGTATAAGTGAGGAGAGTGTGTTCCCCTGATGGTTTAATATGCAGGGGACATGTTACCAAATGAACTGTATAAGTGAGGAGAGTTTGTTCCCCTGATGGTTTAATATACAGGGGACATGTTACCACATGAACAGTATAAGTGAGGAGAGTGTGTTGCCCTGATTGTTTAATACACACGGGACATGTCACCAGGTGAACAGTAAAAGTGAGGAGAGTGTGTTGCCCTGATTGTTTAATACACACGGGACATGTTACCTGATGAACAGTATAAGTGAGGAGAATGTGTTCCCCTGATGGTTCAATACACACAGGACATGTCACCAGGTGAACAGTAAAAGTGAGGAGAGTGTGTTGCCCTGATTGTTTAATACACACGGGACATGTTACCTGATGAACAGTATAAGTGAGGAGAGTGTGTTCCCCTGATGGTTTAATATACAGGGGACATGTTACCTGATGAACAGTAAAAGTGAGGAGAGTGTGTTCCCCTGATGGTTTTATGCACACAGGACATTTTACCAGGTGAACTGTGTAAGTGAGGAGAGTGTGTTCCCCTGATGGTTTTACATACACGGGATATGTAACCAGGTCAACAGTATAAGTGAGGACAGTGTGTTCCCCTGATGGTTTAATATACACGGGACATGTTCCCAAGTAAACAGTATAAGTGAGGAGATTGTGTTCCCCTGATGGTTTAATATACACAGGGCATGTTACCAGTTGAACAGTATAAGTGAGGAGAGTGTGTTCCCCTGATGTTTTAATATCCACGGGACATGTTACCAGGTGAACAGTATAAGTGAGGAGAGTGTGTTCCCCTGATGTTTTAATATACACAGGACATGTTACCAGGTGAACAGTATAAGTGAGGAGAGTGTGTTCCCCTGATTGTTTAATACGCACGGGACATGTTACCAGATGAACAGTATAAGTGAGGAGAATGTGTTCTCCTGTTTTTTTAATACGCAAGGGACATGTTACCAAGTGAACAGGATAAGTGAGGGGAATGTGTTCCCCTGTTTGTTTAATACGCACGGGACATGTTACCAGGTGAACAGTATAAGTGAGGAGATTGCTTTCCCCTGATGGTTTAATATTCACGGGACATGTTTCCAGGTGAACAGTATAAGTGAGGAGAGTGCTTTCCCCTGATGGTTTAATATTCACGGGACATGTTTCCAGGTGAACAGTGTAAGTGAGGAGAGTGTGTTCTCCTGATGGTTTAATATACACGGGATATGTTACCAAGAGAAAAGTCTAAGTGAGGAGAGTGCTTTCCCCTGATGGTTTAATATTCACGGGACATGTTTCCAGGTGAACCGTATAAGTGAGGAGAGTGTGTACCCCTGATGTTTTAATATGCACGGGACATGTCACCAAGTGAACTGTATAAGTGAGGAGAGTGTGTTCCCCTGATGGTTTAATACTGACAGGACATGTTACCAGATGAACAGTCTCAGTGAGGAGAGTGTGTTCCCCTGATTGTTTAATGCAGACACGGCATGTTACCAGATGAACAGTATAAGTGAGGAGAGTTTGTTCCCCTGATGGTTTAATATACACGGGACATGTTACCAGGAGAAAAGTCTAAGTGAGGAGAGTGCTTTCCCCTGATGGTTTAATATTCACGGGACATGTTTCCAGGTGAACAGTTTCAGTGAGGAGAGTGTGTTCCCCTGATGGTTTAACACGCACGGGACATGTTGCCAGGTGAACAGTATAAGTGAGGAGAGTGTGTTCCCCTGATGGTTTAACACGCACGGGACATGTTGCCAGGTGAACAGTATAAGTGAGGAGAGTGTGTTCCCCTGATTGTTTAATATACACGGGACATGCTATCAGGTGAACAGTATAAGTGAGGAGAGTGTGTTCCCCGGATTGTTTAATACTCACGGGACATGTTACCAGGTGAACAGTATAAGTGAGGAGAGTGTGTTCCCCTGATCGTTTAATACACACGGGACATGTTACCAGGTGAACAGTATAAGTGAGGAGAGTGTGATCCCCTGATTGTTTAATACACACGGGACATGTTACCAGGTGAACAGAATAAGTGAGGAGAGTGTGTTCCCCTGATGGTTTAATATAAACGGGACATATTGCCAGGTGAACAGTATAAGTGAGGAGAGTGTGTTCCCCTGATTGTTTAATACTGACGGGACATGTCACCAGGTGAACAGGATAAGTGAGGAGAGTGTGTTCCCCTGATGGTTCAATATACACAGGACATGTTACCAGGTGAACAGTATAAGTGAGGAGAGTGTGTTCCCCTGATGGTTTAATATACACGGGACATGTTACCAGCTGAACAGTTTAAGTGAGGAGAGTGTGTTCCCCTGATGGTTTAACACGCACGGGACATGTTGCCAGGTGAACAGTATAAGTGAGGAGAGTGTGTTCCCCTGATGGTTTAATATACACGGGACATATTGCCAGGTGAACAGTATAAGTGAGGAGAGTGTGTTCCCCTGATTGTTTAATACTGACGGGACATGTCACCAGGTGAACAGGATAAGTGAGTAGAGTGTGTTCCCCTGATGCTTTAATATACACGGGACATGTTACCAGCTGAACAGTATAAGTGAGGAGAGTGTGTTCCCCTGATGGTTTAATATACACGGCACATGTTCCCAGGTGAACAGTATAAGTGAGGAGAGCGTGTTCCCCTGATGGTTTAATATACACGGGACATGTTACCAGGTGAACAGTATAAGTGAGGAGAGTCTGTTCCCCTGATGGTTTAATATACACGGGACATGTTACCAGGTGAACAGTATAAGTGAGGAGAGTCTGTTCCCCTGATTGTTTAATACACACGGCAGATGTCACCATGTGAACAGGATAAGTGAGCAGAATGTTTTCCCCTGATGGTTAAATATTCAAAGGACATGTTACCAGGTGAACAGTATAAGTGAGGAGAGTGTGTTCCCCTGATGGTTTAATACTGACGGGACATGTTACCAGATGAACAGTATAAGTGAGGAGAGTGTGTTCCCCTGATGGTTTAATATACACGGGACATGTTACCCGGTGAACAGTATAAGTGAGGAGAGCGTGTTCCCCTGATGGTTTAATATACACAGGACATGTTACCAGGTGAACAGTATTAGTGAGGAGAGTGTGTACCCAGATTGTTTAATACGCTCGGGACATGTTACCAGGTGAACCGTGTAAGTGAGGAGAATGTGTTCCCCTGTTTGTTTAATACGCACGGGACATGTTGCCAGGTCAACAGTTTAAGTGAGGAGAATGTGTTCCCCTGATTGTTTAATACGCACGGGATATGTTAAAAAGAGAAAAGTCTAAGTGAGCAGAGTGCTTTCCCCTGATGGTTTAATATTCACGTGACATGTTTCCAGGTGAACAGTATAAGTGAGGAGAATGTGTTCTCCTGATGGTTTAATACTGACGGGACATGTTACCAGATAAACAGTCTCAGTGAGGAGAGTGTGTTCCCCTGATGGTTTAATACTGACGGGACATGTTACCAGATGAACAGTATAAGTGAGGAGAGTGCTTTCCCCTGATGGTTTAATATTCACAGGACATGTTTCCAGGTGAACAGTATAAGTGAGGAGAGTGTGTTCCCCTGATTGTTTAATACACACGGGACATGTTACCAGGTGAACAGTATAAGTGAGGAGAGTGTGTTCCCCTGATGGTTTAACACGCACGGGACATGTTGCCAGGTGAACAGTATAAGTGAGGAGAGTGTGTTCCCCTGATGGTTTAATATACACGGGACATGCTATCAGGTGAACAGTATAAGTGAGGAGAGTGTGTTCCCCTGATTGTTTAATACTCACGGGACATGTTACCAGGTGAACAGTATAAGTGAGGAGAGTGTGTTCCCCTGATTGTTTAATACACACGGGACATGTTACCAGGTGAACAGTATAAGTGAGGAGAGTGTGTTCCCCTGATTGTTTAATACTCACGGGACATGTTACCAGGTGAACAGTATAAGTGAGGAGAGTGTGTTCCCCTGATTGTTTAATACTCACGGGACATGTTACCAGGTGAACAGTATAAGTGAGGAGAGTGTGTTCCCCTGATTGTTTAATACACACGGGACATGTTACCAGGTGAACAGTATAAGTGAGGAGAGTGTGTTCCCCTGATTGTTTAATACTCACGGGACATGTTACCAGGTGAACAGTATAAGTGAGGAGAGTGTGTTCCCCTGATTGTTTAATACACACAGGACATGTTACCAGGTGAACAGTATAAGTGAGGAGAGTGTGTTCCCCTGATGGTTTAATATACACGGGACATATTGCCAGGTGAACAGTATAAGTGAGGAGAGTGTGTTCCCCTGATTGTTTAATACACACGGGACATGTTACCAGGTGAACAGTATAAGTGAGGAGAGTGTGTTCCCCTGATTGTTTAATACTGACGGGACATGTCACCAGGTGAACAGTATAAGTGAGGAGAGTGTGTTCCCCTGATGGTTTAATATACACGGGACATATTGCCAGGTGAACAGTATAAGTGAGGAGAGTGTGTTCCCCTGATTGTTTAATACTGACGGGACATGTTACCAGGTGAACAGTATAAGTGAGGAGAGTGTGCTCCCCTGATTGTTTAATACACACGAGACATGTTACCAGGTGAACAGTATAAGTGAGGAGAGTGTGTTCCCCTGATGGTTTAATATACACGGGACATATTGCCAGGTGAACAGTATAAGTGAGGAGAGTGTGTTCCCCTGATTGTTTAATACTGACGGGACATGTTACCAGGTGAACAGTATAAGTGAGGAGAGTGTGTTCCCCTGATTGTTTAACACGCACGGGACATGTTACCAGGTGAACAGTATAAGTGAGGAGAGTGTGTTCCCCTGATGGTTTAATATACACGGGACATATTGCCAGGTGAACAGTATAAGTGAGGAGAGTGTGTTCCCCTGATTGTTTAATACTGACGGGACATGTTACCAGGTGAACAGTATAAGTGAGGAGAGTGTGTTCCCCTGATTGTTTAATACTGACGGGACATGTCACCAGGTGAACAGGATAAGTTTGGAGAGTGTGTTCCCCTGATGGTTTAATATACACGGGACATGTTACCAGCTGAACAGTATAAGTGAGGAGAGTGTGTTCCCCTGATGGTTTAATATACACGGGACATGTTACCAGGTGAACAGTATAAGTGAGGAGAGTGTGTTCCCCTGATGGTTTAATATACACGGGATATGTTACCAGGTGAACAGTATAAGTGAGGAGAGTCTGTTCCCCTGATTGTTTAATACACACGGCACATGTCACCATGTGAACAGGATAAGTGAGCAGAATGTTTTCCCCTGATGGTTAAATATTCAAAGGACATGTTACCAGGTGAACAGTATAAGTGAGGAGAGTGTGTTCCCCTGATGGTTTAATACTGACGGGACATGTTACCAGATGAACAGTATAAGTGAGGAGAGTGTGTTCCCCTGATGGTTTAATATACACGGGACATGTTACCCGGTGAACAGTATAAGTGAGGAGAGTGTGTTCCCCTGATGGATTAATATACACGGGACATGTGACCAGGTGAACAGTATAAATGAGGAGAGTGTGTTCCCCTGATGGTTTAATATACACAGGGCATGTTACCAGTTGAACAGTATAAGTGAGGAGATTGTGTTCCCCTGATGGTTTAATACACATGGGACATGTTACCAGGTGAACAGTATAAGTGATGAGAGTGTGCCCCCTGATTCTTTAATGCACACGGGATATGTTACCAGGTGAACTGTGTAAGTGAGGAGAGTCTGTTCCCCTGATGTTTTAATATACACAGGACATGTTACCAGGTGAACAGTATAAGTGAGGACAGTGTGTTCCATTGATGGTTTAATATACACAGGACATGTTACCAGGTGAACAGTATTAGTGAGGAGAGTGTGTACCCAGATTGTTTAATACGCTCGGGACATGTTACCAGGTGAACCGTGTAAGTGAGGAGAATGTATTCCCCTGATTGTTTAATACGCACGGGATATGTTAAAAAGAGAAAAGTCTAAGTGAGCAGAGTGCTTCCCCCTGATGGTTTAATATTCACGTGACATGTTTCCAGGTGAACAGTATAAGTGAGGAGAATGTGTTCTCCTGATGGTTTAATACTGACGGGACATGTTACCAGATAAACAGTCTCAGTGAGGAGAGTGTGTTCCCCTGTTGGTTTAATACTGACGGGACATGTTACCAGATGAACAGTATAAGTGAGGAGAGTGTGTTCCCCTGATGGTTTAATACGCACGGGACATGTTACCAGGAGAAAAGTCTAAGTGAGGAGAGTGCTTTCCCCTGATGGTTTAATATTCACAGGACATGTTACCAGGTGAACAGTATAAGTGAGGAGAGTGTGTTCCCCTGATTGTTTAATACTCACGGGACATGTTACCAGGTGAACAGTATAAGTGAGGAGAATGTGTTCCCCTGATTGTTTAATACACACGGGACATGTCACCAGGTGAACAGTATAAGTGAGGAGAGTGTGTTCCCCTGATGGTTTAGTACTGACGGGACATGTTACCAGATGAACAGTATAAGTGAGGAGAGTGTGTTCCCCTGATGGTGTAATGCACACAGGACATGTTACCAGGTGAACAGTATAAGTGAGGAGAGTGTGTTCCCCTGATGGTTTAATATACACGGGACATGTCACCAGGTGAACAGTATAAGTGAGGAGAGTGTGTTCCCCTGATTGTTTAATACACACGAGACATGTTACCAGATGAACAGTATAAGTGAGGAGAGTGTGTTCCCCTGATGGTTTAACACGCACGGGACATGTTACCAGATGAACAGTATAATTGAGGAGAGTGTGTTCCGCTGATGGTTTAATATACACAGGACATGTTACCAGGTGAACAGTATAAGTGAGGAGAGTGTGTTCCCCTGATTGTTTAATACACACGGGACATGTCACCGGGTGAACTGTATAAGTGAGGAGAGTTTGTTCCCCTGATTGTTTAATACACACGGGACATGTCACCATGTGAACAGTATAAGTGAGGGGAGTGTGTTCCCCTGATGGTTTAATAATGACGGGACATGTTACCAGATGACAGTATAAATGAGGAGAGTGTGTTCCCCTGATGGTTTAATATACATGGGACATGTTACCAGGTGAACAGTATAAGTGAGGAGAGTGTGTTCCCCTGATGGTTTAATATACACAGGGCATGTTACCAGTTGAACAGTATAAGTGAGGAGATTGTGTTCCCCTGATGGTTTAATACACACGGGACATGTTATCAGGTGAACAGTATAAGTGAGGAGAGTGTGCTCCCCTGATTGTTTAATGCACACGGGACATGTTACCAGGTGAACAGTGTTAGTGAGGAGCGTGTGTTCCCCTGATGTTTTAATATACACAGGACATGTCACCAGGTGAACAGTATAAGTGAGGACAGTGTGTTCCCCTGATGGTTTAATATACACAGGACATGTTACCAGGTGAACAGTATTAGTGAGGAGAGTGTGTTCCCCTGATGGTTTAATATACACAGGACATGTTACCAGGTGAACAGTATAAGTGAGGAGAGTGTGTTCCCCTGATGGTTTAATATACACAGGACATGTTACCAGGTGAACAGTATAAGTGAGGAGAGTGTGTTCCCCTGATGGTTTAATATACACAGGACATGTTACCAGGTGAACAGTATTAGTGAGGAGAGTGTGTACCCTGATTGTTTAATACACACGGGACATGTTACCGGATGAACAGTATAAGTGAGGAGAATGTGTTCCCCTGTTTGTTCAATACGCACGGGACATGTTAAAAAGAGAAAAGTCTAAGTGACGAGAGTGCTTTCCCCTGATGGTTTAATATTCACGGGACATGTTTCCAGGTGAACAGTTTAAGTGAGGAGAGTGTGTTCCCCTGATGGTTTAATACTGACGGGACATGTTACCAGATGAACAGTCTCAGTGAGGAGAGTGTGTTCCCCTGATGGTTTAATACACACAGGATATGTTACCAGATGAACAGTCTCAGTGAGGAGAGTGTGTTCCCCTGATGGCTTAATGCAAACAGGACATGTTACCAGGTGAAGAGTATAAGTGAGGAGAGAGTGTTCCACTGATGGTTTAATACTAACGGGACATGTTAGCAGATGAACAGTATAAGTGAGGAGAGTGTGTTCCCCTGATGGTTTAATACGCACGGGACATGTTACCAGGAGAAAAGTCTAAGTGAGGAGAGTGCTTTCCCCTGATGGTTTAATATTCACAGGACATGTTTCCAGGTGAACAGTATAAGCGAGGAGAGTGTGTTCCCCTGATGGTTTAATATACACGGGACATGTTACCAGGTGAACAGTGTAAGTGAGGAGAGTGTTTTCCCCTGATTGTTTAATGCACACAGGACATGTTACCAGGTGAACAGTATAAGTGAGGAGAACGTGTTCCCCTGATGGTTTAATATACACTGGACATGTTACCAGGTGAACAGTATAAGTGAGGAGAGTGTGTTCCCCTGATTGTTTAAAACACACGGGACATGTCACCGGGTGAACTGTATAAGTGAGGAGATTGTGTTCCCCTGATTGTTTAATACACACGGGACAAGTCACCATGTGAACAGTATAAGTGAGCAGAATTTTTTCCCCTGATGGTGAAATATTCAAAGGACATGTTACCAGGTAAACAGTATAAGTGAGGAGAGTGTGTTCCCCTGATGGTTTAATATACACGGGACATGTTACCAGGTGAACAGTATATGTGAGGAGAGAGTGTTCCCCTGATGGTTTAATATACACGCGACATGTTACCCGGTGAACAGTATATGTGAGGAGAGTGTGTTCCCCTGATGGTTTAATATACACGGGATATGTTACCAGGTGAACAGTATAAGTGAGGACAGTGTGTTCCTCTGATGGTTTAATACACACGCGACATGTTACCCGGTGAACAGTATATGTGAGGAGAGTGTGTTCCCCTGATGGTTTAATATACACGGGATATGTTACCAGGTGAACAGTATAAGTGAGGAGAGTATGTTCCCCTGATGGTTTAATATACACGGGATATGTTACCAGTTGAACAGTATAAGTGAGGAGAGTGTGTTCCCTTGATGGTTTAATATACACGGGACATGTTACCAGGTGAACAGTATAAGTGAGGAGAATGTATTCCCCTGATTGTTAAATATACACAGGACATGTTACCAGGTGAACAGTATAAGTGAGGAGAGTGTGTTCCCTTGATGGTTTAATATACACGGGACATGTTATCAGGTGAACAGTATAAGTGAGGAGAGTGTGCTCCCCTGATTGTTTAATGCACACGGGACATGTTACCAGGTGAACAGTGTAAGTGAGGAGAGTGTGTTCCCCTGATGTTTTAATATACACAGGACATGTTACCAGGTGAACAGTATAAGTGAGGACAGTGTGTTCCATTGATGGTTTAATATACACGGGACATGTTACCAGGTGAACAGTATTAGTGAGGAGAGTGTGTTGCCCTGTTTGTTTAATACGCACGGGACATGTTACCAAGTGAACAGAAAAAGTGAGGAGAATGTGTTCCCCTGATTGTTTAATACACACGGGACATGTTACCAGGTCAACAGTATAAGTGAGGAGAATGTGTTCCCCTGTTTGTTTAATACGCACGGGATATGTTAAAAAGAGAAAAGTCTAAGTGAGGAGAGTGCTTTCCACTGATGGTTTAATATTCACGGGACACGTTTCCAGGTGAACAGTATAAGTGAGGAGAGTGTGTTCCCCTGATGGTTTAATACACACAGGATATGTTACCAGCTAAACAATATAAGTGAGGAGAGTGTGTTCCCCTGATGGTTTAATGCAAACAGGACATGTTACCAGGTGAATAGTATAAGTGAGGAGAGAGTTTTCCACTGATGGTTTAATACTGACGGGACATGTTACCAGATGAACAGTATAAGTGAGGAGAGTGTGTTCCCCTGATGGTTTAATATGCACGGGACATGTTTCCAGGTGAACAGTATAAGCGAGGAGAGTGTGTTCCCCTTATGGTTTAATATACACGGGACATGTTACCAGGTGAACATTGTAAGTGAGGAGAGTGTGTTCCCCTGATGGTTTAATATAAACAGGACATGTTACCAGGTGAACAGTGTAAGTGAGGAGAGTGTGTTCCCCTGATTGTTTAATATACACGGGACATGTTACCAGGTGAACAGTATAAGTGAGGACAGTATGTTCCCCTGATGGTTTAATATACACGGGACATGTTACCAGGTGAACAGTATAAGTGAGGAGAGTGTGTTCCCCTGATTGTTTAATGCACACGGGACATGTCACCAGGTGAACAGTATAAGTGAGGAGAGTGTGTTCACCAGATTGATTAATATTACGGGACATGTTGCCAGGTGAACAGTATAAGTGAGGAGAGTGTGTTCCCCTGATTGTTTAATATACACGGGACATGTTACCAGGTGAACAGTATAAGTGAGGAGAGTGTGTTCACCAGATTGTTTAATATACACGGGACATGTTACCAAGTGAACTGTATAAGTGAGGAGAGTGTGTTCCCCTGATGGTTTAACATACACGGGATATGTTACCAGGTGAACAGTATAAGTGAGGAGAGTGTGTTCCCCTGATGTTTTAATATACACGGGACATGTTACCAGGTGAACAGTATAAGTGAGGAGAGTGTGTTCCCCTGATGGTTTAATATAGACGGGACATGTTACCAGGTGAACAGTATAAGTGAGGAGATTGTGTTCTCCTGATGGTTTAATATGCACGGGACATGTCACCAAGTGAACTGCATAAGTGAGGAGAATGTGTTCCCCTGATGGCTTAATACTGACGGGACGTGTCACCAGGTGAACAGTATAAGTGAGGAGACTGTGTTGCACTGATGGCTTAATACTGACGGGACATGTTACCAGATGAACAGTATAAGTGAGGAGAGTGTGTTGCCCTGATGGTTTAATACACACAGGATATGTTACCAGCTGAACAGTATATGTGAGGAGAGTGTGTTCCCCTGATGGTTTAATATACACGGGACATGTTACCAGGTGAACAGTATAAGTGAGGAGAGTGAGTTCCCCTGATGGTTTAATATACACGGGACATGTTACCAGGTGAACAGCATAAGTGAGGAGAGTGTGTTCCCCTGATGGTTTAACATACACGGGACATGTTTCCAGATGAACAGTATAAGTGAGGAGAGTGTGTTCCCCTGATTGTTTAATGCACACAGGGCATGTTACCAGGTGAACAATATAAGTGAGGAGAGTGTGTTCCCATGATGGTTTAATATACACAGGACATGTTACCAGGTGAACAGTATAAGTGAGGAGAGTGTGATCCCCTGATTGTTTAATGCACACAGGGCATGTTACCAGGTGAACAATATAAGTGAGGAGAGTGTGTTCCCATGATGGTTTAATATACACAGGACATGTTACAAGGTGATCAGTATAAGTGAGGAGAATGTATTCCCCTGATGGTTTAATACACACGGGACATGTTACCAGGTGAACTGTATAAGTGAGGAGAGTGTGTTCCCCTGATGGTTTAATATACACGGGACATGTTACCAGATGAACAGTATAAGTGAGGAGAGTTTGTTCACCTGATGGTTTAATACGCACGGGACATGTTACCAGGTGAACAGTATAAGTGAGGAGAGTGTGTTCCCCTGATGGTTTAATATACACGGGACATGTTACCAGATGAACAGTATAAGTGAGGAGAGTTTGTTCACCTGATGGTTTAATACGCACGGGACATGTCACTAGGTGAACAGCATAAGTGAGGAGAGTTTGTTCCCCTGATGCTTTAATATACACGGGACATGTCACCAAGTGAACTGTATAAGTGAGGAGAGTGTGTTCCCCTGATGTTTTAAGGCACACAGGACATTTTACCAGGTGAACAGTATCAGTGAGGAGAGAGTGTTCCCCTGATGGTTTAATATACACGGGACATGTTACCAGGTGAACAGTATAAGTGAGGAGAGTGTGTTCCCCTGATGGTTTAATATAAACGGGAAATGTTACCAGTTGAACAGGATAAGTGAGGAGAGTGTGTTCCCCTGATGGTTTAATATGCACGGGACATGTTACCAGGTGAACAGGATAAGTGAAGAGAGTGTGTTCCCCTGATGGTTTAATATACACAGGGCATGTTAACAGGTGAACAGGATAAGTGAGGAGAGTGTGTTCCCCTGATGACTTCATACATACGGGACATGTTATCAGGTGAACTGCATAAGTGAGGAGAGTGTGTTCCCCTGATGCTTTAATACACACGGGACATGTAATCAGGTGAACAGTATAAGTGAGGAGAGTGTGTTCCCCTGATGCTTTAATACACACGGGACATGTTATCAGGTGAACAGTACAAGTGAGGAGAGTGTGTTCCCCTGATTGTTTAATACACAGGACATGTAATCAGGTGAACAGTATAAGTGAGGAGAGTGTGTTCCCCTGATGCTTTAATACACACGGGACATGTTATCAGGTGAACAGTATAAGTGAGGAGAGTGTGTTCCCCTGATTGTTTAATGCACACAGGGCATGTTACCAGGTGAACAATATAAGTGAGGAGAGTGTGTTCCCATGATGGTTTAATATACACAGGACATGTTACCAGGTGAACAGTATAAGTGAGGAGAGTGTGATCCCCTGATTGTTTAATGCACACAGGGCATGTTACCAGGTGAACAATATAAGTGAGGAGAGTGTGTTCCCATGATGGTTTAATATACACAGGACATGTTACAAGGTGATCAGTATAAGTGAGGAGAATGTATTCCCCTGATGGTTTAATACACACGGGACATGTTACCAGGTGAACTGTATAAGTGAGGAGAGTGTGTTCCCCTGATGGTTTAATATACACGGGACATGTTACCAGATGAACAGTATAAGTGAGGAGAGTTTGTTCACCTGATGGTTTAATACGCACGGGACATGTTACCAGGTGAACAGTATAAGTGAGGAGAGTGTGTTCCCCTGATGGTTTAATATACACGGGACATGTTACCAGATGAACAGTATAAGTGAGGAGAGTTTGTTCACCTGATGGTTTAATACGCACGGGACATGTCACTAGGTGAACAGCATAAGTGAGGAGAGTTTGTTCCCCTGATGCTTTAATATACACGGGACATGTCACCAAGTGAACTGTATAAGTGAGGAGAGTGTGTTCCCCTGATGTTTTAATGCACACAGGACATTTTACCAGGTGAACAGTTTCAGTGAGGAGAGAGTGTTCCCCTGATGGTTTAATATACACGGGACATGTTACCAGGTGAACAGTATAAGTGAGGAGAGTGTGTTCCCCTGATGGTTTAATATACACGGGACATGTTACCAGGTGAACAGTATAAGTGAGGAGAGTGTGTTCCCCTGATGGTTTAATATACACGGGACATGTTACCAGGTGAACAGTATAAGTGAGGAGAGTGTGTTCCCCTGATGGTTTAATATAAACGGGAAATGTTACCAGTTGAACAGGATAAGTGAGGAGAGTGTGTTCCCCTGATGGTTTAATATGCACGGGACATGTTACCAGGTGAACAGGATAAGTGAAGAGAGTGTGTTCCCCTGATGGTTTAATATACACAGGGCATGTTAACAGGTGAACAGGATAAGTGAGGAGAGTGTGTTCCCCTGATGACTTCATACATACGGGACATGTTATCAGGTGAACTGCATAAGTGAGGAGAGTGTGTTCCCCTGATGCTTTAATACACACGGGACATGTAATCAGGTGAACAGTATAAGTGAGGAGAGTGTGTTCCCTGATGCTTTAATACACACGGGACATGTTATCAGGTGAACAGTACAAGTGAGGAGAGTGTGTTCCCCTGATGGTTTAATATACACGGGACATGTTACCAGATGAACAGTATAAGTGAGGAGAGTTTGTTCACCTGATGGTTTAATACGCACGGGACATGTCACTAGGTGAACAGCATAAGTGAGGAGAGTTTGTTCCCCTGATGCTTTAATATACACGGGACATGTCACCAAGTGAACTGTATAAGTGAGGAGAGTGTGTTCCCCTGATGTTTTAAGGCACACAGGACATTTTACCAGGTGAACAGTATCAGTGAGGAGAGAGTGTTCCCCTGATGGTTTAATATACACGGGACATGTTACCAGGTGAACAGTATAAGTGAGGAGAGTGTGTTCCCCTGATGGTTTAATATAAACGGGAAATGTTACCAGTTGAACAGGATAAGTGAGGAGAGTGTGTTCCCCTGATGGTTTAATATGCACGGGACATGTTACCAGGTGAACAGGATAAGTGAAGAGAGTGTGTTCCCCTGATGGTTTAATATACACAGGGCATGTTAACAGGTGAACAGGATAAGTGAGGAGAGTGTGTTCCCCTGATGACTTCATACATACGGGACATGTTATCAGGTGAACTGCATAAGTGAGGAGAGTGTGTTCCCCTGATGCTTTAATACACACGGGACATGTAATCAGGTGAACAGTATAAGTGAGGAGAGTGTGTTCCCCTGATGCTTTAATACACACGGGACATGTTATCAGGTGAACAGTACAAGTGAGGAGAGTGTGTTCCCCTGATTGTTTAATACACAGGACATGTAATCAGGTGAACAGTATAAGTGAGGAGAGTGTGTTCCCCTGATGCTTTAATACACACGGGACATGTTATCAGGTGAACAGTATAAGTGAGGAGAGTGTGTTCCCCTGATTGTTTAATGCACACAGGGCATGTTACCAGGTGAACAATATAAGTGAGGAGAGTGTGTTCCCATGATGGTTTAATATACACAGGACATGTTACCAGGTGAACAGTATAAGTGAGGAGAGTGTGATCCCCTGATTGTTTAATGCACACAGGGCATGTTACCAGGTGAACAATATAAGTGAGGAGAGTGTGTTCCCATGATGGTTTAATATACACAGGACATGTTACAAGGTGATCAGTATAAGTGAGGAGAATGTATTCCCCTGATGGTTTAATACACACGGGACATGTTACCAGGTGAACTGTATAAGAGAGGAGAGTGTGTTCCCCTGATGGTTTAATATACACGGGACATGTTACCAGATGAACAGTATAAGTGAGGAGAGTTTGTTCACCTGATGGTTTAATACGCACGGGACATGTTACCAGGTGAACAGTATAAGTGAGGAGAGTGTGTTCCCCTGATGGTTTAATATACACGGGACATGTTACCAGATGAACAGTATAAGTGAGGAGAGTTTGTTCACCTGATGGTTTAATACGCACGGGACATGTCACTAGGTGAACAGCATAAGTGAGGAGAGTTTGTTCCCCTGATGCTTTAATATACACGGGACATGTCACCAAGTGAACTGTATAAGTGAGGAGAGTGTGTTCCCCTGATGTTTTAATGCACACAGGACATTTTACCAGGTGAACAGTATCAGTGAGGAGAGAGTGTTCCCCTGATGGTTTAATATACACGGGACATGTTACCAGGTGAACAGTATAAGTGAGGAGAGTGTGTTCCCCTGATGGTTTAATATACACGGGACATGTTACCAGGTGAACAGTATAAGTGAGGAGAGTGTGTTCCCCTGATGGTTTAATATACACGGGACATGTTACCAGGTGAACAGTATAAGTGAGGAGAGTGTGTTCCCCTGATGGTTTAATATAAACGGGAAATGTTACCAGTTGAACAGGATAAGTGAGGAGAGTGTGTTCCCCTGATGGTTTAATATGCACGGGACATGTTACCAGGTGAACAGGATAAGTGAAGAGAGTGTGTTCCCCTGATGGTTTAATATACACAGGGCATGTTAACAGGTGAACAGGATAAGTGAGGAGAGTGTGTTCCCCTGATGACTTCATACATACGGGACATGTTATCAGGTGAACTGCATAAGTGAGGAGAGTGTGTTCCCCTGATGCTTTAATACACACGGGACATGTAATCAGGTGAACAGTATAAGTGAGGAGAGTGTGTTCCCTGATGCTTTAATACACACGGGACATGTTATCAGGTGAACAGTACAAGTGGGCAGAGTGTGTTCCCCTGATTGTTTAATACACACAGGACATGTAATCAGGTGAACAGTATAAGTGAGGAGAGTGTGTTCCCCTGATGCTTTAATACACACGGGACATGTTATCAGGTGAACAGTATAAGTGAGGAGAGTGTGTTCCCCTGATTGTTTAATACACACGGGACATGTTACCAGGTGAACAGTATAAGTGAGGAGAGTGTGTTCCCCTGATGGTTTAATACACACGGGACATGTAATCAGGTGAACAGTATAAGTGAGGAGAGTGTTTTCCCCTGATTGTTTAATGCACACGGGACATGTTACCAGGTGAACAGTATAGGTGAGGAGAGTGTGTTCCCCTGATGGTTTAACATACACGGGACATGTTACCAGGTGAACAGTATAAGTGAGGAGAGTGTGTTCCCCTGATGTTTTAATATACACGGGACATGTTACCAGGTGAATAGTATAAGTGAGGACAGTGTGTTCCCCTGATGGTTTAATATACACGGGACATGTTACCAGGTGAACAGTATAAGTGAGGAGATTGTGTTCACCTGATGGTTTAATACGCACGGGACATGTCACCAAGTGAACTGTATAAGTGAGGAGAGTGTGTTCTCCTGATGGTTTAATGCACACAGGACATTTTACCAGGTGAACAGTATAAGTGAGGAGAGTGTGTTCCCCTGATTGTTTAATGCACGCGGGACATGTTACCAGCGGAACAGTTTAAGTGAGGAGAGTGTGTGCCCCTGATGGTTTAATATACACGGGACATCTTACCAGGTGAACAGTATAAGTGAGGAGAGTGTGTTCCCCAGATGTTTTAATATACCCGGGACATGTTACCAGGTGAACAGTATAAGTGAGGAGAGTGTGTTCCCCTGATGGTTTAATATACATGGGACATGTTCCCAGGTGAACAGTATAAGTGAGGAGAGTGTGTTCCCCTGATTGTTTAATACTGACGGGACATGTCACCGGGTGAACAGTATAAGTGAGGAGAGTGTGTTCCCCTGATTGTTTAATACACAAGGGACATGTCACCATGTGAACAGTATAAGTGAGCAGAATGTTTTCCCCTGATGGTTAAATATTCAAAGGACATGTTACCAGGTGAACAGTATAAGTGAGGAGAGTGTGTTCCCCTGATGGTTTAATACTGACGGGACATGTCACCAAGTGAACTGTATAAGTGAGGAGAGTGTGTTCCCCTGATGGTTTAATGCACACAGGACATTTTCCCAGGTGAACTGTGTAAGTGAGGAGAGTGTGTTCCCCTGATGGTTTTATATACACGGGATATGTTACCAGGTGAACAGTATAAGTGAGGAGAGTGTGTTCCCCTGATGGTTTAATGCACACAGGACATTTTACCAGGTGAACTGTGTAAGTGAGGAGATTGTGTTCCCCTGATGGTTTTATATACACGGGATATGTTACCAGGTCAACAGTATAAGTGAGGACAGTGTGTTCCCCTGATGGTTGAATATACACGGGACATGTTACCAGGTAAACAGTATAAGTGAGGAGATTGTGTTCCCATGATGGTTTAATATACACAGGGCATGTTACCAGTTGAACAGTATAAGTGAGGAGACTGTGTTCCCCTGCTGTTTTAATATACACAGGACATGTTACCAAGTGAACAGTATAAGTGAGGAGAATGTGTTCCCCTGTTTGTTTAATACGCACGGGACATGTTACCAGGTGAACAGTATAAGTGAGGAGAGTGCTTTCCCCTGATGGTTTAATATTCACGGGACATGTTTCCAGGTGAACAGTGTAAGTGAGGAGAGTGTGTTCTCCTGATGGTTTAATATACACGGGATATGTTACCAAGAGAAAAGTCTAAGTGAGGAGAGTGCTTTCCCCTGATGGTTTAATATTCACGGGACATGTAGCCAGGTGAACAGTATAAGTGAGGAGAGTGTGTTCCCCTGATGGTTTAATATACACGGGACATGTTACCAGGTGAACAGTATAAGTGAGGAGAGTGTGTTCCCCTGATTGTTTAATACACACGGGACATGTCACCGGGTGAACTGTATAAATGAGGAGAATGTATTCCCCTGATTGTTAAATATACACAGGACATGTTACCAGGTGAACAGTATAAGTGAGGAGAGTGTGTTCCCTTGATGGTTTAATATACACGGGACATGTTACCAGGTGAACAGTATAAGTGAGGAGAGTGTGTTCCCCTGATGGTTTAATATACACAGGGCATGTTACCAGTTGAACAGTATAAGTGAGGAGAATGTGTTCCCCTGATGGTTTCATACACACGGGACATGTTATCAGGTGAACAGTATAAGTGAGGAGAGTGTGCTCCCCTGATTGTTTAATGCACACGGGACATGTTACCAGGTGAACAGTGTAAGTGAGGAGAGTGTGTTCCCCTGATGTTTTAATATACACAGGACATGTTACCAGGTGAACAGTATAAGTGAGGACAGTGTGTTCCATTGATGGTTTAATATACACGGGACATGTTACCAGGTGAACAGTATTAGTGAGGAGAGTGTGTTGCCCTGTTTGTTTAATACGCACGGGACATGTTACCAAGTGAACAGAAAAAGTGAGGAGAATGTGTTCCCCGGATTGTTTAATACACACGGGACATGTTACCAGGTCAACAGTATAAGTGAGGAGAATGTGTTCCCCTGTTTGTTTAATACGCACGGGATATGTTAAAAAGAGAAAAGTCTAAGTGAGGAGAGTGCTTTCCACTGATGGTTTAATATTCACGGGACACGTTTCCAGGTGAACAGTATAAGTGAGGAGAGTGTGTTCCCCTGATGGTTTAATACACACAGGATATGTTACCAGCTAAACAATATAAGTGAGGAGAGTGTGTTCCCCTGATGGTTTAATGCAAACAGGACATGTTACCAGGTGAATAGTATAAGTGAGGAGAGAGTGTTCCACTGATGGTTTAATACTGACGGGACATGTTACCAGATGAACAGTATAAGTGAGGAGAGTGTGTTCCCCTGATGGTTTAATATGCACGGGACATGTTTCCAGGTGAACAGTATAAGCGAGGAGAGTGTGTTCCCCTTATGGTTTAATATACACGGGACATGTTACCAGGTGAACAGTGTAAGTGAGGAGAGTGTATTCCCCTGATTGTTTAATATACACGGGACATGTTACCAGGTGAACAGTATAAGTGAGGACAGTATGTTCCCCTGATGGTTTAATATACACAGGACATGTTACCAGGTGAACAGTGTAAGTGAGGAGAGTGTGTTCCCCTGATTGTTTAATATACACGGGACATGTTACCAGGTGAACAGTATAAGGGAGGACAGTATGTTCCCCTGATGGTTTAATATACACGGGACATGTTACCAGGTGAACAGTATAAGTGAGGAGAGTGTGTTCCCCTGATTGTTTAATGCACACGGGACATGTCACCAGGTGAACAGTATAAGTGAGGAGAGTGTGTTCACCAGATTGATTAATATTACGGGACATGTTGCCAGGTGAACAGTATAAGTGAGGAGAGTGTGTTCCCCTGATTGTTTAATATACACGGGACATGTTACCAGGTAAACAGTATAAGTGAGGAGAGTGTGTTCACCAGATTGTTTAATATACACGGGACATGTTACCAAGTGAACTGTATAAGTGAGGAGAGTGTGTTCCCCTGATGGCTTAATACTGACGGGACGTGTCACCAGGTGAACAGTATAGGTGAGGAGAGTGTGTTCCCCTGATGGTTTAACATACACGGGATATGTTACCAGGTGAACAGTATAAGTGAGGAGAGTGTGTTTCCCTGATGGTTTAATATACACGGGACATGTTACCAGGTGAACAGTATAAGTGAGGAGAGTGTGTTCCCCTGATGGTTTAATATACACGGGACATGTTACCAGGTGAACAGTATAAGTGAGGAGAGTGTGTTCCCCTGATGTTTTAATATACACGGGACATGTTACCAGGTGAACAGTATAAGTGAGGAGAGTGTGTTCCCCTGATGGTTTAATATACACGGGACATGTTACCAGGTGAACAGAAGAAGTGAGGAGATTGTGTTCACCTGATGGTTTAATACGCACGGGACATGTCACCAAGTGAACTGTATAAGTGAGGAGAGTGTGTTCCCCTGATTGTCTAATACACACGGTGCATTTCACCAAGTGAACTGTATAAGTGAGGAGAGTGTGTTCCACTGATGGCTTAATACTGACGGGACATGTTTCCAGATGAACAGTATAAGTGAGGAGAGTGTGTTGCCCTGATGGTTTAATACACACAGGATATGTTACCAGCTGAACAGTATATGTGAGGAGAGTGAGTTCCCCTGATGGTTTAATATACACGGGACATGTTACCAGGTGAACAGCATAAGTGAGGAGAGTGTGTTCCCCTGATGGTTTAATATACACGGGACATGTTACCAGGTGAACAGCATAAGTGAGGAGAGTATGTTCCCCTGATGGTTTAATATACACGGGACATGTTACCAGGTGAACAGTATAAGTGAGGAGAGTGAGTTCCCCTGATGGTTTAATATACACGGGACATGTTACCAGGTGAACACCATAAGTGAGGAGAGTGTGTTCCCCTGATGGTTTAACAGACACGGGACATGTTTCCAGATGAACAGTATAAGTGAGGAGAGTGTGTTCCCCTGATGGTTTAATATACACGGGACATGTTACCAGGTGAACTGTATAAGTGAGGAGAGTGTGTTCCCCTGATGGTTTAATACGCACGGGACATGTTACCAGGTGAACAGTATAAGTGAGGAGAGTGTGTTCCCCTGATGGTTTAATATACACGGGACATGTTACCAGATGAACAGTATAAGTGAGGAGAGTTTGTTCACCTGATGGTTTAATACGCACGGGACATGTCACCAGGTGAACAGTATAAGTGAGGAGAGTTTGTTCACCTGATGGTTTAATACGCACGGGACATGTCACCAGGTGAACAGCATAAGTGAGGAGAGTTTGTTCCCCTGATGCTTTAATATACACGGGACATGTCACCAAGTGAACTGTATAAGTGAGGAGAGTGTGTTCCCCTGATGTTTTAATGCACACAGGACATTTTACCAGGTGAACAGTATCAGTGAGGAGAGAGTGTTCCCCTGATGGTTTAATATACACGGGACATGTTACCAGGTGAACAGTATAAGTGAGGAGAGTGTGTTCCCCTGATGGTTTAATATACACGGGACATGTTACCAGGTGAACAGTATAAGTGAGGAGAGTGTGTTCCCCTGATGGTTTAATATACACGGGACATGTTACCAGGTGAACAGAATAAGTGAGGAGAGTGTGTTCCCCTGATGGTTTAATATAAACGGGAAATGTTACCAGTTGAAGAGTATAAGTGAGGAGAATGTGTTCCCCTGATGGTTTAATATGCACGGGACATGTTACCAGGTGAACAGGATAAGTGAAGAGAGTGTGTTCCCCTGATGGTTTAATATACACAGGGCATATTACCAGGTGAACAGGAGAAGTGAGGAGAGTGTGTTCCCCTGATGCTTTAATACACACGGGACATGTTATCAGGTGAACAGTATAAGTAAGGAGAGTGTGTTCCCCTGATTTTTTAATACACACAGGACATGTAATCAGGTGAACAGTATAAGTGAGGAGAGTGTGTTCCCCTGATGCTTTAATACACACGGGACATGTTATCAGGTGAACAGTATAAGTGAGGAGAGTGTGTTCCCCTGATTGTTTAATACACACGGGACATGTTACCAGGTGAACAGTATAAGTGAGGAGAGTGTGTTCCCCTGATGGTTTAATACACACGGGACATGTAATCAGGTGAACAGTATAAGTGAGGAGAGTGTTTTCCCCTGATTGTTTAATGCACACGGGACATGTTACCAGGTGAACAGTATAGGTGAGGAGAGTGTGTTCCCCTGATGGTTTAACATACACGGGACATGTTACCAGGTGAACAGTATAAGTGAGGAGAGTGTGTTCCCCTGATGTTTTAATATACACGGGACATGTTACCAGGTGAATAGTATAAGTGAGGACAGTGTGTTCCCCTGAAGGTTTAATATACACGGGACATGTTACCAGGTGAACAGTATAAGTGAGGAGATTGTGTTCACCTGATGGTTTAATACGCACGGGACATGTCACCAAGTGAACTGTATAAGTGAGGAGAGTGTGTTCTCCTGATGGTTTAATGCACACAGGACATTTTACCAGGTGAACAGTATAAGTGAGGAGAGTGTGTTCCCCTGATTGTTTAATGCACGCGGGACATGTTACCAGCGGAACAGTTTAAGTGAGGAGAGTGTGTGCCCCTGATGGTTTAATATACACGGGACATCTTACCAGGTGAACAGTATAAGTGAGGAGAGTGTGTTCCCCAGATGTTTTAATATACCCGGGACATGTTACCAGGTGAACAGTATAAGTGAGGAGAGTGTGTTCCCCTGATGGTTTAATATACACGGGTCATGTTACCAGGTGAACAGTATAAGTGAGGAGAGTGTGTTCCCCTGATGGTTTAATATACATGGGACATGTTCCCAGGTGAACAGCATAAGTGAGGAGAGTGTGTTCCCCTGATTGTTTAATACACACGGGATATGTCACCGGGTGAACAGTATAAGTGAGGAGAGTGTGTTCCTCTGATGGTTTAATGCACACAGGACATGTTACCAGGTGAACAGTATAAGTGAGGAGAGTGTGTTCCCCTGATGGTTTAATATACACGGGACATGTCACCAGGTGAACAGTATAAGTGAGGAGAGTGTGTTCCCCTGATGTTTTAATATACCCGGGACATGTTACCAGGTGAACAGTGTAATTGAGGAGAGTGTGATCCCCTGATTGTTTAATACACACGGGACATGTTACCAGATGAACAGAATAAGTGAGGAGAGTGTGTTCCCCTGATGGTTTAATACTGACGGGACATGTTACCAGGTGAACAGTATACGTGAGGAGAGTGTGTTCCTCTGATGGTTTAATGCACACAGGACATGTTACCAGGTGAACAGTATAAGTGAGGAGAGTGTGTTCCCCTGATGGTTTAATATACACGGGACATGTCACCAGGTGAACAGTATAAGTGAGGAGAGTGTCTTCCCCAGATTGTTTAATGCTCACGGGACATGTTACCAGGTGAACAGGATAAGTGAGGAGAGTGTGTTCTCCTGATGTTTTAATATACCCGGGACATGTCAGCAGGTGAACAGTGTAATTGAGGAGAGTGTGATCCCCTGATTGTTTAATACACACGGGACATGTCACCAGGTGAACAGAATAAGTGAGGAGAGTGTGTTCCCCTGATGGTTTAATACACACGGGACATGTCACCAGGTGAACAGTATAAGTGAGGAGAGTGTGTTCCCCTGATGTTTTAATATACACGGGACATGTCACCAGGTGAACAGTATAAGTGAGGAGAGTGTGTTCCCCTGATTGTTTAATATACACGGGACATGTTACCAGCTGAACAGTATAAGTGAGGAGAGTGTGTTCCCTTGATGGTTTCACACGCACGGGACATGTCACCAGGTGAACAGTATAAGTGAGGAGAGTGTGTTCCCCTGATGGTTTAATATACACAGGACATGTTACCAGGTGAACAGTATTAGTGAGGAGAGTGTGTTCCCCTAATGGTTTAATACACACAGGATATGTTACCAGCTGAACAGTATAAGTGAGGAGAGAGTGTTCCCCTGATGGCTTAATGCAAACAGGACATGTTACCAGGTGAACAGTATAAGTGAGGAGAGTGTGTTCCCCTGATGGCTTCATGCAAACAGGACATGTTACCAGGTGTAGAGTATAAGTGAGGAGAGTGTGTTCCCCTGATGGTTTAACACGCACGGGACATGTTACCAGGAGAAAAGTCTAAGTGAGGAGAGTGCTTTCCCCTGATGGTTTAATATTCACAGGACATGTTTCCAGGTGAACAGTATCAGCGAGGAGAGTGTGTTCCCCTGATGGTTTAATATACACGGGACATGTTACCAGCTGAACAGTGTAAGTGAGGAGAGTGTTTTCCCCTGATTGTTTAATACACACAGGACATGTTACCAGGTGAACAGTATAAGTGAGGAGAATGTGTTCCCCTGATGGTTTAATATACACAGGGCATGTTACCAGTTGAACAGTATAAGTGAGGAGATTGTGTTCCCCTGATGGTTTAATACACACGGGACATGTTATCAGGTGAACAGTATAAGTGAGGAGAGTGTGCTCCCCTGATTGTTTAATGCACACGGGACATGTTACCAGGTGAACAGTGTAAGTGAGGAGAGTGTGTTCCCCTGATGTTTTAATATACACAGGACATGTTACCAGGTGAACAGTATAAGTGAGGACAGTGTGTTCCATTGATGGTTTAATATACACAGGACATGTTACCAGGTGAACAGTATTAGTGAGGAGAGTGTGTTCCCCTGTTTGTTTAATACGAACGGGACATGTTACCAAGTGAACAGAAAAAGTGAGGAGAATGTGTTCCCCTGATTGTTTAATACACACGGGACATGTTACCAGGTCAACAGTATAAGTGAGGAGAATGTGTTCCCCTGTTTGTTTAATACGCACGGGACATGTTACCAGGTGAACAGTATAAGTGAGGAGAATGTGTTCCCCTGTTTGTTTAATACGCACGGGACATGTTACCAAGTGAATAGAAAAAGTGAGGAGAATGTGTTCCCCTGATTGTTTAATACACACGGGACATGTTACCAGGTCAACAGTATATGTGAGGAGAATGTGTTCCCCTGTTTGTTTAATACGCACGGGAAATGTTAAAAAGAGAAAAGTCGAAGTGAGGAGAGTGCTTTCCCCTGATGGTTTAATATTCACGGGACACGTTTCCAGGTGAACAGTATATGTGAGGAGAGTGTGTTCCCTTGATGGTTTAATACACACAGGATATGTTACCAGCTAAACAATATAAGTGAGGAGAGTGTGTTCCCTGATGGTTTAATGCAAACAGGACATGTTACCAGGTGAACAGTATAAGTGAGGAGAGAGTGTTCCACTGATGGTTTAATACTGACGGGACATGTTACCAGATGAACAGTATAAGTGAGAAGCGTGTGTTCCCCTGATGGTTTAATATGCACGGGACATGTTTCCAGGTGAACAGTATAAGCGAGGAGAGTGTGTTCCCCTTATGTTTAATATACACGGGACATGTTACCAGGTGAACAGTGTAAGTGAGGAGCGTGTATTCCCCTGATTGTTTAATACACACAGGACATGTTACCAGGTGAACAGTATAAGTGAGGAGAGTGTGTTCCCCTGATGGTTTAATACACACGCGACATGTTACCAGGTGAACAGTATAAGTGAGGAGAGTGTGTTCACCAGATTGATTAATATTACGGGACATGTTGCCAGGTGAACAGTATAAGTGAGGAGAGTGTGTTCCCCTGATTGTTTAATATACACGGGACATGTTACCAGGTGAACAGTATAAGTGAGGAGAGTGTGTTCACCAGATTGATTAATATTACGGGACATGTTGCCAGGTGAACAGTATAAGTGAGGAGAGTGTGTTCGCCTGATTGTTTAATATACACGGGACATGTTACCAGGTGAACAGTTTCAGTGAGGAGAATGTATTCCCCTGATGGTTTAATATACACGGGACATGTTACCAGGTGAACAGTATAAGTGAGGAGAGTGTGTTCCCCTGATGGTTTAATATACACGGGACATGTTACCAGGTGAACAGTATAAGTGAGGAGAGTGTGTTCCCCTGATGGTTTAATATACACGGGACATGTTACCAGGTGAACAGTATAAGTGAGGAGAATGTATTCCCCTGATGGTTTAATATACACGGGACATGTTACCAGGTGAACAGTATAAGTGAGGAGAGTGTGTTCCCCTGATGGTTTAATATACACGGGACATGTTACCAGGTGAACAGTATAAGTGAGGAGAGTGTGTTCCCCTGATGGTTTAATATACACGGGACATGTTACCAGGTGAACAGTATAAGTGAGGAGAGTTTGTTCACCTGATGGTTTAATACGCACGGGACATGTCACCAGATGAACAGTATAAGTGAGGAGAGTTTGTTCACCTGATGGTTTAATATACACGGGACATGTTACCAGGTGAACAGTATAAGTGAGGAGAGTGTGTTGCCCTGATGGTTTAATACACACAGGATATGTTACCAGTTGAACAGTATATGTGAGGAGAGTGTGTTCCCCTGATGGTTTAATATACACGGGACATGTTACCAGGTGAACAGTATAAGTGAGGAGAGTGAGTTCCCCTGATGGTTTAATATACACGGGACATGTTACCAGATGAACAGTATAAGTGAGGAGAGTTTGTTCACCTGATGGTTTAATACGCACGGGACATGTCACCAGATGAACAGTATAAGTGAGGAGAGTTTGTTCACCTGATGGTTTAATATACACGGGACATGTTACCAGGTGAACAGTATAAGTGAGGAGAGTTTGTTCCCCTGATGCTTTAATATACTCGGGACATGTCACCAAGTGAACTGTATAAGTGAGGAGAGTGTGTTCCCCTGATGTTTTAATGCACACAGGACATTTTATCAGGTGAACAGTATAAGTGAGGAGAGAGTGTTCCCCTGATGGTTTAATATACACGGGACATGTTACCAGGTGAACAGTATAAGTGAGGAGAGTGTGTTCCCCTGATCGTTTAATATTAACGGGAAATGTTACCAGTTGAAGAGTATAAGTGAGGAGAGTGTGTTCCACTGATGACTTAATACATACGGGACATGTTATCAGGTGAACTGCATAAGTGAGGAGAGTGTGTTCCCCTGATGCTTTAATACACACGGGACATGTAATCAGGTGAACAGTATAAGTGAGGAGAGTGTGTTCTCCTGATGGTTTAATGCACACAGGACATTTTACCAGGTGAACAGTATAAGTGAGGAGAGTGTGTTCCCCTGATTGTTTAATGCACGCGGGACATGTTACCAGCGGAACAGTTTAAGAGAGGAGAGTGTGTGCCCCTGATGGTTTAATATACATGGGACATCTTACCAGGTGAAGAGTATAAGTGAGGAGAGTGCTTTCCCCTGATGGTTTAATATACACGGGACATGTTACCAGGTGAACAGTATAAGTGAGGAGAGTGTGTTCCCCTGATGGTTTAATATACACGAGACATGTTACCAGGTGAACAGTATAAGTGAGGAGAGTGTGTTAACCTGATGGTTTAATACACACGGGACATGTCAGCAGGTGAACAGTATAAGTGAGGAGAGTGTGTTCCCCTGATTGTTTAATATACATGGGACATGTCACCAGGTGAACAGGATAAGTGAGGAGAGGGTGTTCCCCTGATGGTTTAATACACAAGGGACATGTCAACAGGTGAAAAGTTTAAGTGAGGAGAGTGTGTTCCCCTGATTGTTTAATATACACGGGACATGTTACCAGGTGAACAGTATAAGTGAGGAGAGTGTGTTCACCAGATTGATTAATATTACGGGACATGTTGCCAGGTGAACAGAAGAAGTGAGGAGATTGTGTTCCCCTGATTGTTTAATACACACGGGACATGTCACCAGGTGAGCAGAATAAGTGAGGAGATTGTGTTCCCCTGATTGTTTAATATACACGGGACATGTCAGCAGGTGAACAGTATAAGTGAGGAGAGTATGTTCCCCTGATTGTTTAATACACACAGGACATGTAAACAGGTGAACAGTATAAGTGAGGAGAGTGTGTTCCCCTGATTGTTTAATACGCACGGGACATGTCAACAGGTGAACAGTATAAGTGAGGAGAGTGTGTTCCCCTGATGGTTTAATATACACGGGACATGTCACCAAGTGAACTGTATAAGTGAGGAGAGTGTGTTCCCCTGATTGTTTAATACACACGGGGCATTTCACCAAGTGAACTGTGTAAGGGAGGAGAGTGTGTTCCACTGATGGCTTAATACTGACGGGACATGTGACCAGATGAACAGTATAAGTGAGGAGAGTGTGTTGCCCTGATGGTTTAATACACACAGGATATGTTACCAGCTGAACAGTATAGTGAGGAGAATGTGTTCCCCTGATGGTTTAATATACACGGGACATGTTACCAGGTGAACAGTATAAGTGAGGAGAGTGAGTTCCCCTGATGGTTTAATATACACGGGACATGTTACCAGGTGAACAGCATAAGTGAGGAGAGTGTGTTCCCCTGATGGTTTAATATACACGGGACATGTTACCAGATGAACAGTATAAGTGAGGAGAGTTTGTTCACCTGATGGTTTAATACGCACGGGACATGTTACCAGGTGAACAGTATAAGTGAGGAGAGTTTGTTCCCCTGATGCTTTAATATACACGGGACATGTCACCAAGTGAACTGTATAAGTGAGGAGAGTGTGTTCCCCTGATTGTTTAATACACACGGGACATGTAATCAGGTGAACAGTATAAGTGAGGAGAGTGTGTTCCCCTGATTGTTTAATTCACACGGGACATGTTATCAGGTGAACATTATAAGTGAGGAGAGTGTGTTCCCCTGATGTTTTAATATACACGGGACATGTTACCAGGTGAACAGTATAAGTGAGGAGAGTGTGTTCCCCTGATGGTTTAATACACACGGGACATGTCAGCAGGTGAACAGTATAAGTGAGGAGAGTATGTTCCCCTGATGGTTTAATATACACGGGACATGTTACCAGGTGAACAGTATAAGTGAGGAGAGTGTGTTCCCCTGATTGTTTAATATGCACGGGACATGTTCCCAGGTGAACAGTATAAGTGAGGAGAGTGTGTTCCCCTTATTCTTTAATACACACGGGACATGTCACCAGGTGAACAGTATAAGTGAGGAGAGTGTGTTCCCCTGATGGTATAATACTGACGGGACATGTCACCAGGTGAACAGTATAAGTGAGGAGAGTGTGTTCCCCTGATGGTTTAATATACACAGGACATGTCAACAGGTGAACAGAAAAAGTGAGGTGAGTGTGTTCCCCTGATTGTTTAATACACACAGGACATGTAAACAGGTGAACAGTATAAGTGAGGAGAGTATGTTCCCCTGATTGTTTAATACACACAGGACATGTAAACAGGTGAACAGTATAAGTGAGGAGAGTATGTTCCAATGATTGTTTAATGCACACAGGACATGTAAACAGGTGAACAGTATAAGTGAGGAGAGTATGTTCCCCTGATTGTTTAATACACACAGGACATGTAAACATGTGAACAGTATAAGTGAGGAGAGTATGTTCCCCTGATTGTTTAATGCACACAGGACATGTAAACAGGTGAACAGTATAAGTGAGGAGAGTATGTTCCCCTGATTGTTTAATACACACAGGACATGTAAACAGGTGAACAGTATAAGTGAGGAGAGTATGTTCCAATGATTGTTTAATACGCACGGGACATGTCACCAAGTGAACAGTATAAGTGAGGAGAGTGAGTTCCCCTGATGGTTTAATATACACGGGACATGTTACCAGGTGAACAGCATAAGTGAGGAGAGTGTGTTCCCCTGATGGTTTAATATACACGGGACATGTTACCAGATGAACAGTATAAGTGAGGAGAGTTTGTTCACCTGATGGTTTAATACGCACGGGACATGTTACCAGGTGAACAGTATAAGTGAGGAGAGTTTGTTCCCCTGATGCTTTAATATACACGGGACATGTCACCAAGTGAACTGTATAAGTGAGGAGAGTGTGTTCCCCTGATGTTTTAATGCACACAGGACATTTTACCAGGTGAACAGTATAAGTGAGGAGAGAGTGTTCCCCTGATGGTTTAATATACACGGGACATGTTACCAGGTGAACAGTATAAGTGAGGAGAGTGTGTTCCCCTGATGGTTTAATATTAACGGGAAATGTTACCAGTTGAAGAGTATAAGTAAGGAGAGTGTGTTCCACTGATGGTTTAATACACACGGGACATGTTACCAGGTGAACAGTATAAGTGAAGAGAGTGTGTTCCCCTGATGGTTTAATATACACAGGGCATGTTACCAGGTGAACAGGATAAGTGAGGAGAGTGTGTTCCCCTGATGACTTAATACATACGGGACATGTTATCAGGTGAACTGCATAAGTGAGGAGAGTGTGTTCCCCTGATGCTTTAATACACACGGGACATGTAATCAGGTGAACAGTATAAGTGAGGAGAGTGTGTTCCCCTGATGGTTTAATACACACGGGACATGTAATCAGGTGAACAGTATAAGTGAGGAGAGTGTGTTCCCCTGATGGTTTAATATACACAAGACATGTTACCAGGTGAACAGTATAGGTGAGGAGAGTGTGTTCCCCTGATTGTTTAACATACACGGGACATGTTACCAGGTGAACAGTATAAGTGAGGAGGAGATTGTGTTCCCCTGATGTTTTAATATACACGGGACATGTTACCAGGTGAACAGTATAAGTGATGACAGTGTGTTCCCCTGATGGTTTAATATACACGGGACATGTTACCAGGTGAACAGTATAAGTGAGGAGATTGTGTTCACCTGATAGTTTAATACGCACGGGACATGTTACCAGGTGAACAGCATAAGTGAGGAGAGTGTGTTCCCCTGATGGTTTAATATACACGGGACATGTTACCAGATGAACAGTATAAGTGAGGAGAGTTTGTTCACCTGATGGTTTAATACGCACGGGACATGTTACCAGGTGAACAGTATAAGTGAGGAGAGTTTGTTCCCCTGATGCTTTAATATACACGGGACATGTCACCAAGTGAACTGTATAAGTGAGGAGAGTGTGTTCCCCTGATGTTTTAATGCACACAGGACATTTTACCAGGTGAACAGTATAAGTGAGGAGAGAGTGTTCCCCTGATGGTTTAATATACACGGGACATGTTACCAGGTGAACAGTATAAGTGAGGAGAGTGTGTTCCCCTGATGGTTTAATATTAACGGGAAATGTTACCAGTTGAAGAGTATAAGTAAGGAGAGTGTGTTCCACTGATGGTTTAATACACACGGGACATGTTACCAGGTGAACAGTATAAGTGAAGAGAGTGTGTTCCCCTGATGGTTTAATATACACAGGGCATGTTACCAGGTGAACAGGATAAGTGAGGAGAGTGTGTTCCCCTGATGACTTAATACATACGGGACATGTTATCAGGTGAACTGCATAATTGAGGAGAGTGTGTTCCCCTGATGCTTTAATACACACGGGACATGTAATCAGGTGAACAGTATAAGTGAGGAGAGTGTGTTCCCCTGATGCTTTAATACACACGGGACATGTTATCAGGTGAACACTATAAGTGAGGAGAGTGTGTTCCCCTGATGGTTTAATACACACGGGACACGTAATCAGGTGAACAGTATAAGTGAGGAGAGTGTGTTCCCCTGATGGTTTAATATACACAGGACATGTTACCAGGTGAACAGTATAGGTGAGGAGAGTATGTTCCCCTGATTGTTTAACATACACGGGACATGTTACCAGGTGAACAGTATAAGTGAGGAGGAGAGTGTGTTCCCCTGATGTTTTAATATACACGGGACATGTTACCAGGTGAACAGTATAAGTGAGGACAGTGTGTTCCCCTGATGGTTTAATATACACGGGACATGTTACCAGGTGAACAGTATAAGTGAGGAGATTGTGTTCACCTGATGGTTTAATACGCACGGGACATGTCACCAAGTGAACTGTATAAGTGAGGAGAGTGTGTTCTCCTGATGGTTTAATGCACACAGGACATTTTACCAGGTGAACAGTATAAGTGAGGAGAGTGTGTTCCCCTGATTGTTTAGTGCACGGCGGACATGTTACCAGCGGAACAGTATAAGTGAGGAGAGTGTGTGCCCCTGATGGTTTAATACACACGGGACATGTCACCAGGTGAACAGTATAAGTGAGGAGAGTGTGTTCCCCTGATTGTTTAATTCACACGGGACATGTTACCAAGTGAACAATATTAGTGAGGATAGGGAGTTCCCCTGATGGTTTAAAATACATGGGACATGTTGCCAGGTGAACAGAAGAAGTGAGGAGATTGTGTTCCCCTGATTGTTTAATGTACACGGGACATGTCAGCAGGTGAACAGTATAAGTGAGGAGAGTGTGCTCCCCTGATGGTTTAATACGCACGGGACATGTCACCAGATGAACAGTATAAGTGAGGAGAGTGTGTTCCCCTGATGGTTTAATACACACGGGACATGTCAGCAGGTGAACAGTATAAGTGAGGAGAGTGTGTTCCCCTGATGGTTTAATATACACGGGACATGTTACCAGGTGAACAGTATAAGTGAGGAGAGTGTGTTCCCCTGATGGTTTAATACACACGGGACATGTCAGCAGGTGAACAGTATAAGTGAGGAGAGTGTGTTCCCCTGATGCTTTAATACACACGGGACATGTAATCAGGTGAACAGTATAAGTGAGGAGAGTGTGTTCCCCTGATGCTTTAATACACACGGGACATGTTATCAGGTGAACAGTATAAGTGAGGAGAGTGTGTTCCCCTGATGGTTTAATACACACGGGACATGTCAGCAGGTGAACAGTATAAGTGAGGAGAGTGTGTTCCCCTGATGGTTTAATATACACGGGACATGTTACCAGGTGAACAGTATAAGTGAGGAGAGTGTGTTCCCCTGATGGTTTAATACACACGGGACATGTCAGCAGGTGAACAGTATAAGTGAGGAGAGTGTGTTCCCCTGATGGTTTAATATACACGGGACATGTTACCAGGTGAACAGTATAAGTGAGGAGAGTGTGTTCCCCTGATTGTTTAATATGCACGGGACATGTTCCCAGGTGAACAGTATAAGTGAGGAGAGTGTGTTCCCCTTATTCTTTAATACACACGGGACATGTCAAAAGGTGAACAGTATAAGTGAGGAGAGTGTGTTCCCCTGATGGTATAATACTGACGGGACATGTCACCATGTGAACAGTTTAAGTGAGGAGAGTGAGTTCCCCTGATGGTTTAATATACACAGGACATGTCAACAGGTGAACAGAAAAAGTGAGGTGAGTATGTTCCCCTGATGGTTTAATAGTGACGGAACATGTAAACAGGTGAACAGTATAAGTGAGGAGAGTATGTTCCCCTGATTGTTTAATGCACACAGGACATGTAAACAGGTGAACAGTATAAGTGAGGAGAGTATGTTCCCCTGATTGTTTAACACACACAGGACATGTAAACAGGTGAACAGTTTAAGTGAGGAGAGTATGTTCCGATGATTGTTTAATACGCACGGGACATGTCAACAGGTGAACAGTATAAGTGAGGAGAGTGTGTTCCCCTGATGGTTTCATACACACGGGACATGTCAGCAGGTGAACAGTATAATTGAGGAGAGTGTGTTCCCCTGATGGTTTAATACTGATGGGACATGTTACCAGATGAACAGGATAAGTGAGGAGAGTATGTTCCCCTGATTGTTTAATGCACACAGGACATGTTACCAGGTGAACAGTATAAGTGAGGAGAGTGTGTTCCCCTGATGGTTTAATACTGATGGGACATGTTACCAGATGAACAGGATAAGTGAGGAGAGTATGTTCCCCTGATTGTTTAATGCACACAGGACATGTTACCAGGTGAACAGTATAAGTGATGAGAGTGTGTTCCCCTGATGGTTTAATATACACGGGACATGTTGCCAGCTGAACTGCATAAGTGAGGTGAGTGTGTTCCCCTGATGGTTTAATATACACGTAACATGTTCCCAGGTGAACAGTATAAGTGAGGAGAGTGTGTTCCCCTGAGGGATTAATATACACGGGACATGTTACCAGGTGAACAGCATAAGTGAGGAGAGTGTGTTCCCCTGATGGTTTAATATACACGGGACATGTTACCAGATGAAAAGTATAAGTGAGGAGAGTTTGTTCACCTGATGGTTTAATACGCACGGGACATGTTACCAGGTGAACAGTACAAGTGAGGAGAGTGTGTTCCCCTGATGTTTTAATGCACACAGGACATGTTACCAGGTGAACAGTATAGGTGAGGAGAGTGTGTTCCCCTGATTGTTTAACATACACGGGACATGTTACCAGGTGAACAGTATAAGTGAGGAGAGTGTGTTCCCCTGATGTTTTAATATACACGGGACATGTTACCAGGTGAACAGTACAAGTGAGGAGAGTGTGTTCCCCTGATGGTTTAATACACACGGGACATGTCAGCAGGTGAACTGTATAAATGAGGAGAGTGTGTTCCCCTGATGGTTTAATATACACGGGACATGTTACCAGGTGAACAGTATAAGTGAGGAGAGTGTGTTCCCCTGATTGTTTAATATGCACGGGACATGTTCCCAGGTGAACAGTATAAGTGAGGAGAGTGTGTTCCCCTTATTCTTTAATACACACGGGACATGTCACCAGGTGAACAGTATAAGTGAGGAGAGTGTGTTCCCCTGATGGTATAATACTGACGGGACATGTCACCATGTGAACAGTTTAAGTGAGGAGAGTGAGTTCCCCTGATGGTTTAATACACACAGGAAATGTAAACAGGTGAACAGTATAAGTGAGGAGAGTATGTTCCCCTGATTGTTTAATGCACACAGGACATGTAAACAGGTGAACAGTATAAGTGAGGAGAGTATGTTCCCCTGATTGTTTAATGCACACAGGACATGTAAACAGGTGAACAGTTTAAGTGAGGAGAGTATGTTCCCCTGATTGTTTAATGCACACAGGACATGTAAACAGGTGAACAGTATAAGTGAGGAGAGTGAGTTCCCCTGATGGTTTAATATACACGGGACATGTAACCAGGTGAACAGCATAAGTGAGGAGAGTGAGTTCCCCTGATGGTTTAATATACACGGGACATGTTACCAGGTGAACAGCATAAGTGAGGAGAGTGTGTTCCCCTGATGGTTTAATATACACGGGACATGTTACCAGATGAACAGTATAAGTGAGGAGACTTTGTTCACCTGATGGTTTAATACGCACGGGACATGTTACCAGGTGAACAGTATAAGTGAGGAGAGTTTGTTCCCCTGATGCTTTAATATACACGGGACATGTCACCAAGTGAACAGTATAAGTGAGGAGAGTGTGTTCCCCTGATGTTTTAATGCACACCGGACATTTTACCAGGTGAACAGTATAAGTGAGGAGAGAGTGTTCCCCTGACGGTTTAATATACACGGGACATGTTACCAGGTGAACAGTATAAGTGAGGAGAGTGTGTTCCCCTGATGTTTTAATGCACACCGGACATTTTACCAGGTGAACAGTATAAGTGAGGAGAGAGTGTTCCCCTGATGGTTTAATATACACGGGACATGTTACCAGGTGAACAGTATAAGTGAGGAGATTGTGTTCCCCTGATGGTTTAATATACACAGGGCATGTTACCAGGTGAACAGTATAAGTGAAGAGAGTGTGTTCCCCTGATGGTTTAATATACACAGGGCATGTTACCAGGTGAACAGGATAAGTGAGGAGAGTGTGTTCCCCTGATGACTTAATACATACGGGACATGTTATCAGGTGAACTGCATAAGTGAGGAGAGTGTGTTCCCCTGATGCTTTAATACACACGGGACATGTAATCAGGTGAACAGTATAAGTGAGGAGAGTGTGTTCCCCTGATGCTTTAATACACACGGGACATGTTATCAGGTGAACACTATAAGTGAGGAGAGTGTGTTCCCCTGATTGTTTAATACTCACGGGACATGTAATCAGGTGAACAGTATAAGTGAGGAGAGTGTTTTCCCCTGATTGTTTAATGCACACGGGACATGTTATCAGGTGAACATTATAAGTGAGGAGAGTGTGTTCCCCTGATGGTTTAAAATACACAGGACATGTTACCAGGTGAACAGTATCGGTGAGGAGAGTGTGTTCCCCTGATGTTTTAATATACACGGGACATGTTACCAGGTGAACAGTATAAGTGAGGACAGTGTGTTCCCCTGATGGTTTAATATACACGGGAAATGTTACCAGTTGAAGAGTATAAGTGAGGAGAGTGTGTTCCACTGATGGTTTAATACACACGGGACATGTTACCAGGTGAACAGTATAAGTGAAGAGAGTGTGTTCCCCTGATGGTTTAATATACACAGGGCATGTTACCAGGTGAACAGGATAAGTGAGGAGAGTGTGTTCCCCTGATGACTTAATACATACGGGACATGTTATCAGGTGAACTGCATAAGTGAGGAGAGTGTGTTCCCCTGATGCTTTAATACACACGGGACATGTTATCAGGTGAACACTATAAGTGAGGAGAGTGTGTTCCCCTGATTGTTTAATACACACGGGACATGTAATCAGGTGAACAGTATAAGTGAGGAGAGTGTGTTCCCCTGATGGTTTAATACACACGGGACATGTAATCAGGTGAACAGTATAAGTGAGGAGAGTGTTTTCCCCTGATTGTTTAATGCACACGGGACATGTTATCAGGTGAACATTATAAGTGAGGAGAGTGTTTTCCCCTGATGGTTTAATATACACAGGACATGTTACCAGGTGAACAGTATAGGTGAGGAGAGTGTGTTCCCCTGATTGTTTAACATACACGGGACATGTTACCAGGTGAACAGTATAAGTGAGGAGAGTGTGTTCCCCTGATGTTTTAATATACACGGGACATGTTACCAGGTGAACAGTATATGTGAGGACAGTGTGTTCCCCTGATGGTTTAATATACACGGGACATGTTACCAAGTGAACTGTATAAGTGGGGAGAGTGTGTTCTCCTGATGGTTTAATGCACGCCGGACATCTTACCAGGTGAACAGTATAAGTGAGGAGAGTGCTTTCCCCTGATGGTTTAATATACACGGGACATGTTACCAGGTGAACAGTATAAGTGAGGAGAGTGTGTTCCCCTGATGGTTTAATATACACGGGACATGTTACCAGGTGAACAGTAGAAGTCAGGAGAGTGTGTTCCCCTGATGGTTCAATATACACGGGACATGTTACCAGTTGAAGAGTATAAGTGAGGAGAGTGTGTTACCCTGATGGTTTAATACACACGGGACATGTCAGCAGGTGAACAGTATCAGTGAGGAGAGTGTGTTCCCCTGATTGTTCAACACACGGGACATGTTACCAGGTGAACAGTATAAGTGAGGAGAGTCTGTTCCCTTGATTGTTTAATATACATGGGACATGTTGCCAGGTGAACAGGATAAGTGAGGAGAGGTTGTTCCCCTGATGGTTTAATACACAAGGGACATGTCAACAGGTGAAAAGTTTAAGTGAGGAGATTGTGTTCCCCTGATTGTTTAATATACACGGGACATGTGACCAGGTGAACAGTATAAGTGTGGAGAGTTGTCTCCCCTGATGGTTTAATACGCACGGGACATGTCAGCAGGTGAACAGTATAAGTGAGGAGAGTGTGTTCCCCTGATGGTTTAATATACACGGGACATGTTACCAGGTGAACAGTATAAGTGAGGAGAGTGTGTTCCCCTGATGGTTTAATACACACGGGACATGTCAGCAGGTGAACAGTATAAGTGAGGAGAGTGTGTTCCCCTGATGGTTTAATATACACGGGACATGTTACCAGGTGAACAGTATAAGTGAGGAGAGTGTGTTCCCCTGATGGTTTAATACACACGGGACATGTCAGCAGGTGAACAGTATAAGTGAGGAGAGTGTGTTCCCCTGATGGTTTAATATACACGGGACATGTTACCAGGTGAACAGTATAAGTGAGGAGAGTGTGTTCCCCTGATTGTTTAATATGCATGGGACATGTTCCCAGGTGAACAGTATAAGTGAGGAGAGTGTGTTCCCCTTATTCTTTAATACACACGGGACATGTCAAAAGGTGAACAGTTTTAGTGAGGAGAGTGTTTTCCCCTGATGGTATAATACTGACGGGACATGTCACCATGTGAACAGTTTAAGTGAGGAGAGTGAGTTCCCCTGATGGTTTAATATACACAGGACATGTCAACAGGTGAACAGAAAAAGTTAGGTGAGTATGTTCCCCTGATGGTTTAATAGTGACGGAACATGTAAACAGGTGAACAGTATAAGTGAGGAGAGTATGTTCCCCTGATTGTTTAATGCACAAAGGACATGTAAACAGGTGAACAGTATAAGTGAGGAGAGTATGTTCCCCTGATTGTTTAATACACACGGGACATGTAAACAGGTGAACAGTATAAGTGAGGAGAGTATGTTCCGATGATTGTTTAATACGCACGGGACATGTCAACAGGTGAACAGTATAAGTGAGGAGAGTATGTTCCCCTGATGGTTTAATACACACAGGACATGTTACCAGGTGAACAGTATAAGTGAGGAGAGTGTGTTCCCCTGATGGTTTCATACACACGGGACATGTCAGCAGGTGAACAGTATAATTGAGGAGAGTGTGTTCCCCTGATGGTTTAATATACACGGGACATGTTGCCAGCTGAACTGCATAAGTGAGGTGAGTGTGTTCCCCTGATGGTTTAATATACACGGGACATGTTACCAGTTGAACAGTATATATGAGGAGAGTGTGTTCCCCTGATGGTTTAATATACACGGGACATGTTACCAGGTGAACAGTATATATGAGGAGAGTGTGTTCCCCTGATGGTTTAATATACACGGGACATGTTGCCAGCTGAACTGCATAAGTGAGGTGAGTGTGTTCCCCTGATGGTTTAATATACACGTAACATGTTCCCAGGTGAACAGTATAAGTGAGGAGAGTGTGTTCCCCTGAGGGATTAATATACCCGGGACATGTTACCAGGTGAACAGTACAAGTGAGGTGAGTGTGTTCCCCTGATTGTTTAATATACACGGGACATGTTTCCAGGCGAACATTATAAGTGAGGAGAGTGTGTTCCCCTAATTGTTTAATATACACGGGACATGTTACCAGGTGAACAGTATAAGTGAGGAGAGTGTGTTCCCCTGATTGTTTAATATGCACGGGACATGTCACCAGGTGAACAGTATAAGAGAGGAGATTGGGTTCCCCTGATTGTTTAATATACACGGGACATGTTACCAGTTGATCAGTATAAGTGAGGAGAGTGTGTTCCCCTGATGGTTTAATATGCACGGGACATGTTCCCAGGTGAACAGTATAAGTGAAGAGAGTGTGTTCCCCTGATGGTTTAATATACACAGGGCATGTTCCCAGGTGAACAGTATAAGTGAGGAGAGTGTGTTCCCCTGATGACTTAGTACATACGGGACATGTTATCAGGTGAACTGCATAAGTGAGGAGAGTGTGTTCCCCTGATGCTTTAATACACACGGGACATGTAATCAGGGGAACAGTATAAGTGAGGAGAGTGTGTTCCCCTGATGCTTTAATACACACGGGACATGTAATCAGGGGAACAGTATAAGTGAGGACAGTGTGTTCCCCTGATGCTTTAATACACACGGGACATGTTCCCAGGTGAACAGTATAAGTGAGGAGATTGGGTTCCCCTGATTGTTTAATATACACGGGACATGTCACCAGTTGAACAGTATAAGTGAGGAGAGTGTGTTCCCCTGATTCTTTTATACACACGGGACATGTCACCAGGTGAACAGTATAAGTGAGGAGAGTGTGTTCCCCTGATGGTATAATACTGACGGGACATGTCACCTTGTGAACAGTTTAAGTGAGGAGAGTGTGTTCCCTGATGGTTTAATATACACAGGACATGTAAACAGGTGAACAGTATAAGTGAGGAGGGTATGTTCCGATGATTGTTTAATACGCACGGGACATGTCAACAGGTGAACAGAAAAAGTGTGGAGAGTGTGTTCCCCTGATTGTTTAATACTGACAGGACATGTCACCAGGGGAACAGTATAAGTGAGGAGAGTGTGTTCCCCAGTATGTTTAATACACACGGGACATGTTACCAGGTGAGCAGTATAAGTGAGGAGAGTGTGTTCCCCTGATGGTTTAATACAGACGGGACATGTTACCAGGTGAACAATATAAGTGAGGAGAGTGTGTTCCCCTGATGGTTTAATATACACGGGACATGTTACCAGGTGAACAGTATAAGTGAGGAGAGTTTGTTTGCCTGATGGTTTAATATGCACGGGACATGTTACCAGGTGAACAGAATAAGTGAGGAGAGTATGTTCCCCTGATGGTTTAATATACACGGGACATGATACCAGGTGAACAGTATAAGTGAGGAGAGTGTGTTCCCCTGATGGTTGAATATACACGGGACATGTCACCAGGTGAACAGAATAAGTGAGGAGAGTGTGTTCCCCTGACGGTTTAATATACATGGGACATGTTACCAAGTGAACAGTATAAGTGAGGAGAGTGTGTTCCCCTGATGGTTTAATACACACGGGACATGTTACCAGGTGAAAAGTGTAAGTGAGGAGAGTGTGTTCCCCTGATGGTTTAACACGCACGGGACATGTTACCAGGTGAACAGTATAAGTGAGGAGGTTGTTTTCCCCTGATGGTTTAATATAGACGGGACATGTTACCAGGTGAACAGTATAAGTGAGGAGAGTGTGTTCCCCTGATTGTTTAATACACACGGGACATGTTACCAGGCGAACAGTATAAGTGAGGAGAGTGTGTTCCCCTGATTGTTTAATACACACGGGACATGTTACAAGGTGAACAGTGTAAGTGAGGAGAGTGTGTTCCCCTGATGGTTTAACACGCACGGGACATGTTACCAGGTGAACAGTATAAGTGAGGAGGTTGTTTTCCCCTGATGGTTTAATATACACGGGACATGTTACCACGTGAAAAGTGTAAGTGAGGAGAGTGTGTTCCCCTGATGGTTTAATATACATGGGACATGTTACCAGGTGAACAGTATAAGTGAGGAGGTTGTGTTCCCCTGATGGTTTAATATACATGGGACATGTTACCAGGTGAACAGTATAAGTGAGGAGAGTCTGTTCCCCTGATGGTTTAATATACACGGGACATGTTACCAGGTGAACAGTATAAGTGAGGAGGTTGTGTTCCCCTGATGGTTTAATATACACGGGACATGTTACCAGGTGAACAGTATAAGTGAGGAGAGTGTGTTCCCCTGATTGTTTAATACACACGGGACATGTTACAAGGTGAACAGTATAAGTGAGGAGAGTGTGCTCCCCTGATGGTTTAATATAGACGGGACATGTTACCAGGTGAACAGTATAAGTGAGGAGAGTGTGTTCCCCTGATTGTTTAATATAAACGGGACATGTTACCAGGTGAACAGTAAAGTGAGGAGAGTGTGTTCCCCTGATGGTTTAATATAAACGGGACATGTCACCAGGGGAACAGTATAAGTGAGGAGAGTGTGTTCCCCTGATTGTTTAATATAAACGGGACATGTTACCAGGTGAACAGTAAAGTGAGGAGAGTGTGTTCCCCTGATGGTTTAATATAAACGGGACATGTTACCAGGTGAACAGTAAAGTGAGGAGAGTGTTTTCCCCTAAATGGTTTAATATACACGGGACATGTTACCAGGTGAACAGTATAAGTGAGGAGAGTGTGTTCCCCTGATCGTTTAATACTGACAGGACATGTCACCAGGGGAACAGTATAAGTGAGGAGAGTGTGTTCCCCTGATGGTTTAATATACACGGGACATGTAACCAGGTGAATAGTATAAGTGAGGAGAGTCTGTTCCCCTTCTTGTCTAATACACACGGGACATGTTACCAGGTGAATAGTAAAGTGAGGAGAGTGTTTTCCCCTAAATGGTTTAATATACATGGGACATGTTACCAGGTGAACAGTATAAGTGAGGAGAGTGTGTTCCCCTGATGGTTTAATAGACACGGGACATGTTCCAAGGTAAACAGTATAAGTGAGGAGAGTGTGTTCCCCCGATTGTTCAATACACACGGGACATGTTACAAGGTGAACAGTATAAGTGAGGAGAGTGTGTTCCCGTGATGTTTTAATCTCCACGGGACATGTTATCAAGTGAACAGTATAAGTGAGGAGAGTGTGTTCCCCTGATTGTTTAATACACACGGGACATGTTACCAGGTGAACAGTTTAAGTGAGGAGGTTGTGTTCCCCTGATGGTTTAATATACACGGGACATGTTACCAGGTGAACAGTTTAAGTGAGGAGGTTGTGTTCCCCTGATGGTTTAATATACACGGGACATGTTACCAGGTGAACAGTATAAGTGAGGAGAGTGTGTTCCCCTGATGATTTAATATACACGGGACATGTTACTAGGTGAACAGTATAAGTGAGGAGTGTGTGCTCCCCTGATTGTTTAATACTGTTGGGACATGACACCAGGTGAACAGTATAAGTGAGGAGAGTGTGTTCCCCTGATTTTTTAATACACACGGGACATGTAACCAGGTGAATAGTATAAGTGAGGAGAGTGTGTTCCCCTGATTGTCTAATACACACGGGACATGTCACCAGGTGAACAGTATAAGTGAGGAGAGTGTGTTCCCCTGATTGTTTAATACACACGGGACATGTCACCAGGTGAACAGTATACGTGAGGAGAGTGTGTTCCCCTGATTGTTTAATACACACGGGACATGTCACCAGGTGAACAGTATAAGTGAGGAGAGTGTGTTCCCCTGATTGTTTAATATAAACGGGACATGTTACCAGGTGAACAGTAAAGTGAGGAGAGTGTGTTCCCCTGATGGTTTAATATAAACGGGACATGTTACCAGGTGAACAGTAAAGTGAGGAGAGTGTTTTCCCCTAAATGGTTTAATATACACGGGACATGTTACCAGGTGAACAGTATAAGTGAGGAGAGTGTGTTCCCCTGATGGTTTAATATACACGGGACATGTTCCAAGGCAAACAGTATAAGTGAGGAGAGTGTGTTCCCCTGATTGTTCAATACACACGGGACATGTTACAAGGTGAACAGTATAAGTGAGGAGAGTGTGTTCCCGTGATGTTTTAATCTCCACGGGACATGTTATCAAGTGAACAGTATAAGTGAGGAGAGTGGGTTCCCCTGATTGTTTAATACACACGGGACATGTTACCAGGTGAACAGTTTAAGTGAGGAGAGTGTGTTCCCCTGATGGTTTAATACACACGGGACATGTTACAAGGTGAACAGTATAAGTGAGGAGAGTGTGTTCCCCTGATGGTTTAATATACACGGGACATGTCACCAGGTGAGCAGTATGATTGAGTAGAGTGAGTTCCCCTGATGGTTTAACATAGACGGGACATGTTACCAGGTGAACAGTATAAGTGAGGAGAGTGTGTTCCCCTGATGGTTTAATATACACGGGACATGTAACCAGGTGAATAGTATAAGTGAGGAGAGTCTGTTCCCCTTCTTGTCTAATACACACGGGACATGTTACCAGGTGAATAGTAAAGTGAGGAGAGTGTGTTCCCCTGATTGTTTAATATAAACGGGACATGTTACCAGGTGAACAGTAAAGTGAGGAGAGTGTGTTCCCCTGATGGTTTAATATAAACGGGACATGTCACCAGGGGAACAGTATAAGTGAGGAGAGTGTGTTCCCCTGATTGTTTAATATAAACGGGACATGTTACCAGGTGAACAGTAAAGTGAGGAGAGTGTGTTCCCCTGATGGTTTAATATAAACGGGACATGTTACCAGGTGAACAGTAAAGTGAGGAGAGTGTTTTCCCCTAAATGGTTTAATATACACGGGACATGTTACCAGGTGAACAGTATAAGTGAGGAGAGTGTGTTCCCCTGATCGTTTAATACTGACAGGACATGTCACCAGGGGAACAGTATAAGTGAGGAGAGTGTGTTCCCCTGATGGTTTAATATACACGGGACATGTAACCAGGTGAATAGTATAAGTGAGGAGAGTCTGTTCCCCTTCTTGTCTAATACACACGGGACATGTTACCAGGTGAATAGTAAAGTGAGGAGAGTGTTTTCCCCTAAATGGTTTAATATACATGGGACATGTTACCAGGTGAACAGTATAAGTGAGGAGAGTGTGTTCCCCTGATGGTTTAATAGACACGGGACATGTTCCAAGGTAAACAGTATAAGTGAGGAGAGTGTGTTCCCCCGATTGTTCAATACACACGGGACATGTTACAAGGTGAACAGTATAAGTGAGGAGAGTGTGTTCCCGTGATGTTTTAATCTCCACGGGACATGTTATCAAGTGAACAGTATAAGTGAGGAGAGTGTGTTCCCCTGATTGTTTAATACACACGGGACATGTTACCAGGTGAACAGTTTAAGTGAGGAGGTTGTGTTCCCCTGATGGTTTAATATACACGGGACATGTTACCAGGTGAACAGTTTAAGTGAGGAGGTTGTGTTCCCCTGATGGTTTAATATACACGGGACATGTTACCAGGTGAACAGTATAAGTGAGGAGAGTGTGTTCCCCTGATGATTTAATATACACGGGACATGTTACTAGGTGAACAGTATAAGTGAGGAGTGTGTGCTCCCCTGATTGTTTAATACTGTTGGGACATGACACCAGGTGAACAGTATAAGTGAGGAGAGTGTGTTCCCCTGATTTTTTAATACACACGGGACATGTAACCAGGTGAATAGTATAAGTGAGGAGAGTGTGTTCCCCTGATTGTCTAATACACACGGGACATGTCACCAGGTGAACAGTATAAGTGAGGAGAGTGTGTTCCCCTGATTGTTTAATACACACGGGACATGTCACCAGGTGAACAGTATACGTGAGGAGAGTGTGTTCCCCTGATTGTTTAATACACACGGGACATGTCACCAGGTGAACAGTATAAGTGAGGAGAGTGTGTTCCCCTGATTGTTTAATATAAACGGGACATGTTACCAGGTGAACAGTAAAGTGAGGAGAGTGTGTTCCCCTGATGGTTTAATATAAACGGGACATGTTACCAGGTGAACAGTAAAGTGAGGAGAGTGTTTTCCCCTAAATGGTTTAATATACATGGGACATGTTACCAGGTGAACAGTATAAGTGAGGAGAGTGTGTTCCCCTGATGGTTTAATAGACACGGGACATGTTCCAAGGTAAACAGTATAAGTGAGGAGAGTGTGTTCCCCCGATTGTTCAATACACACGGGACATGTTACAAGGTGAACAGTATAAGTGAGGAGAGTGTGTTCCCGTGATGTTTTAATCTCCACGGGACATGTTATCAAGTGAACAGTATAAGTGAGGAGAGTGTGTTCCCCTGATTGTTTAATACACACGGGACATGTTACCAGGTGAACAGTTTAAGTGAGGAGGTTGTGTTCCCCTGATGGTTTAATATACACGGGACATGTTACCAGGTGAACAGTTTAAGTGAGGAGGTTGTGTTCCCCTGATGGTTTAATATACACGGGACATGTTACCAGGTGAACAGTATAAGTGAGGAGAGTGTGTTCCCCTGATGATTTAATATACACGGGACATGTTACTAGGTGAACAGTATAAGTGAGGAGTGTGTGCTCCCCTGATTGTTTAATACTGTTGGGACATGACACCAGGTGAACAGTATAAGTGAGGAGAGTGTGTTCCCCTGATTTTTTAATACACACGGGACATGTAACCAGGTGAATAGTATAAGTGAGGAGAGTGTGTTCCCCTGATTGTCTAATACACACGGGACATGTCACCAGGTGAACAGTATAAGTGAGGAGAGTGTGTTCCCCTGATTGTTTAATACACACGGGACATGTCACCAGGTGAACAGTATACGTGAGGAGAGTGTGTTCCCCTGATTGTTTAATACACACGGGACATGTCACCAGGTGAACAGTATAAGTGAGGAGAGTGTGTTCCCCTGATTGTTTAATATAAACGGGACATGTTACCAGGTGAACAGTAAAGTGAGGAGAGTGTGTTCCCCTGATGGTTTAATATAAACGGGACATGTTACCAGGTGAACAGTAAAGTGAGGAGAGTGTTTTCCCCTAAATGGTTTAATATACACGGGACATGTTACCAGGTGAACAGTATAAGTGAGGAGAGTGTGTTCCCCTGATGGTTTAATATACACGGGACATGTTCCAAGGCAAACAGTATAAGTGAGGAGAGTGTGTTCCCCTGATTGTTCAATACACACGGGACATGTTACAAGGTGAACAGTATAAGTGAGGAGAGTGTGTTCCCGTGATGTTTTAATCTCCACGGGACATGTTATCAAGTGAACAGTATAAGTGAGGAGAGTGGGTTCCCCTGATTGTTTAATACACACGGGACATGTTACCAGGTGAACAGTTTAAGTGAGGAGAGTGTGTTCCCCTGATGGTTTAATACACACGGGACATGTTACAAGGTGAACAGTATAAGTGAGGAGAGTGTGTTCCCCTGATGGTTTAATATACACGGGACATGTCACCAGGTGAGCAGTATGATTGAGTAGAGTGAGTTCCCCTGATGGTTTAACATAGACGGGACATGTTACCAGGTGAACAGTATAAGTGAGGAGAGTGTGTTCCCCTGATGGTTTAATATACACGGGACATGTAACCAGGTGAATAGTATAAGTGAGGAGAGTCTGTTCCCCTTCTTGTCTAATACACACGGGACATGTTACCAGGTGAATAGTAAAGTGAGGAGAGTGTTTTCCCCTAAATGGTTTAATATACACGGGACATGTTACCAGGTGAACAGTATAAGTGAGGAGAGTGTGTTCCACTGATGGTTTAATAGACACGGGACATGTTCCAAGGTAAACAGTATAAGTGAGGAGAGTGTGTTCCCCCGATTGTTCAATACACACGGGACATGTTACAAGGTGAACAGTATAAGTGAGGAGAGTGTGTTCCCGTGATGTTTTAATCTCCACGGGACATGTTATCAAGTGAACAGTATAAGTGAGGAGAGTGTGTTCCCCTGATTGTTTAATACACACGGGACATGTTACCAGGTGAACAGTTTAAGTGAGGAGGTTGTGTTCCCCTGATGGTTTAATATACACGGGACATGTTACCAGGTGAACAGTTTAAGTGAGGAGGTTGTGTTCCCCTGATGGTTTAATATACACGGGACATGTTACCAGGTGAACAGTATAAGTGAGGAGAGTGTGTTCCCCTGATGATTTAATATACACGGGACATGTTACTAGGTGAACAGTATAAGTGAGGAGTGTGTGCTCCCCTGATTGTTTAATACTGTTGGGACATGTCACAAGGTGAACAGTATAAGTGAGGAGAGTGTGTTCCCCTGATTGTTCAATACACACGGGACATGACACCAGGTGAACAGTATAAGTGAGGAGAGTGTGTTCCCCTGATTTTTTAATACACACGGGACATGTAACCAGGTGAATAGTATAAGTGAGGAGAGTGTGTTCCCCTGATTGTCTAATACACACGGGACATGTCACCAGGTGAACAGTATAAGTGAGGAGAGTGTGTTCCCCTGATTGTTTAATACACACGGGACATGTCACCAGGTGAACAGTATACGTGAGGAGAGTGTGTTCCCCTGATTGTTTAATACACACGGGACATGTCACCAGGTGAACAGTATAAGTGAGGAGAGTGTGTTCCCCTGATTGTTTAATATAAACGGGACATGTTACCAGGTGAACAGTAAAGTGAGGAGAGTGTGTTCCCCTGATGGTTTAATATAAACGGGACATGTTACCAGGTGAACAGTAAAGTGAGGAGAGTGTTTTCCCCTAAATGGTTTAATATACACGGGACATGTTACCAGGTGAACAGTATAAGTGAGGAGAGTGTGTTCCCCTGATGGTTTAATATACACGGGACATGTTCCAAGGCAAACAGTATAAGTGAGGAGAGTGTGTTCCCCTGATTGTTCAATACACACGGGACATGTTACAAGGTGAACAGTATAAGTGAGGAGAGTGTGTTCCCGTGATGTTTTAATCTCCACGGGACATGTTATCAAGTGAACAGTATAAGTGAGGAGAGTGGGTTCCCCTGATTGTTTAATACACACGGGACATGTTACCAGGTGAACAGTTTAAGTGAGGAGAGTGTGTTCCCCTGATGGTTTAATACACACGGGACATGTTACAAGGTGAACAGTATAAGTGAGGAGAGTGTGCTCCCCTGATGGTTTAATATAGACGGGACATGTTACCAGGTGAACAGTATAAGTGAGGAGAGTGTGTTCCCCTGATTGTTTAATATAAACGGGACATGTTACCAGGTGAACAGTAAAGTGAGGAGAGTGTGTTCCCCTGATGGTTTAATATAAACGGGACATGTCACCAGGGGAACAGTATAAGTGAGGAGAGTGTGTTCCCCTGATTGTTTAATATAAACGGGACATGTTACCAGGTGAACAGTAAAGTGAGGAGAGTGTGTTCCCCTGATGGTTTAATATAAACGGGACATGTTACCAGGTGAACAGTATAAGTGAGGAGAGTGTGTTCCCCTGATCGTTTAATACTGACAGGACATGTCACCAGGGGAACAGTATAAGTGAGGAGAGTGTGTTCCCCTGATGGTTTAATATACACGGGACATGTAACCAGGTGAATAGTATAAGTGAGGAGAGTCTGTTCCCCTTCTTGTCTAATACACACGGGACATGTTACCAGGTGAATAGTAAAGTGAGGAGAGTGTTTTCCCCTAAATGGTTTAATATACATGGGACATGTTACCAGGTGAACAGTATAAGTGAGGAGAGTGTGTTCCCCTGATGGTTTAATAGACACGGGACATGTTCCAAGGTAAACAGTATAAGTGAGGAGAGTGTGTTCCCCCGATTGTTCAATACACACGGGACATGTTACAAGGTGAACAGTATAAGTGAGGAGAGTGTGTTCCCGTGATGTTTTAATCTCCACGGGACATGTTATCAAGTGAACAGTATAAGTGAGGAGAGTGTGTTCCCCTGATTGTTTAATACACACGGGACATGTTACCAGGTGAACAGTTTAAGTGAGGAGGTTGTGTTCCCCTGATGGTTTAATATACACGGGACATGTTACCAGGTGAACAGTTTAAGTGAGGAGGTTGTGTTCCCCTGATGGTTTAATATACACGGGACATGTTACCAGGTGAACAGTATAAGTGAGGAGAGTGTGTTCCCCTGATGATTTAATATACACGGGACATGTTACTAGGTGAACAGTATAAGTGAGGAGTGTGTGCTCCCCTGATTGTTTAATACTGTTGGGACATGACACCAGGTGAACAGTATAAGTGAGGAGAGTGTGTTCCCCTGATTTTTTAATACACACGGGACATGTAACCAGGTGAATAGTATAAGTGAGGAGAGTGTGTTCCCCTGATTGTCTAATACACACGGGACATGTCACCAGGTGAACAGTATAAGTGAGGAGAGTGTGTTCCCCTGATTGTTTAATACACACGGGACATGTCACCAGGTGAACAGTATACGTGAGGAGAGTGTGTTCCCCTGATTGTTTAATACACACGGGACATGTCACCAGGTGAACAGTATAAGTGAGGAGAGTGTGTTCCCCTGATTGTTTAATATAAACGGGACATGTTACCAGGTGAACAGTAAAGTGAGGAGAGTGTGTTCCCCTGATGGTTTAATATAAACGGGACATGTTACCAGGTGAACAGTAAAGTGAGGAGAGTGTTTTCCCCTAAATGGTTTAATATACACGGGACATGTTACCAGGTGAACAGTATAAGTGAGGAGAGTGTGTTCCCCTGATGGTTTAATATACACGGGACATGTTCCAAGGCAAACAGTATAAGTGAGGAGAGTGTGTTCCCCTGATTGTTCAATACACACGGGACATGTTACAAGGTGAACAGTATAAGTGAGGAGAGTGTGTTCCCGTGATGTTTTAATCTCCACGGGACATGTTATCAAGTGAACAGTATAAGTGAGGAGAGTGGGTTCCCCTGATTGTTTAATACACACGGGACATGTTACCAGGTGAACAGTTTAAGTGAGGAGAGTGTGTTCCCCTGATGGTTTAATACACACGGGACATGTTACAAGGTGAACAGTATAAGTGAGGAGAGTGTGTTCCCCTGATGGTTTAATATACACGGGACATGTCACCAGGTGAGCAGTATGATTGAGTAGAGTGAGTTCCCCTGATGGTTTAACATAGACGGGACATGTTACCAGGTGAACAGTATAAGTGAGGAGAGTGTGTTCCCCTGATGGTTTAATATACACGGGACATGTAACCAGGTGAATAGTATAAGTGAGGAGAGTCTGTTCCCCTTCTTGTCTAATACACACGGGACATGTTACCAGGTGAATAGTAAAGTGAGGAGAGTGTTTTCCCCTAAATGGTTTAATATACACGGGACATGTTACCAGGTGAACAGTATAAGTGAGGAGAGTGTGTTCCCCTGATGGTTTAATAGACACGGGACATGTTCCAAGGTAAACAGTATAAGTGAGGAGAGTGTGTTCCCCCGATTGTTCAATACACACGGGACATGTTACAAGGTGAACAGTATAAGTGAGGAGAGTGTGTTCCCGTGATGTTTTAATCTCCACGGGACATGTTATCAAGTGAACAGTATAAGTGAGGAGAGTGTGTTCCCCTGATTGTTTAATACACACGGGACATGTTACCAGGTGAACAGTTTAAGTGAGGAGGTTGTGTTCCCCTGATGGTTTAATATACACGGGACATGTTACCAGGTGAACAGTTTAAGTGAGGAGGTTGTGTTCCCCTGATGGTTTAATATACACGGGACATGTTACCAGGTGAACAGTATAAGTGAGGAGAGTGTGTTCCCCTGATGATTTAATATACACGGGACATGTTACTAGGTGAACAGTATAAGTGAGGAGTGTGTGCTCCCCTGATTGTTTAATACTGTTGGGACATGTCACAAGGTGAACAGTATAAGTGAGGAGAGTGTGTTCCCCTGATTGTTCAATACACACGGGACATGACACCAGGTGAACAGTATAAGTGAGGAGAGTGTGTTCCCCTGATTTTTTAATACACACGGGACATGTAACCAGGTGAATAGTATAAGTGAGGAGAGTGTGTTCCCCTGATTGTCTAATACACACGGGACATGTCACCAGGTGAACAGTATAAGTGAGGAGAGTGTGTTCCCCTGATTGTTTAATACACACGGGACATGTCACCAGGTGAACAGTATACGTGAGGAGAGTGTGTTCCCCTGATTGTTTAATACACACGGGACATGTCACCAGGTGAACAGTATAAGTGAGGAGAGTGTGTTCCCCTGATTGTTTAATATAAACGGGACATGTTACCAGGTGAACAGTAAAGTGAGGAGAGTGTGTTCCCCTGATGGTTTAATATAAACGGGACATGTTACCAGGTGAACAGTAAAGTGAGGAGAGTGTTTTCCCCTAAATGGTTTAATATACACGGGACATGTTACCAGGTGAACAGTATAAGTGAGGAGAGTGTGTTCCCCTGATGGTTTAATATACACGGGACATGTTCCAAGGCAAACAGTATAAGTGAGGAGAGTGTGTTCCCCTGATTGTTCAATACACACGGGACATGTTACAAGGTGAACAGTATAAGTGAGGAGAGTGTGTTCCCGTGATGTTTTAATCTCCACGGGACATGTTATCAAGTGAACAGTATAAGTGAGGAGAGTGGGTTCCCCTGATTGATTAATACACACGGGACATGTTACCAGGTGAACAGTTTAAGTGAGGAGAGTGTGTTCCCCTGATGGTTTAATACACACGGGACATGTTACAAGGTGAACAGTATAAGTGAGGAGAGTGTGTTCCCCTGATGGTTTAATATACACGGGACATGTCACCAGGTGAGCAGTATGATTGAGTAGAGTGAGTTCCCCTGATGGTTTAACATAGACGGGACATGTTACCAGGTGAACAGTATAAGTGAGGAGAGTGTGTTCCCCTGATTGTTTAATATACACGGGACACGTTAGTGGGTGAACAGTATAAGTGAGGAGTATGTGCTCCCCTGATTGTTTAATACTGTTGGGACATGTCACAAGGTGAACAGTTTAAGTGAGGAGAGTGTGTTCCCCTGATTTTTTAATACACACGGGACATGTAACCAGGTGAATAGTATAAGTGAGGAGAGTGTGTTCCCCTGATTGTTTAATACACACGGGACATGTCACCAGGTGAACAGTATAAGTGAGGAGAGTGTGTTCCCCTGATGGTTTAATATGCACGGGACATGTTACCAGGTGAACAGTATAAGTGAGGAGGTTGTGTTCCACTGATTGTTTAATACACACGGGACATGTTACCAGGTGAACAGTATAAGTGAGGAGGTTGTGTTCCACTGATTGTTTAATACACACGGGACATGTCACCAGGTGAACAGTATAAGTGAGGAGAGTGTGTTCCACTGATTGTTTAATACACACGGGACATGTCACCAGGTGAACAGTATAAGTGAGGAGGTTGTGTTCCACTGATTGTTTAATACACACGGGACATGTTACCAGGTGAACAGTATAAGTGAGGAGGTTGTGTTCCACTGATTGTTTAATACACACGGGACATGTCACCAGGTGAACAGTATAAGTGAGGAGAGTGTGTTCCACTGATTGTTTAATACACACAGGATATGTTACCAGGTGAACAGTATAAGTGAGGAGAGTGTGTTCCACTGATTGTTTAATATACACAGGACATGTTACCAGGTGAACAGTATAAGTGAGGAGAGTGTGTTCCACTGATTGTTTAATATACACGGGACATGTCACCAGGTGAACAGTATAAGTGAGGAGAGTGTGTTCCCCTGATTTTTTAATACACACGGGACATGTAACCAGGTGAATAGTATAAGTGAGGAGAGTGTGTTCCCCTGATTGTTTAATACACACGGGACATGTCACCAGGTGAACAGTATAAGTGAGGAGAGTGTGTTCCCCTGATGGTTTAATATGCACGGGACATGTTACCAGGTGAACAGTATAAGTGAGGAGGTTGTGTTCCACTGATTGTTTAATACACACGGCACATGTCACCAGGTGAACAGTATAAGTGAGGAGAGTGTGTTCCCCTGATTGTTTAATACACACGGGACATGTTACCAGGTGAACAGTTTAAGTGAGGAGGTTGTGTTCCCCTGATGGTTTAATATACACGGGACATGTTACCAGGTGAACAGTTTAAGTGAGGAGGTTGTGTTCCCCTGATGGTTTAATATACACGGGACATGTTACCAGGTGAACAGTATAAGTGAGGAGAGTGTGTTCCCCTGATGATTTAATATACACGGGACATGTTACTAGGTGAACAGTATAAGTGAGGAGTGTGTGCTCCCCTGATTGTTTAATACTGTTGGGACATGTCACAAGGTGAACAGTATAAGTGAGGAGAGTGTGTTCCCCTGATTGTTCAATACACACGGGACATGACACCAGGTGAACAGTATAAGTGAGGAGAGTGTGTTCCCCTGATTTTTTAATACACACGGGACATGTAACCAGGTGAATAGTATAAGTGAGGAGAGTGTGTTCCCCTGATTGTCTAATACACACGGGACATGTCACCAGGTGAACAGTATAAGTGAGGAGAGTGTGTTCCCCTGATTGTTTAATACACACGGGACATGTCACCAGGTGAACAGTATACGTGAGGAGAGTGTGTTCCCCTGATTGTTTAATACACACGGGACATGTCACCAGGTGAACAGTATAAGTGAGGAGAGTGTGTTCCCCTGATTGTTTAATATAAACGGGACATGTTACCAGGTGAACAGTAAAGTGAGGAGAGTGTGTTCCCCTGATGGTTTAATATAAACGGGACATGTTACCAGGTGAACAGTAAAGTGAGGAGAGTGTTTTCCCCTAAATGGTTTAATATACACGGGACATGTTACCAGGTGAACAGTATAAGTGAGGAGAGTGTGTTCCCCTGATGGTTTAATATACACGGGACATGTTCCAAGGCAAACAGTATAAGTGAGGAGAGTGTGTTCCCCTGATTGTTCAATACACACGGGACATGTTACAAGGTGAACAGTATAAGTGAGGAGAGTGTGTTCCCGTGATGTTTTAATCTCCACGGGACATGTTATCAAGTGAACAGTATAAGTGAGGAGAGTGGGTTCCCCTGATTGATTAATACACACGGGACATGTTACCAGGTGAACAGTTTAAGTGAGGAGAGTGTGTTCCCCTGATGGTTTAATACACACGGGACATGTTACAAGGTGAACAGTATAAGTGAGGAGAGTGTGTTCCCCTGATGGTTTAATATACACGGGACATGTCACCAGGTGAGCAGTATGATTGAGTAGAGTGAGTTCCCCTGATGGTTTAACATAGACGGGACATGTTACCAGGTGAACAGTATAAGTGAGGAGAGTGTGTTCCCCTGATTGTTTAATATACACGGGACACGTTAGTGGGTGAACAGTATAAGTGAGGAGTGTGTGCTCCCCTGATTGTTTAATACTGTTGGGAGATGTCACAAGGTGAACAGTATAAGTGAGGAGAGTGTGTTCCCCTGATTTTTTAATACACACGGGACATGTAACCAGGTGAATAGTATAAGTGAGGAGAGTGTGTTCCCCTGATTGTTTAATACACACGGGACATGTCACCAGGTGAACAGTATAAGTGAGGAGAGTGTGTTCCCCTGATGGTTTAATATGCACGGGACATGTTACCAGGTGAACAGTATAAGTGAGGAGGTTGTGTTCCACTGATTGTTTAATACACACGGGACATGTTACCAGGTGAACAGTATAAGTGAGGAGGTTGTGTTCCACTGATTGTTTAATACACACGGGACATGTCACCAGGTGAACAGTATAAGTGAGGAGAGTGTGTTCCACTGATTGTTTAATACACACGGGACATGTCACCAGGTGAACAGTATAAGTGAGGAGGTTGTGTTCCACTGATTGTTTAATACACACGGGACATGTTACCAGGTGAACCGTATAAGTGAGGAGGTTGTGTTCCACTGATTGTTTAATACACACGGGACATGTCACCAGGTGAACAGTATAAGTGAGGAGAGTGTGTTCCACTGATTGTTTAATACACACAGGATATGTTACCAGGTGAACAGTATAAGTGAGGAGAGTGTGTTCCACTGATTGTTTAATATACACAGGACATGTTACCAGGTGAACAGTATAAGTGAGGAGAGTGTGTTCCACTGATTGTTTAATATACACGGGACATGTCACCAGGTGAACAGTATAAGTGAGGAGAGTGTGTTCCCCTGATTTTTTAATACACACGGGACATGTAACCAGGTGAATAGTATAAGTGAGGAGAGTGTGTTCCCCTGATTGTTTAATACACACGGGACATGTCACCAGGTGAACAGTATAAGTGAGGAGAGTGTGTTCCCCTGATGGTTTAATATGCACGGGACATGTTACCAGGTGAACAGTATAAGTGAGGAGGTTGTGTTCCACTGATTGTTTAATACACACGGGACATGTCACCAGGTGAACAGTATAAGTGAGGAGAGTGTGTTCCCCTGATTGTTTAATACTAACGGGACATGTAACCAGGTTAATAGTATAAGTGAGGAGAGTCTGTTCCCCTGATTGTTTAATACACACGGGACATGTTACCAGGTGAACAGTATAAGAGAGGAGAGTGTGTTCCCCTGATTTTTTAATACGCATGGGACATGTTACCAGGTGAACAGTATAAGTGAGGAGAATGTGTTCCCCTGATTGTTTAATATACACGGGACATGTTACCATGTGAACAGTATAAGTGAGGAGAGTGTGTTCCCCTGTTTGTTTAATACACACGGGACATGTTACAAGGTGAACAGCATAAGTGAGGAGGTTGTGTTCCCCTGATGGTTTAATATACACGGGACATGTTACCAGGTGAACAGTTTAAGTGAGGAGGTTTTGTTCCCCTGATGGTTTAATATACACGGGACATGTTACCAGGTGAACAGTATAAGTGAGGAGAGTGTATTCCCCTGATTGTTTAATATACACGGGACATGTTACCAGATGAACAGTATAATTGAGGAGAGTGTGTTCCCCTGATGGTTTAATATACACCGGACATGTTACCATGAGAACAGTATAAGTGAGGAGAGTGTGTTCCCCTGATTGTTTAATATACACGGGACATGTTACCATGTGAACAGTATAAGTGAGGAGAGTGTGTTCCCCTGATTGTTTAATACACACGGGACATGTTACAAGGTGAACAGCATAAGTGAGGAGGTTGTGTTCCCCTGATGGTTTAATAGACACGGGACATGTTACCAGGTGAACAGTTTAAGTGAGGAGGTTGTGTTCCCCTGATGGTTTAATATACACGGGACATGTTACCAGGTGAACAGTATAAGTGAGGAGAGTGTGTTCCCCTGATGATTTAATATACACGGGACATGTTACTAGGTGAACAGTATAAGTGAGGAGAGTGTGTTCCCCTGATTGTTCAATACACACGGGACATGACACCAGGTGAACAGTATAAGTGAGGAGAGTGTGTTCCCCTGATTTTTTAATACACACGGGACATGTAACCAGGTGAATAGTATAAGTGAGGAGAGTGTGTTCCCCTGATTGTTTAATACACACGGGACATGTCACCAGGTGAACAGTATACGTGAGGAGAGTGTGTTCCCCTGATTGTTTAATACACACGGGACATGTCACCAGGTGAACAGTATAAGTGAGGAGAGTGTGTTCCCCTGATGGTTTAATATAAACGGGACATGTTACCAGGTGAACAGTAAAGTGAGGAGAGTGTGTTCCCCTGATGGTTTAATATAAACGGGACATGTTACCAGGTGAACAGTAAAGTGAGGAGAGTGTTTTCCCCTAAATGGTTTAATATACACGGGACATGTTACCAGGTGAACAGTATAAGTGAGGAGAGTGTGTTCCCCTGATGGTTTAATATACACGGGACATGTTCCAAGGCAAACAGTATAAGTGAGGAGAGTGTGTTCCCCTGATTGTTCAATACACACGGGACATGTTACAAGGTGAACAGTATAAGTGAGGAGAGTGTGTTCCCGTGATGTTTTAATCTCCACGGGACATGTTATCAAGTGAACAGTATAAGTGAGGAGAGTGTGTTCCCCTGATTGTTTAATACACACGGGACATGTTACCAGGTGAACAGTTTAAGTGAGGAGGTTGTGTTCCCCTGATGGTTTAATATACACGGGACATGTTACCAGGTGAACAGTTTAAGTGAGGAGCTTGTGTTCACCTGGTGGTTTAATATACACGGGACATGTTACCAGGTGAACAGTATAAGTGAGGAGAGTGTGTTCCCCTGATTGTTTAATACACACGGGACATGTTACAAGGTGAACAGTATAAGTGAGGAGAGTGTGTTCCCCTGATGGTTTAATATACACGGGACATGTCACCAGGTGAGCAGTATGATTGAGTAGAGTGAGTTCCCCTGATGGTTTAACATAGACGGGACATGTTACCAGGTGAACAGTATAAGTGAGGAGAGTGTGTTCCCCTGATGGTTTAATATACACGGGATATGTTACTAGGTGAACAGTATAAGTGAGGAGTGTGTGCTCCCCTGATTGTTTAATACTGTTGGGACATGTCACGAGGTGAAGCATATAAGTGAGGAGAGTGTGTTCCCCTGATGGTTTAATATACAGGGACATGTTACCAGGTGAACAGTATAAGTGAGGAGGTTGTGTTCCACTGATTGTTTAATACACACGGGACATGTCACCAGGTGAACAGTATAAGTGAGGAGAGTGTGTTCCCCTGATTGTTTAATACTAACGGGACATGTTAGCAGGTGAACAGTATAAGAGAGGAGAGTGTGTTCCCCTGATTTTTTAATACGCACGGGACATGTTACCAGGTGAACAGTATAAGTGAGGAGGTTGTGTTCCCCTGATGGTTTAATATACACGGGACATGTTACCAGGTGAACAGTATAAGTGAGGAGAGTGTGTTCCCCTGATGATTTAATATACACGGGACATGTTACTAGGTGAACAGTATAAGTGAGGAGTGTGTGTTCCCCTGATTGTTTAATACTGTTGGGACATGTCACAAGGTGAACAGTATAAGTGAGGAGAGTGTGTTCCCCTGATTGTTTAATACACACGGGACATGACACCAGGTGAACAGTATACGTGAGGAGAGTGTGTTCCCCTGATGGTTTAATATAAACGGGACATGTTACCAGGTGAACAGTAAAGTGAGGAGAGTGTTTTCCCCTAAATGGTTTAATATACACGGGACATGTTACCAGGTGAACAGTATAAGTGAGGAGAGTGTGTTCCCCTGATGGTTTAATATACACGGGACATGTTCCAAGGCAAACAGTATAAGTGAGGAGAGTGTGTTCCCCTGATTGTTCAATACACACGGGACATGTTACAAGGTGAACAGTATAAGTGAGGAGAGTGTGTTCCCGTGATGTTTTAATCTCCACGGGACATGTTATCAAGTGAACAGTATAAGTGAGGAGAGTGGGTTCCCCTGATTGATTAATACACACGGGACATGTTACCAGGTGAACAGTTTAAGTGAGGAGAGTGTGTTCCCCTGATGGTTTAATACACACGGGACATGTTACAAGGTGAACAGTATAAGTGAGGAGAGTGTGTTCCCCTGATGGTTTAATATACACGGGACATGTCACCAGGTGAGCAGTATGATTGAGTAGAGTGAGTTCCCCTGATGGTTTAACATAGACGGGACATGTTACCAGGTGAACAGTATAAGTGAGGAGAGTGTGTTCCCCTGATTGTTTAATATACACGGGACACGTTAGTGGGTGAACAGTATAAGTGAGGAGTGTGTGCTCCCCTGATTGTTTAATACTGTTGGGACATGTCACAAGGTGAACAGTATAAGTGAGGAGAGTGTGTTCCCCTGATTTTTTAATACACACGGGACATGTAACCAGGTGAATAGTATAAGTGAGGAGAGTGTGTTCCCCTGATTGTTTAATACACACGGGACATGTCACCAGGTGAACAGTATAAGTGAGGAGAGTGTGTTCCCCTGATGGTTTAATATGCACGGGACATGTTACCAGGTGAACAGTATAAGTGAGGAGGTTGTGTTCCACTGATTGTTTAATACACACGGGACATGTTACCAGGTGAACAGTATAAGTGAGGAGGTTGTGTTCCACTGATTGTTTAATACACACGGGACATGTCACCAGGTGAACAGTATAAGTGAGGAGAGTGTGTTCCACTGATTGTTTAATACACACGGGACATGTCACCAGGTGAACAGTATAAGTGAGGAGGTTGTGTTCCACTGATTGTTTAATACACACGGGACATGTTACCAGGTGAACAGTATAAGTGAGGAGGTTGTGTTCCACTGATTGTTTAATACGCACGGGACATGTCACCAGGTGAACAGTATAAGTGAGGAGAGTGTGTTCCACTGATTGTTTAATACACACAGGATATGTTACCAGGTGAACAGTATAAGTGAGGAGAGTGTGTTCCACTGATTGTTTAATATACACAGGACATGTTACCAGGTGAACAGTATAAGTGAGGAGAGTGTGTTCCACTGATTGTTTAATATACACGGGACATGTCACCAGGTGAACAGTATAAGTGAGGAGAGTGTGTTCCCCTGATTTTTTAATACACACGGGACATGTAACCAGGTGAATAGTATAAGTGAGGAGAGTGTGTTCCCCTGATTGTTTAATACACACGGGACATGTCACCAGGTGAACAGTATAAGTGAGGAGAGTGTGTTCCCCTGATGGTTTAATATGCACGGGACATGTTACCAGGTGAACAGTATAAGTGAGGAGGTTGTGTTCCACTGATTGTTTAATACACACGGGACATGTCACCAGGTGAACAGTATAAGTGAGGAGAGTGTGTTCCCCTGATTGTTTAATACTAACGGGATATGTAACCAGGTTAATAGTATAAGTGAGGAGAGTCTGTTCCCCTGATTGTTTAATACACACGGGACATGTTACCAGGTGAACAGTATAAGAGAGGAGAGTGTGTTCCCCTGATTTTTTAATACGCATGGGACATGTTACCAGGTGAACAGTATAAGTGAGGAGAATGTGTTCCCCTGATTGTTTAATATACACGGGACATGTTACCATGTGAACAGTATAAGTGAGGAGAGTGTGTTCCCCTGTTTGTTTAATACACACGGGACATGTTACAAGGTGAACAGCATAAGTGAGGAGGTTGTGTTCCCCTGATGGTTTAATATACACGGGACATGTTACCAGGTGAACAGTTTAAGTGAGGAGGTTTTGTTCCCCTGATGGTTTAATATACACGGGACATGTTACCAGGTGAACAGTATAAGTGAGGAGAGTGTATTCCCCTGATTGTTTAATATACACGGGACATGTTACCAGATGAACAGTATAATTGAGGAGAGTGTGTTCCCCTGATGGTTTAATATACACCGGACATGTTACCATGAGAACAGTATAAGTGAGGAGAGTGTGTTCCCCTGATTGTTTAATATACACGGGACATGTTACCATGTGAACAGTATAAGTGAGGAGAGTGTGTTCCCCTGATTGTTTAATACACACGGGACATGTTACAAGGTGAACAGCATAAGTGAGGAGGTTGTGTTCCCCTGATGGTTTAATAGACACGGGACATGTTACCAGGTGAACAGTTTAAGTGAGGAGGTTGTGTTCCCCTGATGGTTTAATATACACGGGACATGTTACCAGGTGAACAGTATAAGTGAGGAGAGTGTGTTCCCCTGATGATTTAATATACACGGGACATGTTACTAGGTGAACAGTATAAGTGAGGAGAGTGTGTTCCCCTGATTGTTCAATACACACGGGACATGACACCAGGTGAACAGTATAAGTGAGGAGAGTGTGTTCCCCTGATTTTTTAATACACACGGGACATGTAACCAGGTGAATAGTATACGTGAGGAGAGTGTGTTCCCCTGATTGTTTAATACACACGGGACATGTCACCAGGTGAACAGTATACGTGAGGAGAGTGTGTTCCCCTGATTGTTTAATACACACGGGACATGTCACCAGGTGAACAGTATAAGTGAGGAGAGTGTGTTCCCCTGATGGTTTAATATAAACGGGACATGTTACCAGGTGAACAGTAAAGTGAGGAGAGTGTGTTCCCCTGATGGTTTAATATAAACGGGACATGTTACCAGGTGAACAGTAAAGTGAGGAGAGTGTTTTCCCCTAAATGGTTTAATATACACGGGACATGTTACCAGGCGAACAGTATAAGTGAGGAGAGTGTGTTCCCCTGATGGTTTAATATACACGGGACATGTTCCAAGGCAAACAGTATAAGTGAGGAGAGTGTGTTCCCCTGATTGTTCAATACACACGGGACATGTTACAAGGTGAACAGTATAAGTGAGGAGAGTGTGTTCCCGTGATGTTTTAATCTCCACGGGACATGTTATCAAGTGAACAGTATAAGTGAGGAGAGTGTGTTCCCCTGATTGTTTAATACACACGGGACATGTTACCAGGTGAACAGTTTAAGTGAGGAGGTTGTGTTCCCCTGATGGTTTAATATACACGGGACATGTTACCAGGTGAACAGTTTAAGTGAGGAGCTTGTGTTCACCTGGTGGTTTAATATACACGGGACATGTTACCAGGTGAACAGTATAAGTGAGGAGAGTGTGTTCCCCTGATTGTTTAATACACACGGGACATGTTACAAGGTGAACAGTATAAGTGAGGAGAGTGTGTTCCCCTGATGGTTTAATATACACGGGACATGTCACCAGGTGAGCAGTATGATTGAGTAGAGTGAGTTCCCCTGATGGTTTAACATAGACGGGACATGTTACCAGGTGAACAGTATAAGTGAGGAGAGTGTGTTCCCCTGATGGTTTAATATACACGGGATATGTTACTAGGTGAACAGTATAAGTGAGGAGTGTGTGCTCCCCTGATTGTTTAATACTGTTGGGACATGTCACGAGGTGAAGCATATAAGTGAGGAGAGTGTGTTCCCCTGATGGTTTAATATACAGGGACATGTTACCAGGTGAACAGTATAAGTGAGGAGGTTGTGTTCCACTGATTGTTTAATACTAACGGGACATGTCACCAGGTGAACAGTATAAGAGAGGAGAGTGTGTTCCCCTGATTGTTTAATACTAACGGGACATGTTAGCAGGTGAACAGTATAAGAGAGGAGAGTGTGTTCCCCTGATTTTTTAATACGCACGGGACATGTTACCAGGTGAACAGTATAAGTGAGGAGGTTGTGTTCCCCTGATGGTTTAATATACACGGGACATGTTACCAGGTGAACAGTATAAGTGAGGAGAGTGTGTTCCCCTGATGATTTAATATACACGGGACATGTTACTAGGTGAACAGTATAAGTGAGGAGTGTGTGTTCCCCTGATTGTTTAATACTGTTGGGACATGTCACAAGGTGAACAGTATAAGTGAGGAGAGTGTGTTCCCCTGATTGTTTAATACACACGGGACATGACACCAGGTGAACAGTATACGTGAGGAGAGTGTGTTCCCCTGATGGTTTAATATAAACGGGACATGTTACCAGGTGAACAGTAAAGTGAGGAGAGTGTTTTCCCCTAATTGGTTTAATATACACGGGACATGTTACCAGGTGAACAGTATAAGTGAGGAGAGTGTGTTCCCCTGATGGTTTAATATACACGGGACATGTTCCAAGGCAAACAGTATAAGTGAGGAGAGTGTGTTCCCCTGATTGTTCAATACACACGGGACATGTTACAAGGTGAACAGTATAAGTGAGGAGAGTGTGTTCCCGTGATGTTTTAATCTCCACGGGACATGTTATCAAGTGAACAGTATAAGTGAGGAGAGTGTGTTCCCCTGATTGTTTAATACTAACGGGACATGTAACCAGGTGAATAGTATAAGTGAGGAGAGTCTGTTCCCCTGATTGTTTAATACACACGGGGCATGTTACCAGGTGAACAGTATAAGTGAGGAGAGTGTGTTCCCCTGATTTTTTAATACGCATGGGACATGTTACCAGGTGAACAGTATAAGTGAGGAGAATGTGTTCCCCTGATTGTTTAATATACACGGGACATGTTACCATGTGAACAGTATAAGTGAGGAGAGTGTGTTCCCCTGATTGTTTAATACACACGGGACATGTTACAAGGTGAACAGTATAAGTGAGAAGGTTGTGTTCCCCTGATGGTTTAATATACACGGGACATGTTACCAGGTGAACAGTTTAAGTGAGGAGGTTTTGTTCCCCTGATGGTTTAACATAGACGGGACATGTTACCATGTGAACAGTATAAGTGAGGAGAGTGTGTTCCCCTGATTGTTTAATATACACGGGACATGTTACCATGTGAACAGTATAAGTGAGGAGAGTGTGTTCCCCTGATTGTTTAATACACACGGGACATGTTACAAGGTGAACAGTTTAAGTGAGGAGGTTGTGTTCCCCTGATGGTTTAATATACACGGGACATGTTACCAGGTGAACAGTTTAAGTGAGGAGGTTGTGTTCCCCTGATGGTTTAATATACACGGGACATGTTACCAGGTGAACAGTATAAGTGAGGAGAGTGTGTTCCCCTGATTGTTTAATACACACGGGACATGTTACAAGGTGAACAGTATAAGTGAGGAGAGTGTGTTCCCCTGATTGTTTAATACACACGGGACATGTTACCAGGTGAACAGTATAAGTGAGGAGAATGTGTTCCCCTGATGGTTTAATACACACTGGACATGTTACCAGGTGAACAGTATAAGTGAGGAGAGTGTGTTCCCCTGATTGTTTAATACACACGGGACATGTTACAAGGTGAACAGTATATGTGAGGAGAGTGTGTTCCCCTGATGGTTTAATATACACGGGACATGACACCAGGTGAGCAGTATAAGTGAGGAGAGTGTGTTCCCCTGATGGTTTAACATAGACGGGACATGTTACCAGGTGAACAGTATAAGTGAGGAGAGTGTGTTCCCCTGATGGTTTAATATACACGGGATATGTTACTAGGTGAACAGTATAAGTGAGGAGTGTGTGCTCCCCTGATTGTTTAATACTGTTGGGACATGTCACGAGGTGAAGCATATAAGTGAGGAGAGTGTGTTCCCCTGATGGTTTAATATACAGGGACATGTTACCAGGTGAACAGTATAAGTGAGGAGGTTGTGTTCCACTGATTGTTTAATACACACGGGACATGTCACCAGGTGAACAGTATAAGTGAGGAGAGTGTGTTCCCCTGATTTTTTAATACGCACGGGACATGTTACAAGGTGAACAGTATAAGTGAGGAGAGTGTTTTCCCCTGATGGTTTAATATACACGGGACATGTCACCAGGTGAGCAGTATGATTGAGTAGAGTGAGTTCCCCTGATGGTTTAACATAGACGGGACATGTTACCAGGTGAACAGTATAAGTGAGGAGAGTGTGTTCCCCTGATTGTTTAATATACACGGGACATGTTACAAGGTGAACAGCATAAGTGAGGAGGTTGTGTTCCCCTGATGGTTTAATATACACGGGACATGATACCAGGTGAACAGTTTAAGTGAGGAGGTTGTGTTCCCCTGATGGTTTAAAATACACGGGACATGTTACCAGGTGAAAAGTATAAGTGAGGAGAGTGTGTTCCCCTGATTGTCTAATACACACGGGACATGTCACCAGGTGAACAGTATAAGTGAGGAGAGTGTGTTCCCCTGATGTTTTAATATGCACGGGACATGTTACCTGGTGAACAGTATAAGTGAGGAGGTTGTGTTCCACTGATTGTTTAATACACACGGGACATGTCACCAGGTGAACAGTATAAGTGAGGAGAGTGTGTTCCCCTGATTGTTTAATACACACGGGACATGTCACCAGGTGAACAGTATAAGTGAGGAGAGTGTGTTCCCCTGATTGTTTAATACACACGGGACATGTTACCAGGTGAACAGTATACGTGAGGAGGTTGTGTTCCACTGATTGTTTAATACACACGGGAAATGTCACCAGGTGAACAGTATAAGTGAGGAGAGTGTGTTCCCCTGATTGTTTAATACTAACGGGACATGTAACCAGGTGAATAGTATAAGTGAGGAGAATGTGTTCCCCTGATTGTTTAATATACACGGGACATGTTACCATGTGAACAGTATAAGTGAGGAGAGTGTGTTCCCCTGTTTGTTTAATACACACGGGACATGTTACAAGGTGAACAGTATAAGTGAGGAGGTTGTGTTCCCCTGATGGTTTAATATACACAGGACATGTTACCAGGTGAACAGTTTAAGTGAGGAGGTTTTGTTCCCCTGATGGTTTAATATACACGGGACATGTTACCATGTGAACAGTATAAGTGAGGAGAGTGTGTTCCCCTGATTGTTTAATATACACGGGACATGTTACCATGTGAACAGTATAAGTGAGGAGAGTGTGTTCCCCTGATGATATAATATACACGGGACATGTTACTAGGTGAACAGTATAAGTGAGGAGACTGTGTTCCCCTGATGGTTTAATATACACAGGACATGTCACAAGGTGAACAGTATAAGTGAGGAGAGTGTGTTCCCCTGATTGTTCAATACACACGGGACATGACACCAGGTGAACAGTATAAGTGAGGAGAGTGTGTTCCCCTGATTTTTTAATACACATGGGACATGTAACCAGGTGAATAGTATAAGTGAGGAGAGTGTGTTCCCCTGATTGTCTTATACACACGGGACATGTCACCAGGTGAACAGTATAAGTGAGGAGAGTGTGTTCCCCTGATTGTTTAATACACACGGGACATGTCACCAGGTGAACAGTATACGTGAGGAGAGTGTGTTCCCCTGATTGTTTAATACACACGGGACATGTCACCAGGTGAACAGTATAAGTGAGGAGAGTGTGTTCCCCTGATTGTTTAATATGAACGGGACATGTTACCAGGTGAACAGTAAAGTGAGGAGAGTGTGTTCCCCTGATGGTTTAATATACACGGGACATGGTACCAGGTGAACAGTATAAGTGAGGAGAGTGTGTAACCCCTGATGGTTTAATATACACGGGACATGTTCCAAGGCAAACAGTATAAGTGAGGAGAGTGTGTTCCCCTGATTGTTCAATACACACGGGACATGTTACAAGGTGAACAGTATAAGTGAGGAGAGTGTGTTCCCGTGATGTTTTAATCTCCACGGGACATGTTATCAAGTGAACAGTATAAGTGAGGAGAGTGTGTTCCCCTGATTGTTTAATACACACGGGACATGTTACCAGGTGAACAGTTTAAGTGAGGAGGTTGTGTTCCCCTGATGGTTTAATATACACGGGACATGTTACCAGGTGAACAGTTTAAGTGAGGAGGTTGTGTTGCCCTGATGGTTTAATATACACGGGACATGTTACCAGGTGAACAGTATAAGTGAGGAGAGTGTGTTCCCCTGATGGTTTAATATACACGGGACATGTCACCAGGTGAACAGTATAAGTGAGGAGAGTGTGTTCCCCTGATTGTTTAATACACACGGGACATGTTACAAGGTGAACAGTATAAGTGAGGAGAGAGTGTTCCCCTGATGGTTTAATATACACGGGACATGTCACCAGGTGAGCAGTATGATTGAGTAGAGTGAGTTCCCCTGATGGTTTAACATAGACGGGACATGTTACCAGGTGAACAGTATAAGTGAGGAGAGTGTGTTCCCCTGATTGTTTAATATACACGGGACATGTCACAAGGTGAACAGTATAAGTGAGGAGAGTGTGTTCCCCTGATTTTTTAATAAACACGGGACATGTAACCAGGTGAATAGTATAAGTGAGGAGAGTGTGTTCCCCTGATTGTTTAATACACACGGGACATGTCACCAGGTGAACAGTATAAGTGAGGAGAGTGTGTTCCCCTGATTGTTTAATACACACGGGACATGTCACCAGGTGAACAGTATAAGTGAGGAGAGTGTGTTCCCCTGATTGTTTAATACACACGGGACATGTTACCAGGTGAACAGTATACGTGAGGAGGTTGTGTTCCACTGATTGTTTAATACACACGGGACATGTCACCAGGTGAACAGTATACGTGAGGAGGTTGTGTTCCACTGATTGTTTAATACACACGGGACATGTTACCAGGTGAACAGTATAAGTGAGGAGAGTGTGTTCCCCTGATTTTTTAATACGCATGGGACATGTTACCAGGTGAACAGTATAAGTGAGGAGAATGTGTTCCCCTGATTGTTTAATATACACGGGACATGTTACCATGTGAACAGTATAAGTGAGGAGAGTGTGTTCCCCTGATTGTTTAATACACACGGGACATGTTACAAGGTGAACAGTATAAGTGAGGAGGTTGCGTTCCCCTGATGGTTTAATATACACGGGACATGTTACCAGGTGAACAGTTTAAGTGAGGAAGTTTTGTTCCCCTGATGGTTTAATATACACGGGACATGTTACCATGTGAACAGTATAAGTGAGGAGAGTGTGTTCCCCTGATTGTTTAATATACACGGGACATGTTACCATGTGAACAGTATAAGTGAGGAGAGTGTGTTCCCTTGATTGTTTAATACACACGGGACATGTTACAAGGTGAACATCATAAGTGAGGAGGTTGTGTTCCCCTGATGGTTTAATATACACGGGACATGACACCAGGTGAGCAGTATGATTGAGTAGAGTGAGTTCCCCTGATGGTTTAACATAGACGGGACATGTTACCAGGTGAACAGTATAAGTGAGGAGAGTGTGTTCCCCTGATGGTTTAATATACACGGGATATGTTACTAGGTGAACAGTATAAGTGAGGAGTGTGTGCTCCCCTGATTGTTTAATACTGTTGGGACATGTCACGAGGTGAACCATATAAGTGAGGAGAGTGTGTTCCCCTGATGGTTTAATATACACGGGACATGTTACCAGGTGAACAGTATAAGTGAGGAGGTTGTGTTCCACTGATTGTTTAATACACACGGGACATGTCACCAGGTGAACAGTATAAGTGAGGAGAGTGTGTTCCCCTGATTGTTTAATACTAACGGGACATGTTAGCAGGTGAACAGTATAAGAGAGGAGAGTGTGTTCCCCTGATTTTTTAATACGCACGGGACATATTACCAGGTGAACAGTATAAGTGAGGAGAATGTGTTCCACTGATTGTTTAATACACACGGAACATGTAACCAGGTGAATAGTATAAGTGAGGAGAGTGTGTTCCCCTGATTGTTTAATACACACGGGACATGTTACCAGGTGAACAGTATAAGAGAGGAGAGTGTGTTCCCCTGATTTGTTAATACGCACGGGACATGTTACCAGGTGAACAGTATAAGTGAGGAGAATGTGTTCCACTGATTGTTTAATACACACGGGACATGTAACCAGGTGAATAGTATAAGTGAGGAGAGTGTGTTCCCCTGATTGTTTAATACACACGGGACATGTAACCAGGTGAATAGTATAAGTGAGGAGAGTGTGTTCCCCTGATTGTTTAATACACACGGGACATGTTACCAGGTGAACAGTATAAGTGAGGAGAGTGTGTTCCCCTGATGGTTTAATATACACGGGACATGTTACCAGGTGAACAGTATAAGTGAGGAGGTTTTTTCCACTGATTGTTTAATACACACGGGACATGTCACCAGGTGAACAGTATAAGTGAGGAGAGTCTGTTCCCCTGATTGTTTAATACACACGGGACATGTTACCAGGTGAACAGGATAAGAGAGGAGAGTGTGTTCCCCTGATTTTTTAATACGCACGGGACATGTTACCAGGTGAACAGTATAAGTTATGAGAATGTGTTCCCCTGATTGTTTAATACACACGGGACATGTTACCAGGTGAACAGTATAAGTGAGGAGAGTGTGTTCCCCTGATGGTTTAATACACACGGGAGATGTTACCAGGTGAACAGTATAAGTGAGGAGAGTGTGTTCCCCTGATGGTTTAATATGCACGGGACATGTTACCAGGTGAACAGTACATGTGAGGAGAGTGTGTTCCACTGATTGTTTAATACTAACGGGACATGTTACCAGGTGAATAGTATAAGTGAGGAGAGTCTGTTCCCCTGATTGTTTAATACACACGGGACATGTTACCAGGTGAACAGTATAAGAGAGGAGAGTGTGTTCCCCTGATTTTTTAATACGCACGGGACATGTTACCAGGTGAACAGTATAAGTGAGGAGAATGTGTTCCCCTGATTGTTTAATATACATGGGACATGTTACCATGTGAACAGTATAAGTGAGGAGAGTGTGTTCCCCTGATTGTTTAATACACACGGGAGATGTTACCAGGTGAACAGTATAAGTGAGGAGAGTGTGTTCCCCTGATGGTTTAATATGCACGGGACATGTTACCAGGTGAACAGTACAGGTGAGGAGAGTGTGTTCCACTGATTGTTTAATACACACGGGAGATGTTACCAGGTGAAGAGTATAAGTGAGGAGGTTGTGTTCCACTGATTGTTTAATACACACGGGACATGTTACCAGGTGAACAGTACAGGTGAGGAGAGTGTGTTCCACTGATTGTTTAATACACACGGGACATGTAACCAGGTGAATAGTATAATTGAGGAGAGTGTGTTCCCCTGATTGTTTAATACACACGGGACATGTTACCAGGTGAACAGTATAAGTGAGGAGGTTGTGTTCCACTGATTGTTTAATACACAAGGGACATGTTACCAGGTGAACAGTATAAGTGAGGAGGTTGTGTTCCACTGATTGTTTAATACACACGGGACATGTTACCAGGTGAACAGTATAAGTGAGGAGAGTGTGTTCCACTAATTGTTTAATACACACGGGACATGTAACCAGGTGTATAGTATAAGTGAGGAGGTTGTGTTCCACTGATTGTTTAATACACAAGGGACATGTTACCAGGTGAACAGTATAAGTGAGGAGGTTGTGTTCCACTGATTGTTTAATACACAAGGGACATGTTACCAGGTGAACAGTATAAGTGAGGAGGTTGTGTTCCACTGATTGTTTAATACACACGGGACATGTTACCAGGTGAACAGTATAAGTGAGGAGGTTGTGTTCCACTGATTGTTTAATACACACGGGACATGTAACCAGGTGAATAGTATAATTGAGGAGAGTGTGTTCCCCTGATTGTTTAATACACACGGGAGATGTTACCAGGTGAACAGTATAAGTGAGGAGAGTGTGTTCCCCTGATGGTTTAATATGCACGGGACATGTTACCAGGTGAACAGTATAAGTGAGGAGGTTGTGTTCCACTGATTGTTTAATACACACGGGACATGTTACCAGGTGAACAGTACAGGTGAGGAGAGTGTGTTCCACTGATTGTTTAATACTTACGGGACATGTTACCAGGTGAATAGTATAAGTGAGGAGAGTCTGTTCCCCTGATTGTTTAATACACACGGGACATGTTACCAGGCGAACAGTATAAGTGAGGAGAATGTGTTCCCCTGATTGTTTAATATACATGGGACATGTTACCATGTGAACAGTATAAGTGAGGAGAGTGTGTTCCCCTGATTGTTTAATACACACGGGACATGTTACAAGGTGAACAGTATAAGTGAGGAGGTTGTGTTCCCCTGATGGTTTAATATACATGGGACATGTTACCAGGTGAACAGTATAAGAGAGGAGAGTGTGTTCCCCTGATTTTTTAATACGCACGGGACATGTTACCAGGTGAACAGTATAAGTGAGGAGAATGTGTTCCCCTGATTGTTTAATATACATGGGACATGTTACCATGTGAACAGTATAAGTGAGGAGAGTGTGTTCCCCTGATTGTTTAATACACACGGGACATGTTACAAGGTGAACAGTATAAGTGAGGAGGTTGTGTTCCCCTGATGGTTTAATATACACGGGACATGTTACCAGGTGAACAGTTTAAGTGAGGAGAATGTGTTCCCCTGATTGTTTAATACACACGGGACATGTTACAAGGTGAACAGTATAAGTGAGGAGAGTGTGTTCCCCTGATGGTTTAATATACACGGGACATGACACCAGGTGAACAGTATGATTGAGTAGAGTGAGTTCCCCTGATGGTTTAACATAGACGGGACATGTTACCAGGTGAACAGTGTAAGTGAGGAGAGTGTTTTCCCCTGATGGTTTAATATACACGGGACATGTTACTAGGTGAACAGTATAAGTGAGGAGTGTGTGTTCCCCAGATTGTTCAATACACACGGGACATGTCACCAGGTGAACAGTATAAGTGAGGAGAGAGTGTTCCCCTGATGGTTTAATAGTCACGGGACATGTTACCAGGTGAACAGTATAAGTGAGGAGAGTGTGTTCCCCTGATGGTTTAATATACACGGGACATGTTACCAGGTGAACAGTATAAGTGAGGAGAGTGTGTTCCCCTGATGGTTTAATATACACGGGACATGTCACCTGGTGAACAGTATAAGTGAGGAGAGTGTGTTCCCCTGATTGTTCAATACACACGGGACATGTCACCAGGTGAACAGTATAGGTGAGGAGAGTGTGTTCCCCTGATTGTTCAATACACACGGGACATGTCACCAGGTGAACAGTATAAGTGAGGAGAGTGTGTTCCCCTGATTGTTTAATACACACGGGACATGTTACCAGGTGAACAGTATAAGTGAGGAGAGTGTGTTCCACTGATTGTTTAATACACACGGGACATGTCACCAGGTGAACAGTATAAGTGAGGAGAGTGTGTTCCCCTGATTGTTTAATATACATGGGACATGTTACCATGTGAACAGTATAAGTGAGGAGAGTGTGTTCCCCTGATTGTTTAATACACACGGGACATGTTACAAGGTGAACAGTATAAGTGAGGAGGTTGTGTTCCCCTGATGGTTTAATACTAACGGGACATGTCACCAGGTGAACAGTATAAGTGAATAGAGTGTGTTCCCCTGATGGTTTAATACACACGGGACATGTTACCAGGTGAACAGTATAAGTGAGTAGAGTGTGTTCCCCTGATTGTTTAATACACACGGGACATGTTACCAGGTGAACAGTATAAGTGAGGAGAGTGTGTTCCCCTGATGGTTTAATACACACGGGACATGTTACCAGATGAACAGTAGAAGTGAGTAGATTGTGTTCCCCTGATTGTTTAATACACACGGGACATGTCACCAGGCGAACAGTATAAGTGAGGAGAGTATGTTCCCCTGATGGTTTAATATACACGGGACATGTTACCAGGTGAACAGTAGAAGTGAGGAGAGTTTGTTGCCCTGATTGTTTAATACGCTCGGGACATGTCACCAGGTGAACAGTTTAAGTGAGGAGATTGTGTTCCCCTGATGGTTTAAGACACACAGGACATGTTACCAGGTGAACAGTATAAGTGAGGAGAGTGTGTTCCCCTGATTGTTTAATACATAAGGGACATGTTACCGGGCGAACAGTATAAGTGAGGAGAGTGTGTTCCCCTGATTGTTTAAAACAAACGGGACATGTAACCAGGTGAACAGTATAAGTGAGGAGAATGTGTTCCCCTGATTGTTTAATACATAAGGGACATGTTACCAGGCAACAGTATAAGTGAGGAGAGTGTGTTCCCCTGACTGTTTAATACTGACGGGACATGTCACCAGGTGAACAGTATAAGTGAGGAGACTGTGTTACCCTGACTGTTTAATACTGACGGGACATGTCACCAGGCGAACAGTATAAGTGAGGAGAGTATGTTCCCCTGATGGTTTAATATACACGGGACATGTTACCAGGTGAACAGTAGAAGTGAGGAGAGTGTGTTCCCCTGATTGTTTAAAACAAACGGGACATGTAACCAGGTGAACAGTATAAGTGAGGAGAGTATGTTCCCCTGATGGTTTAATATACACGGGACATGTTACCAGGTGAACAGTAGAAGTGAGGAGAGTGTGTTCCCCTGATTGTTTAATACATAAGGGACATGTTACCAGGCGAACAGTATAAGTGAGGAGAGTGTGTTCCCCTGATTGTTTAAAACGAACGGGACATGTAACCAGGTGAACAGTATAAGTGAGGAGAGAGTGTTCCCCTGATTATTTAATATTGACGGGACATGTTACCAGTTGAACAGAATAAGTGAGGAGAGTGAGTTCCCCTGATGGTTTAATATACACTGGACATGTTACCAGTTGAACAGTATAAGTGAGGAGAGTGTGTTCCCCTGATTGTTTAATGCACACGGGACATGTTAGCAGGTGAACAGTATAAGTGAGGAGAGTGTGTTCCCGTGATGGTTTAATATACACGGGACATGTTACCAGGTGAACAGTATAATTGAGGAGAGTGTGTTCCCCTGATGGTTTAATATACACGGGACATGTTACCAGGTGAACAGTATAAGTGAGGAGAGATTGCTCCCCTGATGGTTTAATAAACACGGGACATGTTAACAGGTGAACAGTATAAGTGAGGAGAGCGTGTTCCCCTGACTGTTAAATACCCATTTGTCATGTCACCAGGTGAACAGTATAAGAGAGGAGAGTGTGTTCCCCTGATTGTTTAATGCTCACGGGACATGTTACAAGGTGAACAGTATAAGTGAGGAGAGTGTGTTCCCCTGATGATTGAATATACACGGGACATGTTACCAGGTGAACAGTATAAGTGAGGAGAGTGTGTTCCCCTGATGATTGAATATACACGGGACATGTTACCAGGTGAACAGTATAAGTGAGGAGAGTGTGTTCCCCTGATGGTTGAATATACACGGGACATGTTACCAGGTGAACAGTATAAGTGAGGAGAGTCTGTTCCCCTGATTGTTTAATACACACGGGACATGTTACAAGGTGAACAGTATAAGTGAGGAGAGTCTGTTCCCCTGATTGTTTAATACACACGGGACATGTTACCAGGTGAACAGAATAAGTGAGGAGAGTGTGTTCCCCTGATGGTTGAATATACACGGGACATGTTACCAGGTGAACAGTATAAGTGAGGAGAGTCTGTTCCCCTGATTGTTTAATACACACGGGTCATGTTACAAGGTGAACAGTATAAGTGAGGAGAGTCTGTTCCCCTGATGGTTTAATATACACGGGACATGTTACCAGGTGAACAGTATAAGTGAGGAGAGTGTGTTCCCCTGATTGTTTAATGCACACGGGACATGTTAGCAGGTGAACAGTATAAGTGAGGAGAGTGTGTTCCCGTGCTGGTTTAATATACACGGGACATGTTACCAGGTGAACAGTATAATTGAGGAGAGTGTGTTCCCCTGATGGTTTAATACACACGGGACATGTTACCAGGTGAACAGTATAAGTGAGGAGAGTGTGTTCCCCTGATGGTTTAATATACACGGGACATGTTACCAGGTGAACAGTATAAGTGAGGAGAGTGTGTTCCCCTGATGGTTTAATATACACGGGACATGTTACCAGGTGAACAGAATAAGTGAGGAGAGTGTGTTCCCCTGATGGTTTAATACACACGGGACATGTTACCAGGTGAACAGTATAAGTGAGGAGAGTGTGTTCCCCTGATGGTTTAATATACACGGGACATGTTACCAGGTGAACAGTATAAGTGAGGAGAGTCTGTTCCCCTGATTGTTTAATATAGACGGGACATGTTACCAGGTGAACAGTATAAGTGAGGAGAGTGCGTTCCCCTGATGGTTTAATATACACGGGACATGTTACCAGGTGAACAGTATAAGTGAGGAGAGTGTGTTCCCCTGATGGTTGAATATACACGGGACATGTTACCAGGTGAACAGTATAAGTGAGGAGAGTGTGTTCCCCTGATGATTGAATATACACGGGACATGTTCCCAGGTGAACAGTATAAGTGAGGAGAGTGTGTTCCCCTGATGGTTGAATATACACGGGACATGTTACCAGGTGAACAGTATAAGTGAGGAGAGTGTGTTCCCCTGATGGTTGAATATACACGGGACATGTTACCAGGTGAACAGTATAAGTGAGGAGAGTGTGTTCCCCTGATGGGTTAATATACACGGGACATGTTACCAGGTGAACAGTATAAGTGAGGAGAGTCTGTTCCCCTGATTGTTTAATACACATGGGACATGTTACCAGGTGAACAGTATAAGTGAGGAGAGTGTGTTCCCCTGATGGTTTAATATACACGGGGCATGACACCAGGTGAGCAGTATGATTGAGTAGAGTGAGTTCCCCTGATGGTTTAATATAGACGGGACATGTTACCAGGTGAGCAGGATAAGTGAGGAGAGTCTGTTCCCCTGATGGTTTAATATACACGGGACATGTTACCAGGTGAACAGTATAAGAGAGGAGTGTGTGCTCCCCTGATTGTTTAATACTGTTGGGACATGTCACAAGGTGAACAGTTTAAGTGAGGAGAGTGTGTTCCCCTGATGGTTTAATATACACGGGACATGTTACCAGGTGAACAGTATAAGTGAGGAGAGTGTGTTCCCTTGACTGTTCAATACCCATTTGAGATGTCACCAGGTGAACAGTATAAATGAGGAGAGTGTGTTCCCCTGATGGTTTAATATACACGGGACATGTTACCAGGTGAACTGTATAAGTGAGGAGAGTGTGTTCCCCTGATGGTTTAATATACACAGGACATGTTACCAGGTGAACAGTATAAGTGAGGAGAGTCTGTTCCCCTGATTGTTTAATATAGACGGGACATGTTACCAGGTGAACAGTATAAGTGAGGAGAGTGTGTTCCCCTGATGGTTTAATATACACGGGACATGTTACCAGGTGAGCAGGATAAGTGAGGAGAGTCTGTTCCCCTGATGGTTTAATATACACGGGTCATGTTACCAGGTGAACAGTATAAGTGAGGAGAGTCTGTTCCCCTGATTGTTAAATACACACGGGACATGTTACCAGGTGAACAGTATAAGTGAGGAGAGTGTGTTCCCCTGATGGTTTAATATAGACGGGACATGTTACCAGGTGAACAGTATAAGTGAGGAGAGTGTGTTCCCCTGATGGTTTAATATACGCGGGACATGTTACCAGGAGAACAGTATAAGTGAGGAGAGTGTGTTCCCCTGATGGTTGAATATACACGGGACATGTTACCAGGTGAACAGTATAAGTGAGGAGAGTGTGTTCCCCTGATGGTTTAATATACACGGGACATGTTACCAGGTGAACAGTATAAGTGAGGAGAGTCTGTTCCCCTGATTGTTAAATACACACGGGACATGTTACCAGGTGAACAGTATAAGTGAGGAGAGTGTGTTCCCCTGATGGTTTAATATACACGGGACATGTTACCAGGTGAACAGTATAAGTGAGGAGAGTGTGTTCCCCTGATGGTTTAATATACACGGGGCATGACACCAGGTAAGCAGTATGATTGAGTAGAGTGAGTTCCCCTGATGGTTTAATATACACTGGACATGTTACCAGGTGAGCAGGATAAGTGAGGAGAGTCTGTTCCCCTGATGGTTTAATATACACGGGACGTGTTACCAGGTGAACAGTATAAGTGAGGAGAGTCTGTTCCCCTGATTGCTAAATACACACGGGACATGTTACCAGGTGAACTGTATAAGTGAGGAGAGTGTGTTCCCCTGATGGTTTAATATAGACGGGACATGTTACCAGGTGAACAGTATAAGTGAGGAGAGTGTGTTCCCCTGATGGTTTAATATACACGGGACATGTTACCTGGTGAACAGTATAAGTGAGGAGAGTGTGTTCCCCTGATGGTTGAATATACACGGGACATGTTACCAGGTGAACAGTATAAGTGAGGAGAGTGTGTTCCCCTGATGATTGAATATACACGGGACATGTTACCATGTGAACAGTATAAGTGAGGAGAGTTTGCTCCCCTGATGGTTTAATATACACGGGACATGTTACCAGGTGAACAGTATAAGTGAGGAGAGTTTGCTCCCCTGATGGTTTAATACACACGGGACATGTTACCAGGTGAACAGTATAAGTGAGGAGAGCGTGTTCCCCTGACTGTTAAATACCCATTTGACATGTCACCAGGTGAACAGTATAAGTGAGGAGAGTGTGTTCCCCTGATTGTTTAATGCTCACGGGACATGTTACCAGGTGAACAGAATAAGTGAGGAGAGTGTGTTCCCCTGATGGTTGAATATACACGGGACATGTTCCTAGGTGAACAGTATAAGTGAGGAGAGTGTGTTCCCCTGATGGTTGAATATACACGGGACATGTTACCAGGTGAACAGTATAAGTGAGGAGAGTGTGTTCCCCTGATGGTTGAATATACACGGGACATGTTACCAGGTGAACAGTATAAGTGAGGAGAGTGTGTTCCCCTGATGGTTTAATACACACGGGACATGTTACCAGGTGAACAGTGTAAGTGAGGAGAGTGTGTTCCCCTGATGGTTGAATATGCACGGGACATGTTACCAGGTGAACAGTATAAGTGAGGAGAGTGTGTTCCCCTGATGGTTGAATGTACACGGGACATGTTACCAGGTGAACAGTATATGTGAGGAGAGTGTGTTCCCCTGATGGTTTAATACACACGGGACATGTTACCAGGTGAACAGTACAAGTGAGGAGTGTGTGCTCCCCTGATTGTTTAGTACTGTTGGGACATGTCACAAGGTGAACAGTTTAAGTGAGGAGAGTGTGTTTCCCTGATTGTTTAATACTGACAGGACATGTCACCAGGGGAACAGTATAAGTGAGGAGAGTGTGTTCCCCTGATGGTTTAATATACACGGGACATGTTACCAGGTGAGCAGTATAAGTGAGGAGAGTGTGTTCCCCTGATTGTTTAATGCACACGGGACATGTTAGCAGGTGAACAGTTTCAGTGAGGAGAGTGTGTTCCCGTGATGGTTTAATATACACGGGACATGTTACCAGGTGAACAGTATAATTGAGGAGAGTGTGTTCCCCTGATGGTTTAATATACACGGGACATGTTACCAGGTGAACAGTATAAGTGAGGAGAGTGTGTTCCCCTGATGGTTTAATATACACGGGACATGTTACCAGGTGAACAGAATAAGTGAGGAGAGTGTGTTCCCCTGATGGTTTAATACACACGGGACATGTCACCTGGTGAACAGTATAAGTGAGGAGAGTGTGTTCCCCTGATGGTTTAATATACACGGGACATGTTACCAGGTGAACAGAATAAGTGAGGAGAGTGTGTTCCCCTGATGGTTTAATATACACGGGACATGTTACCAGGTGAACAGTATAATTGAGGAGAGTGTGTTCCCCTGATGGTTTAATATACACGGGACATGTTACCAGGTGAACATAATAAATGAGGAGAGTGTGTTCCCTGATGGTTGAATATACACGGGACATGTTACCAGGTGAACAGTATAAGTGAGGAGAGTGTGTTCCCCTGATGGTTGAATATACACGGGACATGTTACCAGGTGAACAGTATAAGTGAGGAGAGTGTGTTCCCCTGATGATTGAATATACACGGGACATGTTACCAGGTGAACAGTATAAGTGAGGAGAGTGTGTTCCCCTGATGGTTGAATATACACGGGACATGTTACCAGGTGAACAGTATAAGTGAGGAGAGTGCGTTCCCCTGATGGTTGAATATACACGGGACATGTTACCAGGTGAACAGTATAAGTGAGGAGAGTCTGTTCCCCTGATTGTTTAATACACACGGGACATGTTACAAGGTGAACAGTATAAGTGAGCAGAGTCTGTTCCCCTGATTGTTTAATACACACGGGACATGTTACCAGGTGAACAGTATAAGTGAGGAGAGTGTGTTCCCCTGATGGTTTAATATACACGGGACATGTTACCAGGTGAACAGTATAAGTGAGGAGAGTCTGTTCCCCTGATTGTTTAATATAGACGGGACATGTTACCAGGTGAACAGTATAAGTGCGGAGAGTGTGTTCCCCTGATGGTTTAATATACACGGGACATGTTACCAGGTGAACAGTATAAGTGAGGAGAGTGTTTTCCCTGATGATTGAATATACACGGGACATGTTACCAGGTGAACAGTATAAGTGAGGAGAGTGTGTTCCCCTGATGGTTGAATATACACGGGACATGTTACCAGGTGAAAAGTATAAGTGAGGAGAGTGTGTTCCCCTGATGGTTGAATACACACGGGACATGTTACCAGGTGAGCAGTATGATTGAGTAGCGTGAGTTCCCCTGATGGTTTAATATGGACGGGACATGTTACCAGGTGAACAGTATAAGTGAGGAGAGTGTGTTCCCCTGATTGCTTAATACACACGGGACATGTTACCAGGTGAACAGTATAAGTGAGGAGAGTGTGTTCCCCTGATGGTTTAATACACACGGGACATGTTACCAGGTGAACAGTATAAGTGAGGAGTGTGTGTTCCCCTGATTGTTTAATATACACAGGACATGTTACCAGGTGAACAGTATAAGTCAGCAGAGTGTGTTCCCCTGATGGTTTAATATACACGGGACATGTTACCAGGTGAACAGTATAAGTGAGGAGAGTGTGTTCCCCTGATTGTTTAATGCACACGGGACATGTTAGCAGGTGAACAGTATAAGTGAGGAGAGTGTGTTCCCGTGATGGTTTAATATAAACGTGACATGTTAACAGGTGAACAGTATAACTGAGGAGAGTGTGTTCCCCTGATGGTTTAATATACACGGGACATGTTACCAGGTGAACAGTACAAGTGAGGAGAGTGTGTTCTCCTGATGGTTGAATATACACGGGACATGTTACCAGGTTTACAGTATAAGTGAGGAGAGTGTGTTCCCCTGATGGTTGAATATACACGGGACATGTTACCAGGTGAACAGTATAAGTGAGGAGAGTGTGTTCCCCTGATGATTGAATATACACGGGACATGTTACCAGGTGAACAGTATAACTGAGGAGAGTGTGTTCCCCTGATGGTTGAATATACACGGGACATGTTACCAGGTGAACAGTATAAGTGAGGAGAGTGTGTTCCCCTGATGGTTGAATATACACGGGACATGTTACCAGGTGAACAGTATAAGTGAGGAGAGTGTGTTCCCCTGATGGTTGAATATACACGGGACATGTCACCAGGTGAACAGTATAAGTGAGGAGAGTCTGTTCCCCTGATTGTTTAATACACACGGGACATGTTACCAGGTGAACAGTATAAGTGAGGAGAGTGTGTTCCCCTGATGGTTTAATATACACGGGACATGTTACCAGGTGAACAGTATAAGTGAGGAGAGTGTGTTCCCCTGATGGTTGAATATACACGGGACATGTTCCTAGGTGAACAGTATAAGTGAGGAGAGTGTGTTCCCCTGATGGTTGAATATACACGGGACATGTTACCAGGTGAACAGTATAAGTGAGGAGAGTGTGTTCCCCTGATGGTTGAATATACACGGGACATGTTACCAGGTGAACAGTAGAAGTGAGGAGAGTGTGTTCCCCTGATGGTTTAATACACACGGGACATGTTACCAGGTGAACAGTGTAAGTGAGGAGAGTGTGTTCCCCTGATGGTTGAATATGCACGGGACATGTTACCAGGTGAACAGTATAAGTGAGGAGAGTGTGTTCCCCTGATGGTTGAATGTACACGGGACATGTTACCAGGTGAACAGTATAAGTGAGGAGAGTGTGTTCCCCTGATGGTTTAATATAGACGGGACATGTTACCAGGTGAACAGTATAAGTGAGGAGAGTGTGTTCCCCTAATTGTTTAATACACACGGGACATGTTACCAGGTGAACAGTACAAGTGAGGAGTGTGTGCTCCCCTGATTGTTTAGTACTGTTGGGACATGTCACAAGGTGAACAGTTTAAGTGAGGAGAGTGTGTTTCCCTGATTGTTTAATACTGACAGGACATGTCACCAGGGGAACAGTATAAGTGAGGAGAGTGTGTTCCCCTGATGGTTTAATATACACGGGACATGTTACCAGGTGAACAGTATAAGTGAGGAGAGTGTGTTCCCCTGATTGTTTAATGCACACGGGAGATGTTAGCAGGGGAACAGTTTCAGTGAGGAGAGTGTGTTCCCGTGATGGTTTAATATTCACGGGACATGTTACCAGGTGAACAGTATAATTGAGGAGAGTGTGTTCCCCTGATGGTTTAATATACACGGGACATGTTACCAGGTGAACAGTATAAGTGAGGAGAGTGTGTTCCCCTGATGGTTTAATATACACGGGACATGTTACCAGGTGAACAGAATAAGTGAGGAGAGTGTGTTCCCCTGATGGTTTAATACACACGGGACATGTCACCTGGTGAACAGTATAAGTGAGGAGAGTGTGTTCCCCTGATGGTTTAATATACACGGGACATGTTACCAGGTGAACAGAATAAGTGAGGAGAGTGTGTTCCCCTGATGGTTTAATATACACGGGACATGTTACCAGGTGAACAGTATAATTGAGGAGAGTGTGTTCCCCTGATGGTTTAATATACACGGGACATGTTACCAGGTGAACAGAATAAATGAGGAGAGTGTGTTCCCCTGATGGTTGAATATACACGGGACATGTTACCAGGTGAACAGTATAAGTGAGGAGAGTGTGTTCCCCTGATGGTTGAATATACACGGGACATGTTACCAGGTGAACAGTATAAGTGAGGAGAGTGTGTTCCCCTGATGGTTGAATATACACGGGACATGTTACCAGGTGAACAGTATAAGTGAGGAGAGTGTGTTCCCCTGATGGTTGAATATACACGGGACATGTTACCAGGTGAACAGTATAAGTGAGGAGAGTCTGTTCCCCTCATTGTTTAATACACACGGGACATGTTACAAGGTGAACAGTATAAGTGAGCAGAGTCTGTTCCCCTGATTGTTTAATACACACGGGACATGTTACCAGGTGAACAGTATAAGTGAGGAGAGTGTGTTCCCCTGATGGTTTAATATACACGGGACATGTTACCATGTGAACAGTATAAGTGAGGAGAGTCTGTTCCCCTGATTGTTTAATATAGACGGGACATGTTACCAGGTGAACAGTATAAGTGAGGAGAGTGTGTTCCCCTGATGGTTTAATATACACGGGACATGTTACCAGGTGAACAGTATAAGTGAGGAGAGTGTGTTCCCCTGATGATTGAATATACACGGGACATGTTACCAGGTGAACAGTATAAGTGAGGAGAGTGTGTTCCCCTGATGGTTGAATATACACGGGACATGTTACCAGGTGAAAAGTATAAGTGAGGAGAGTGTGTTCCCCTGATGGTTGAATACACACGGGACATGTTACCAGGTGAGCAGTATGATTGAGTAGCGTGAGTTCCCCTGATGGTTTAATATGGACGGGACATGTTACCAGGTGAACAGTATAAGTGAGGAGAGTGTGTTCCCCTGATTGCTTAATACACACGGGACATGTTACCAGGTGAACAGTATAAGTGAGGAGAGTGTGTTCCCCTGATGGTTTAATACACACGGGACATGTTACCAGGTGAACAGTATAAGTGAGGAGTGTGTGTTCCCCTGATGGTTTAATATACACGGGACATGTTACCAGGTGAACAGTATAAGTGAGGAGATTGTGTTCCCCTGATGGTTTATTATACACGGGACATGACACCAGGTGAACAGTATGATTGAGTAGAGTCGGTTCCCCTGATGGTTTAATATACATGGGACATTTCACCAGGTGAACAAGATAAGTGAGTAGAGTGTGTTCCCCTGATGGTTTAATATACACGGGACATGTTACCAGGTGAACAGTATAAGTGAGGAGAGTGTGTTCCCCTGATTGTTTAATGCACACGGGACATGTTAGCAGGTGAACAGTATAAGTGAGGAGAGTGTGTTCCCGTGATGGTTTAATATACACGTGACATGTTACCAGGTGAACAGTATAACTGAGGAGAGTGTGTTCCCCTGATGGTTTAATATACACGGGACATGTTACCAGGTGAACAGTACAAGTGAGGAGAGCGTGTTCATCTGACTGTTAAATACCCATTTGACATGTCACCAGGTGAACAGTATAAGTGAGGAGAGCGTGTTCCCCTGACTGTTAAATACCCATTTGACATGTTACCAGGTGAACAGAATAAGTGAGGAGAGTGTGTTCCCCTGATGGTTGAATATACACGGTACATGTTACCAGGTTTACAGTATAAGTGAGGAGAGTGTGTTCCATTGTTGGTTTAATATACACGGGACTTGTTAACAGGTGAACAGAATAAGTGAGGAGAATGTGTTCCCCTGATGGTTTAATACACACGGGACATGTTACCAGGTGAACAGTATAAGTGAGGAGATTGTGATCCCCTGATGGTTTAATACATACGGGACATGTTAACAGATGAACAGTATAAGTGAGGAGAGTGTGTTCCCTAGATTGTTTAATAAACACAGGACATGTTACCAGGTGAACAGTATAAGTGAGTAGAGTGTGTTCCCCAGATTGTTTAATACACACAGGACATGTTACCAGGTGAACAGTATAAGTGAGGAGATTGTGTTCCCCTGATAATTTAATACACACGGGACATGTTAACAGGTGAACAGTATATGTGAGGAGAGTGTGTTCCCCTGATGGTTTAATACACACGGGACATGTTACCAGATGAACAGTATAAGTGAGGAGATTCTGTTCCCCTGATGGTTTAAGACACACGGGACATGTTCCCAGATGAACAGTATCAGTGAGGAGAGTATGTTCCCCTGATTGTTTTATATACACGGACATGTCAACAGGTGAACAGCATAAGTGAGGAGAGTGTGTTCCCCTGATGGTTTAATACGCACGGGACATGTTACCAGGTGAACAGTATAAGTGAGGAGAGTGTGTTCCCCTGATGGTTTAATATACACAGGACATGTTACCAGGTGAACTGTATAAGTGAGGAGAGTATGTTCCCCTGATTGTTTAATACGCACAGGACATGTTACCAGGCGAACAGTATAAGTGAGGAGAGTGTGTTCCCCTGATTATGTAATATACACGGTACGTGTTTCCAGGTAAACAGTATAAGTGAGGAGAGTGTGTTCCCCTGATGGTTTAATATACACGGGACATGTCACCAGGTGAACAGTGTAAGTGAGGAGAGTGTGTTCCCATGATGGTTTAATATACACGGGACATGTTACCAGGTGAACAGGATAAGTGAGGAGAGTGTGTTCCCCTGATTATTTAATATACACGGTACGTGTTTCCAGGTAAACAGTATAAGTGAGGAGAGTGTGTTCCGCTGATGGTTTAATATACACGGGACATGTTACCAGGTGAACAGTATAAGTGAGGAGAGTGTGTTCCCCTGATTGTTTAATATACACGGGACATGTTACCAGGTGAACAGTATAAGTGAGGAGAGTGTGTTCCCCTGATTGTTTAATATACAAGGGACATGTTAGCAGATGAACAGTATAAGTGAGGAGAGTGTGTTCCCCTGATGGTGTAATATACAGGGGACATGTTACCAGGTGAACAGGATAAGTGAGGAGAGTGTGTTCCCCTGATTGTTTAATACACATGGGACATGTTACCAGGTGAACAGTTTAAGTGAGGAGAGTGTGTTCCCCTGATTGTTTACTATACACAGGACATGTTTCCAGGTGAACAGTATACGTGAGGAGAGTGTGTTCCCCTGATTGTTTACTATACACGGGACATGTTACCAGGTGAACAGTATAAGTGAGGAGAGTGTGTTCCCCTGATTGTTTACTATACACGGGACATGTTAACAGGTGAACAGAAGAATTGAGGAGAGTGTTTTCCCCTGATGGTTTAATATACACAGGACATGTTACCAGGTGAACACGATAAGTGAGGAGAGTGTGTTCCCCTGATTGTTAAATATACACAGGACATGTTGCCAGGTGAACAGTATAAGTGCAGAGATTGTGTTCCCCTGATAATTTAATACACACGGGACATGTTACCAGGTGAACAGTATATGTGAGGAGAGTGTGTTCCCCTGATGGTTGAATATACACGGGACATGTTAACAGGTGAACAGTATATGTGAGGAGTGTGTGTTCCCCTGATGGTTTAATATACTCGGGACATGTTACCAGGTGAACAATATAAGTGAGGAGAGTGTGTTCCCCTGATTGTTTAATGCTCACGGGACATGTTACCAGGTGAACAGTATAAGTGAGGAGAGTGTGTTCCCCTGATGGTTTAATATACACGGGACATGTTACCAGGTGAACAGTATAAGTGAGGAGAGTGTGTTCCCCTGATAATTTAATACACACGGGACATGTTACCAGGTGAACAGTATATGTGAGGAGAGTGTGTTCCCCTGATGGTTGAATATACACGGGACATGTTAGCAGGTGAACAGTATATGTGAGGAGTGTGTGTTCCCCTGATGGTTTAATATACTCGGGACATGTTACCAGGTGAACAATATAAGTGAGGAGAGTGTGTTCCCCTGATTGTTTAATGCTCACGGGACATGTTACCAGGTGAACAGTATAAGTGAGGAGAGTGTGTTCCCCTGATGGTTTAATATACACGGGACATGTTACCAGGTGAACAGTATAAGTGAGGAGAGTGTGTTCCCCTGATTATTTAATATACACGGTACGTGTTTCCAGGTAAACAGTATAAGTGAGGAGAGTGTGTTCCGCTGATGGTTTAATATACACGGGACATGTTACCAGGTGAACAGTATAAGTGAGGAGAGTGTGTTCCCCTGATGGTTTAATATACACGGGACATGTTACCAGGTGAACAGTATAAGTGAGGAGAGTGTGTTCCCCTGATTATTTAATATACACGGTACGTGTTTCCAGGTAAACAGTATAAGTGAGGAGCGTGTGTTCCGCTGATGGTTTAATATACACGGGACATGTTACCAGGTGAACAGTATAAGTGAGGAGAGTGTGTTCCCCTGATGGTTTAATATACACGGGACATGTTACCAGGTGAACAGTATAAGTGAGGAGAGTGTGTTCCCCTGATGGTTTAATATACACGGGACATGTCACCAGGTGAACAGTATAAGTGAGGAGAGTGTGTTCCCCTGATTGTTTAATATACAAGGGACATGTTACCAGATAAACAGTATAAGTGAGGAGAGTGTGTTCCCCTGATGGTGTAATATACACGGGACATGTTACCAGGTGAACAGTATAAGTGAGGAGAGTGTGTTCCCCTGATTGTTTACTATACACGGGACATGTTACCAGGTGAACAGTATAAGAGAGGAGAGTGTGTTCCCCTGATTGTTTAATACACACTGGACATGTTACCAGGTGAACAGTATAAGTGAGGAGAGTGTGTTCCCCTGATTGTTTAATGCACACAGGACATTTCATTAGGTGAACAGTATAAGTGAGGAGAGTGTGTTCCCCTGATGGTTTAATATACACGGGACATGTAACCAGGTGAACAGTATAAGTGAGGAGAGTGTGTTCCCCTGATTGCTTAATACATAAGGGACATGTTACCAGGTGAACAGTATAAGTGAGGAGAGTGTGTTCCCCTGATTGTTTAATGCACACAGGACATTTCATTAGGTGAACAGTATAAGTGAGGAGAGAGTGTTCCCCTAAATGGTTTAATATACACGGGACATGTTACCAGGTGAACAGTATAAGTTAGGAGAGTGTGTTCCCCTGATTGTTTACCATACACGGGACATGTTACCAGATAAACAGTATAAGTGAGGAGAGTGTGTTCCCCTGATGGTTTAATACGCACGTGACATGTGACTAGATGAACAGTATAAGTGAGGGGAGTGTGTTCCCCTGATGGTTTAATATAAACGGGAATTGCTACCAGGTGAACAGTATAAGTGAGGAGAGTATGTTCCCCTGATGGTTTAATATACACGGGACATGTTACCAGGTGAACAGTATAAGTGAGGAGAGTGTGATCCCCTGATAATTTAATACACACGTGACATGTTACCAGATGAACAGTATAAGTGAGGAGATTGTGTTCCCCTGATTGTTTAATATACACGGGACATGTTCCCAGATGAACAGTATAAGTGAGGAGAGTTTGTTCCCCTGATTGTTTTATATACACGGGACATGTCAACAGGTGAACAGCATAAGTGAGGAGAGTGTGTTCCCCTGATGGTTTAATACGCACGGGACATGTTACCAGATGAACAGTATAAGTGAGGAGAGTGTGTTCCCCTGATGGTTTAATATACACAGGACATGTTACCAGGTGAACTGTATAAGTGAGGAGAGTATGTTCCCCTGATTGTTTAATACGCACGGGACATGTTACCAGGCGAACAGTATAAGTGAGGAGAGCGTGTTCCCCTGATGATTTAAAACACACAGGACATGTCAACAGTTGAGCAGTATAAGTGAGGAGAGTGTGTTCCCCTGATAATTTAATACACACGTGACATGTTACCAGATGAACAGTATAAGTGAGGAGATTGTGTTCCCCTGATTGTTTAATATACACGGGACATGTTCCCAGATGAACAGTATAAGTGAGGAGAGTGTGTTCCCCTGATGGTTTAATACGCACGGGACATGTTACCAGGTAAACAGTATAAGTGAGGAGAGTGTGTTCCCCTGATGGTTTAATATACACAGGACATGTTACCAGGTGAACTGTATAAGTGAGGAGAGTATGTTCCCCTGATTGTTTAATACGCACGGGACATGTTACCAGGCGAACAGTATAAGTGAGGAGAGTGTGTTCCCCTGATGCTTTAAAACACACAGGACATGTCAACAGTTGAACAGTATAAGTGAGGAGAGTGTGTTCCCCTCATGGTTAAATACACACAGGACATGTCACCATTTGAACAGTATATGTGAGGAGAGTGTGTTCCCCTGACGGTTAAATACACATGGGACCTGTTAACAGGTGAACAGAAGAAGTGAGGAGAGTGTTTTCCCCTGATGGTTTAATATACACGGGACATGTTACCAGGTGAATAGTATATGTGAGGAAAGTGTGTTCCCCTGATTGTTTAATGCACACAGGACATGTCACTAGGTGAACAGTATAAGTGAGGAGAGTGTGTTCCCCTGATTGTTTAATGCACACAGGACATGTCACCAGGTGAACAGTATAAGTGAGGAGAGTGTGTTCCCCAGATTGTTTAATATACACAGGACATGTTACCAGGTGAACAGTATAAGTGAGGAGAGTGTGTTCCCCTGATTGTTTAATACACACGGGACATGTTACCAGGTGAACAGTATAAGTGAGGAGAGTGTGTTGCCCTCATTGTTTAATATACACAGGACATGTTACCAGGTGAACAGTATAAGTGAGGAGAGTGTGTTCCCCTGATGGTTTAATACACACGGGACATGTTACCAGGTGAACAGTATAAGTGAGGAGAGTTTGTTCCCCTGATTGTATAATACACACGGGACATGTTACCAGGTGAACAGTGTAAGTGAGGAGAGTGTGTTCCCCTGATTGTTTAATATACACGGGACATGTCACCAGGTGAACAGTATAAGTGAGCAGAGTGAGTTCCCCTGATGGTTTAATACACACGGGACAGGTGACCAGATGAACAGTATAAGTGAGGAGAATGTGTTCCCCTAATTGTTGAATATACACGGGACATGTTACCAGGTGAACAGTATAAGTGAGGAGAGTGTGTTCCCCTAATTGTTGAATATACACGGGACATGTTACCAGGTGAACAGTATAAGTGAGGAGAGTGTGTTCCCCTGATTGTTTAATATACACGGGACATGTTACCAGGTGAACAGTGCAAGTGAGGAGAGTGTGTTCCCCTGATGGTTTAATATACACGGGACATGTCACAAGGTGAACAGCATAAGTGAGGAGAGTGTGTTCCCCTGATGCTTTAATATACACGGGACATGTTACCAGGTGAACAGTATAAGTGAGGAGAGAGTGATCCCCTGATGGTTTAATATACACGGGACATGTCACAAGGTGAACAGCATAAGTGAGGACAGTGTGTTCCCCTGATGCTTTAATATACACGGGACATGTTACCAGGTGAACAGTCTAAGTGAGGAGAGGATGTTCCCCTGATGGTTTAATATACACGGGTCATGTTACCAGGTGAACAGTATAAGTGAGGAGAGTGTGTTCCCCTGATGGTTTAATATACACGGGACATGATACCAAGTGAACAGTATAAGTGAGGATAGTGTGTTCCCCTGATTGTTTAATATACACGGGACATGTTACCAGGTGAACAGGATAAGAGAGGAGAGTGTGTTCCCCTGATTGTTTAATGCACACAGGACATGTTACCAGGTGAACAGTATAAGTGAGGAGAGTGTGTTCCCCTGATTGTTTAATATACACAGGACATGTTACCAGGTGAACAGAATAAGTGAAGAGAGTGTGTTCCCCTGATTGTTTAATATAAACGGGACATGTTACCAGGTGAACACTATAAGTGAGGAGATTGTGTTCCCCTGATTGTTTAATGCACACAGGACATGTTACCAGGTGAACACTATAAGTGAGGAGAGTGTGTTCCCCTGATGGTTTAATATACACGGGACATGTTACCAGGTGAACACTATATGTGAGGAGAGTGTGTTCCCATGATTGTTTAATGCACACAGGACATGTTACCAGGTGAACAGTAGAAGTGAGGAGAGTGTGTTCCCCTGATTGTTTAATATATACGGGACATGTTACCATGTGAACAGTATATGTGAGGAGAGTGTGTTCCCCTGATTGTTTAATATAAACGGGACATGTTACCAGGTGAACAGTAGAAGTGAGGAGAGTGTGTTCCCCTGATTGTTTAATATAAACGGGACATGTTACCAGGTGAACAGTATAAGTGAGGAGAGTGTGTTCCCCTGATGGTTTAATACACACGGGACATGTTACCAGGTGAACAGTATAAGTGAGGAGAGTGTGTTCCTCTGATGGTTTAATACACACGGGACATGTTACCAGGTGAACAATATAAGTGAGGAGAGTGTGTTCCCCTGATTGTTTAATGTACACAGGATATGTTACCAGGTGAACAATATAAGTGATGAGAGTGTGTTCCCCTTATTGTTTAAAGCACACAGGACATGTTACCAGGTGAACAGTATAAGTGAGGAGAGTGTGTTCCCCTGATTGTTTAAAGCACACAGGACATGTTACCAGATGAACAGTAAAAGTGAGGAGAGTGTGTTCCTCTGATGGTTTAATACACACGGGACATGTTACCTGGTCAACAGTATAAGTGAGGAGAGTGTGTTCCCCTGATGGTTTAATATACACGGGACATGTTACCAGGTGAACAGTATAAGTGAAGAGGGTGTGTTCCCCTGATTGTTTAATGTACACAGGACATGTTACCAGGTGAACAGTATAAGTGAAGAGAGTGTGTTCCCCTGATTGTTTAATGTACACAGGACATGTTACCAGGTGAACAGTATAAGTGAGGAGAGTTTGTTCCCCTGATTGTTTAATATAAACGGGACATGTTACCAGGTGAACACTATAAGTGAGGAGAGTGTGTTCCCCTGATTGTTTAATGCACACAGGACATGTTACCAGGTGAACACTATAAGTGAGGAGAGTGTGTTCCCCTGATGGTTTAATATACACGGGACATGTTACCAGGTGAACACTATAAGTGAGGAGAGTGTGTTCCCCTGATTGTTTAATGCACACAGGACATGTTACCAGGTGAACACTATAAGTGAGGAGAGTGTGTTCCCCTGATGGTTTAATATACACGGGACATGTTACCAGGTGAACACTATAAGTGAGGAGAGTGTGTTCCCCTGATTGTTTAATGCACACAGGACATGTTACCGGGTGAACAATATAAGTGAGGAGAGTGTGTTCCCCTGATTGTTTAATGCACACAGGACATGTTACCAGGTGAACAGTATAAGTGAGGAGAGTGTGTTCCCCTGATTGTTTAATATAAACGGGACATGTTACCAGGTGAACAGTATATGTGAGGAGAGTGTGTTCCCCTGATTGTTTAATATAAACGGGACATGTTACCAGGTGAACAGTAGAAGTGAGGAGAGTGTGTTCCCCTGATTGTTTAATATAAACGGGACATGTTACCAGGTGAACAGTATAAGTGAGGAGAGTGTGTTCCCCTGATGGTTTAATACACACGGGAAATGTTACCAGGTGAACAATATAAGTGAGGAGAGTGTGTTCCCCTGATTGTTTAATGCACACAGGACATGTTACCAGGTGAACAGTATAAGTGAGGAGAGTGTGTTCCCCTGATTGTTTAAAGCACACAGGACATGTTACCAGATGAACAGTATAAGTGAGGAGAGTGTGTTCCTCTGATGGTTTAATACACACGGGACATGTTACCTGGTCAACAGTATAAGTGAGGAGAGTGTGTTCCCCTGATGGTTTAATATACACGGGACATGTTACCAGGTGAACAGTATAAGTGAAGAGGGTGTGTTCCCCTGATTGTTTAATGTGCACAGGACATGTTACCAGGTGAACAGTATAAGTGAAGAGAGTGTGTTCCCCTGATGGTTTAATATACACGGGACATGTTACCAGGTGAACAGTATAAGTGAAGAGGGTGTGTTCCCCTGATTGTTTAATGTACACAGGACATGTTACCCGGTGAACAGTAGAAGTGAGGAGAGTGTCTTCCCCTGATTGTTTAATGCACACAGGACATGTTACCAGGTGAACAGTATAAGTGAAGAGAGTGTGTTCCCCTGATTGTTTGATACACAAAGGACATGTTACCAGGTGAACATTATAAGTGAGGAGAGCGTGTTCCCCTGATTGTTTAATATACACAGGACATGTTACCAGGTGAACAGTATAAGTGAGGAGAGTGTCTTCCCCTGATTGTTTAAAACACACGGGACATGTTACCAGGTGAACAGTATAAGTGAGGAGAGTGTGTTCCCCTGATTGTTTAATACACACGGGACATGTTACCAGGTGAACAGTATAAGTGAGGAGAGTGTGTTCCCCTGATTGTTTAATACATACGGGACATGTTACCAGGTGAACAGTATAAGTGAGGAGAGTGTATTCCCCTGATTGTTTAATACACACAGGACATGTTACCAGGTGAACAGTATTAGTGAGGAGAGTGTGTTCCCCTGATTGTTTAATACACACAGGACATGTTACCAGGTGAACACTAGAAGAGAGGAGATTTTGTTCCCCTGATGGTTTAATATACACGGGACATGTTACCAGTTGAACAGTATAAGTGAGGAGAGTGTGTTCCCCTGATTGTTTAATGCACAGTTGACATGTTACCAGGTGAACAGGATAAGTGAGGAGAGTGTGTTCCCCTGATTGTTTAATGCACACTGGACATGTTACCAGGTGAACAGTATAAGTGAGGAGAGTGTGTTCCCCTGATGGTTTAATACACACGGGACATGTTACCAGCTGAACAGTATAAGTGAGGAGAGTTTGTTCCCCTGATTGTATAATACACACGGGACATGTTACCAGGTGAACAGTGAAGTGAGGAGAGTGTGTTCCCCTGATTGTTTAATGCACAGTTGACATGTTACCAGGTGAACAGGATAAGTGAGGAGAGTGTGTTCCCCTGATTGTTTAATGCACACTGGACATGTTACCAGGTGAACAGTATAAGTGAGGAGAGTGTGTTCCCCTGATGGTTTAATACACACGGGACATGTTACCAGCTGAACAGTATAAGTGAGGAGAGTTTGTTCCCCTGATTGTATAATACACACGGGACATGTTACCAGGTGAACAGTGAAGTGAGGAGAGTGTGTTCCCCTGATTGTTTAATATACACGGGACATGTCACCAGGTGAACAGTATAAGTGAGCAGAGTGAGTTCCCCTGATGGTTTAATACACACGGGACAGGTGACCAGATGAACAGTATAAGTGAGGAGAGTGTGTTCCCCTAATTGTTGAATATACACGGGACATGTTACCAGGTGAACAGTATAAGTGAGGAGAGTGTGTTCCCCTGATTGTTTAATATACACGGGACATGTTACCAGGTGAACAGTGCAAGTGAGGAGAGTGTGTTCCCCTGATGGTTTAATATACATGGGACATGTTACCAGGTGAACAGTATAAGTGAGGAGAGTATGTTCCCATGATGGTTTGATATACATGGGACATGTTACCAGTTGAACAGTTTAAGTGAGGAGAGTGTGTTTCCCTGATTGTTTAATATACACGGGACATGTCACAAGGTGAACAGCATAAGTGAGGACAGTGTTTTCCCCTGATGCTTTAATATACACGGGACATGTTACCAGGTGAACAGTCTAAGTGAGGAGAGGATGTTCCCCTGATGGTTTAATATACACGGGAAATGATACCAGGTGAACAGTCTAAGTGAGGAGAGGATGTTCCCCTGATGGTTTAATATACACGGGACATGATACCAAGTGAACAGTATAAGTGAGGATAGTGTGTTCCCCTGATTGTTTAATATACACGGGACATGTTACCAGGTGAACAGTATAAGTGAGGAGAGTGTGTTCCCCTGATTGTTTAATGCACACAGGACATGTTACCAGGTGAACAGTATAAGTGAGGAGAGTGTGTTCCCCTGATTGTTTAATATACACGGGACATGTTACCAGGTGAACAGTATAAGAGAGGAGAGTGTGTTCCCCTGATTGTTTAATGCACACAGGACATGTTACCAGGTGAACAGTATAAGTGAGGAGAGTGTGTTCCCCTGATTGTTTAATATACATGGGACATGTTACCAGGTGAACAGTAGAAGTGAGGAGAGTGTGTTCCCCTGATTGTTTAATATAAACGGGACATGTTACCAGGTGAACACTATAAGTGAGGAGAGTGTGTTCCCCTGATTGTTTAATGCACACAGGACATGTTATCAGGTGAACACTATAAGTGAGGAGAGTGTGTTCCCCTGATGGTTTAATATACACGGGACATGTTACCAGGTGAACACTATAAGTGAGGAGAGTGTGTTCCCCTGATTGTTTAATGCACACAGGACATGTTACCAGGTGAACACTATAAGTGAGGAGAGTGTGTTCCCCTGATGGTTTAATATACACGGGACATGTTACCAGGTGAACACTATAAGTGAGGAGAGTGTGTTCCCCTGATTGTTTAATATAAACGGGACATGTTACCAGGTGAACAGTATAAGTGAGGAGAGTGTGTTCCCCTGACTGTTTAAAACACACGGGAAATGTTACCAGGTGAACAGTATAAGTGAGGAGAGTGTGTTCCTCTGATGGTTTAATACACACGGGACATGTTACCAGGTGAACAGTATAAGTGAGGAGAGTGTGTTCCTCTGATTGTTTAATACACACGGGACATGTTACCAGGTGAACAATATAAGTGAGGAGAGTGTGTTCCCCTGATTGTTTAATGAACACAGGATATGTTACCAGGTGAACAATATAAGTGAGGAGAGTGTGTTCCCCTGATTGCTTAAAGCACACAGGACATGTTACCAGATGAACAGTATAAGTGAGGAGAGTGTGTTCCTCTGATGGTTTAATGCACACGGGACATGTTACCAGGTGAACAGTATAAGTGAGGAGAGTGTGTTCCTCTGATGGTTTAATACACACGGGACATGTTACCTGGTGAACGGTATAAGTGAGGAGAGTGTGTTCCTCTGATGGTTTAATACACACGGGACATGTTACCTGGTGAACGGTATAAGTGTGGAGAGTGTGTTCCCCTGATTGTTTAATGTACACAGGATATGTTACCAGGTGAACAATATAAGTGAGGAGACAGTGTTCCCCTTATTGTTTAAAGCACACAGGACATGTTACCAGGTGAACAGTATAAGTGAGCAGAGTGTGTTCCCCTGATTGTTTAAAGCACACAGGACATGTTACCAGATGAACAGTATAAGTGAGGAGAGTGTGTTCCTCTGATGGTTTAATACACACGGGACATGTTACCTGGTCAACAGTATAAGTGAGGAGAGTGTGTTCCCCTGATGGTTTAATCCACAGTTGACATGTTACCAGGTGAACAGGATAAGTGAGGAGAGTGTGTTCCCCTGATTGTTTAATGCACACTGGACATGTTACCAGGTGAACAGTATAAGTGAGGAGAGTGTGTTCCCCTGATGGTTTAATGCACACTGGACATGTTACCAAGTGAACAGTATAAGTGAGGAGAGTGTGTTCCCCTGATGGTTTAATACACACGGGACATGTTACCAGCTGAACAGTATAAGTGAGGAGAGTTTGTTCCCCTGATTGTATAATACACACGGGACATGTTACCAGGTGAACAGTGAAGTGAGGAGAGTGTGTTCCCCTGATTGTTTAATGCACAGTTGACATGTTACCAGGTGAACAGGATAAGTGAGGAGAGTGTGTTCCCCTGATTGTTTAATGCACACTGGACATGTTACCAGGTGAACAGTATAAGTGAGGAGAGTGTGTTCCCCTGATGGTTTAATACACACGGGACATGTTACCAGCTGAACAGTATAAGTGAGGAGAGTTTGTTCCCCTGATTGTATAATACACACGGGACATGTTACCAGGTGAACAGTGAAGTGAGGAGAGTGTGTTCCCCTGATTGTTTAATATACACGGGACATGTCACCAGGTGAACAGTATAAGTGAGCAGAGTGAGTTCCCCTGATGGTTTAATACACACGGGACAGGTGACCAGATGAACAGTATAAGTGAGGAGAGTGTGTTCCCCTAATTGTTGAATATACACGGTACATGTTACCAGGTGAACAGTATAAGTGAGGAGAGTGTGTTCCCCTGATTGTTTAATATACACGGGACATGTTACCAGGTGAACAGTGCAAGTGAGGAGAGTGTGTTCCCCTGATGGTTTAATATACATGGGACATGTTACCAGGTGAACAGTATAAGTGAGGAGAGTATGTTCCCCTGATGGTTTGATATACATGGGACATGTTACCAGTTGAACAGTTTAAGTGAGGAGAGTGTGTTTCCCTGATTGTTTAATATACACGGGACATGTCACAAGGTGAACAGCATAAGTGAGGACAGTGTTTTCCCCTGATGCTTTAATATACACGGGACATGTTACCAGGTGAACAGTCTAAGTGAGGAGAGGATGTTCCCCTGATGGTTTAATATACACGGGACATGATACCAAGTGAACAGTATAAGTGAGGATAGTGTGTTCCCCTGATTGTTTAATATACACGGGACATGTTACCAGGTGAACAGTATAAGTGAGGAGAGTGTGTTCCCCTGATGGTTTAATACACACGGGACATGTCACCAGGTGAACAGTATAAGTGAGGAGATTGTGTTCCCCTGATAGTTTAATATACACAGGACATGTTACCAGGTGAACAGTATAAGTGAGGAGAGTGTGTTCCCCTGATAGTTTAATATACACGGGAAATGATACCAGGTGAACAGTATAAGTGAGGAGAGGATGTTCCCCTGATGGTTTAATATACACGGGACATGATACCAAGTGAACAGTATAAGTGAGGATAGTGTGTTCCCCTGATTGTTTAATATACACGGGACATGTTACCAGGTGAACAGTATAAGTGAGGAGAGTGTGTTCCCCTGATTGTTTAATGCACACAGGACATGTTACCAGGTGAACAGTATAAGTGAGGAGAGTGTGTTCCCCTGATTGTTTAATATACACGGGACATGTTACCAGGTGAACAGTATAAGAGAGGAGAGTGTGTTCCCCTGATTGTTTAATGCACACAGGACATGTTACCAGGTGAACAGTATAAGTGAGGAGAGTGTGTTCCCCTGATTGTTTAATATACATGGGACATGTTACCAGGTGAACAGTCGAAGTGAGGAGAGTGTGTTCCCCTGATTGTTTAATATAAACGGGACATGTTACCAGGTGAACACTATAAGTGAGGAGAGTGTGTTCCCCTGATTGTTTAATGCACACAGGACATGTTACCAGGTGAACACTATAAGTGAGGAGAGTGTGTTCCCCTGATGGTTTAATATACACGGGACATGTTACCAGGTGAACACTATAAGTGAGGAGAGTGTGTTCCCCTGATTGTTTAATATAAACGGGACATGTTACCAGGTGAACAGTATAAGTGAGGAGAGTGTGTTCCCCTGACTGTTTAAAACACACGGGAAATGTTACCAGGTGAACAGTATAAGTGAGGAGAGTGTGTTCCTCTGATGGTTTAATACACACGGGACATGTTACCAGGTGAACAGTATAAGTGAGGAGAGTGTGTTCCTCTGATTGTTTAATACACACGGGACATGTTACCAGGTGAACAATATAAGTGAGGAGAGTGTGTTCCCCTGATTGTTTAATGAACACAGGATATGTTACCAGGTGAACAATATAAGTGAGGAGAGTGTGTTCCCCTGATTGTTTAAAGCACACAGGACATGTTACCAGATGAACAGTATAAGTGAGGAGAGTGTGTTCCTCTGATGGTTTAATGCACACGGGACATGTTACCAGGTGAACAGTATAAGTGAGGAGAGTGTGTTCCTCTGATGGTTTAATACACACGGGACATGTTACCTGGTGAACGGTATAAGTGAGGAGAGTGTGTTCCTCTGATGGTTTAATACACACGGGACATGTTACCTGGTGAACGGTATAAGTGAGGAGAGTGTGTTCCCCTGATTGTTTAATGTACACAGGATATGTTACCAGGTGAACAATATAAGTGAGGAGAGAGTGTTCCCCTTATTGTTTAAAGCACACAGGACATGTTACCAGGTGAACAGTATAAGTGAGGAGAGTGTGTTCCCCTGATTGTTTAAAGCACACAGGACATGTTACCAGATGAACAGTATAAGTGAGGAGAGTGTGTTCCTCTGATGGTTTAATACACACGGGACATGTTACCTGGTCAACAGTATAAGTGAGGAGAGTGTGTTCCCCTGATGGTTTAATATACACTGGACATGTTACCAGGTGAACAGAATAAGTGAAGAGGGTGTGTTCCCCTGATTGTTTAATGTACACAGGACATGTTACCAGGTGAACAGTATAAGTGAAGAGAGTGTGTTCCCCTGATTGTTTAATCTACACAGGACATGTTACCAGGTGAACAGTAGAAGTGAGGAGAGTGTGTTCCCCTGATTGTTTAATGCTCACAGGACATGTTACCAGGTGAACAGTATAAGTGAAGAGAGTGTGTTCCCCTGATTGTTTAATGTACACAGGACATGTTACCAGGTGAACAGTATAAGTGAAGAGAGTGTGTTCCCCTGATTGTTTAATACACAAAGGACATGTTACCAGGTGAACATTATAAGTGAGGAGAGCGTGTTCCCCTGATTGTTTAATATACACAGGACATGTTACCAGGTGAACAGTATAAGTGAGGAGAGAGTCTTCCCCTGATTGTTTAAAACACACGGGACATGTTACCAGGTGAACAGTATAAGTGAAGAGAGTGTGTTCCCCTGATTGTTTAATGTACAAAGGTCATGCCACCAGGTGAACAGTATAAGTGAGGAGAGTGTGTTCCCCTGATTGTTTAATACACACGGGACATGTTACCAGGTGAACAGTATAAGTGAGGAGAGTGTGTTCCCCTGATTGTTTAATATAAACGGGACATGTTACCAGGTGAACAGTATAAGTGAGGAGAGTGTGTTCCCCTGATTGTTTAATATACACGGGACATGTTACCAGTTGAACAGTATAAGTGAGGAGAGTGTGTTCCCCTGATTGTTTAATATAAACGGGACATGTTACCAGGTGAACAGTATAAGTGAGGAGAGTGTGTTCCCCTGATTGTTTAATATACACGGGACATGTTACCAGGTGAACAGTAGAAGCGAGAAGAGTGTGTTCCCCTGATTGTTTAATATACACAGGACATGTTACCAGGTGAACAGTATAAGTGAGGAGAGTGTTTTCCCCTGATGGTTAAATACACACGGGACATGTCACCAGGTGAACAGTATAAGTGAGGAGAGTGTGTTCCCATGATGGTTTAACATACACGGGACATGTTACCAGGTGAACACTATAAGGAAGGAGAGTGTGTTCCCCCGATTGTTTAATATACACCAGACATGTTACCAGGTGAACAATATAAGTGAGGAGAGTTTGTTCCCCTGATGGTTTAATATACACGGGACATGTTACCAGATGAACAGTACAAGTGAGCAGAGTGTGTTCCTCTGATTGTTTAATGCACACAGGACATGTTACCAGGTGAACAGTACAAGTGAGGAGAGAGTTTTCCCCTGATGGTTTAATGTACACAGTACATGTTACCAGGTGAACAGTATAAGTGAGGAGAGTGTGTTCCCCTGATGGTTTAATACACACGGGAAATGTTAACAGGTGAACAGTATAAGTGAGGAGAGTGTGTTCCCCTGATTGTTTAGTACACCGGGACATGTTACCAGGTGAACAGTATAAGTGAGGAGAGTGTGTTCCCCTGATGGATTAACACACACGGGAAATGTTAACAGGTGAACAGTATAAGTGAGGAGAGTGTGTTCCCCTGATTGTTTAATACACACGGGAAATGTTAACAGGTGAACAGTATAAGTGAGGAGAGTGTGTTCCCCTGATTGTTTAGTACACACGGGACATGTTACCAGGTGAACAGTATAAGTGAGGAGAGTGTGTTCCCCTGATGGATTAACACACACGGGAAATGTTAACAGGTGAACAGTATAAGTGAGGAGAGTGTGTTCCCCTGATTGTTTAGTACACACGGGACATGTTACCAGGTGAACTGTATAAGTGAGGAGAGTGTGTTCCCCTCATGGTTTAATATACACGGGACATGTTACCAGGTGAACAGTATAAAAGAGGAGAGTGAGTTCCCCTGATTGTTTAATACACACGGGACATGTTACCAGGTGAACAGTATAAGTGAAGAGAGTGTGTTCCCCTGATTGTTTAATGTACACAGGACATGTTATCAGGTGAACAGTATAAGTGAGGAGAGTGTGTTCCCCTGATTGTTTAAAGCACACAGGACTTGTTACCAGGTGAACAGTAAAAGTGAAGAGAGTGTGTTCCCCTGATTGTTTAATGTACACAGGACATGTTATCAGGTGAACAGTATAAGTGAGGAGAGTGTGTTCCCCTGATTGTTTAAAGCACACAGGACTTGTTACCAGGTGAACAGTAAAAGTGAAGAGAGTGTGTTCCCCTGATTGTTTAAAGCACACAGGACTTGTTACCAGGTGAACAGTATAAGTGAAGAGAGTGTGTTCCCCTGATTGTTTAATGTACACAGGACATGTTACCAGGTGAACAGTATAAGTGAGGAGAGTGTGTTCCCCTGATTGTTTAATGTACACAGGACATGTTACCAGGTGAACAGTATAAGTGAAGAGAGTGTGTTCCCCTGATTGTTTAATGTACACAGGACATGTTACCAGGTGAACAGTATAAGTGAGGAGAGTGTGTTCCCCTGATTGTTTAATGTACACAGGACATGTTACCAGGTGAAGAGTATAAGTGAGGAGAGTGTGTTCCCCTGATTGTTTAATATAAACGGGACATGTTACCAGGTGAACAGTATAAGTGAGGAGAGTGTGTTCCCCTGATGGTTAAATACACACGGGACATGTCACCAGGTGAACAGTATAAGTGAGGAGAGTGTGTTCCCCTGATTGTTTAATGTACACAGGACATGTTACCAGGTGAACAGTATAAGCGAGGAGAGTGTGTACCCCTGATTGTTTAATATACACGGGACATGTTACCAGGTGAGCAGTATAAGTGAGGCGAGTGTGTTCCCCTGATTGTTTAATACACACAGGACATGTTACCAGGTGAACAGTATAAGTGAGGAGAGTGTGTTCCCCTGATGGTTAAATACACACGGGACATGTCACCAGGTGAACAGTATAAGTGAGGAGAGTGTGTTCCCACGATGGTTTAACATACACGGGACATGTTACCATGTGAACAGTATAAGTAAGGAGAGTGTGTTCCTCTGATTGTTTAATATACACAGGACCTGTTACCAGGTGAACAATATAAGTGAGGAGAGTTTGTTCCCCTGATGGTTTAATATACACGGGACATGTTACCAGTTGAACAGTATAAGTGAGGAGAGTGTGTTCCCCTGATGGTTTAATGTACGCAGGACATGTTACCAGGTGAAAAGTGTCAGTGAGGAGAGTGTGTTCCACTGATTGTTTAATACACACGGGACATGTCACCAGGTGAACAGTATAAGTGAGGGGAGTGTGTTCCCCTGACTGTTTAAAACACACGGGACATGTTACCAGGTGAAAAGTATAAGTGAGGAGCGTGTGTTCCCCTGATTGTTTAATTCACACGGGACATGTTACCAGGTGAACAATAAAAGTGTGGAGACTGTGTTCCCGTGATTGTTTAATGCACAGAGGACATGTTACCAGGTGAACAGTATAAGTGAGGAGAGTGTGTTCCCCTGATGGTTTAATACACACGGGACATGTTACCAGGTGAACAGGATTAGTGAGGAGAGTGTGTTCCCCTGATGGTTTAATACACACGGGACATGTTATCAGGTGAACAGTATAAGTGAGGAGAGTGTTTTCTCCTGATAGTTTAATACACACGGGACATGTTACCAGGTGAACAGTCTAAGTGAGGAGAGTGTGTTCCCCTGATTGTTTAATACACACGGGACATGTTACCAGGTGAACAGGATAAGTGAGGAGAGTGTGTTCCCCTGATTGTTTAGTACACACGGGACATGTTACCAGGTGAACATTATAAGTGAGGAGAGTGTGTTCCCCTGATGGTTTAATACACACGGGACATGTTACCAGGTGAACAGTATAAGTGAGGAGAGTGTGTTCCTCTGATGTTTTAATACACACAGGACATGTTACCAGGTGAACAATATAAGTGAAGAGAGTGTGTTCCCCTGATTGTTTAAAGCACACAGGACTTGTTACCAGGTGAACAGTAAAAGTGAAGAGAGTGTGTTCCCCTGATTGTTTAATGTACACAGGACATGTTACCAGGTGAACAGTATAAGTGAGGAGAGTGTGTTCCCCTGATTGTTTAATGTACACAGGACATGTTACCAGGTGAACAGTATAAGTGAAGAGAGTGTGTTCCCCTGATTGTTTAATGTACACAGGACATGTTACCAGGTGAACAGTATAAGTGAGGAGAGTGTGTTCCCCTGATTGTTTAATGTACACAGGACATGTTACCAGGTGAAGAGTATAAGTGAGGAGAGTGTGTTCCCCTGATTGTTTAATATAAACGGGACATGTTACCAGGTGAACAGTATAAGTGAGGAGAGTGTGTTCCCCTGATGGTTAAATACACACGGGACATGTCACCAGGTGAACAGTATAAGTGAGGAGAGTGTGTTCCCCTGATTGTTTAATGTACACAGGACATGTTACCAGGTGAACAGTATAAGCGAGGAGAGTGTGTACCCCTGATTGTTTAATATACACGGGACATGTTACCAGGTGAGCAGTATAAGTGAGGCGAGTGTGTTCCCCTGATTGTTTAATACACACAGGACATGTTACCAGGTGAACAGTATAAGTGAGGAGAGTGTGTTCCCCTGATGGTTAAATACACACGGGACATGTCACCAGGTGAACAGTATAAGTGAGGAGAGTGTGTTCCCACGATGGTTTAACATACACGGGACATGTTACCATGTGAACAGTATAAGTAAGGAGAGTGTGTTCCTCTGATTGTTTAATATACACAGGACCTGTTACCAGGTGAACAATATAAGTGAGGAGAGTTTGTTCCCCTGATGGTTTAATATACACGGGACATGTTACCAGTTGAACAGTATAAGTGAGGAGAGTGTGTTCCCCTGATGGTTTAATGTACGCAGGACATGTTACCAGGTGAAAAGTGTCAGTGAGGAGAGTGTGTTCCACTGATTGTTTAATACACACGGGACATGTCACCAGGTGAACAGTATAAGTGAGGGGAGTGTGTTCCCCTGACTGTTTAAAACACACGGGACATGTTACCAGGTGAAAAGTATAAGTGAGGAGCGTGTGTTCCCCTGATTGTTTAATTCACACGGGACATGTTACCAGGTGAACAATAAAAGTGTGGAGACTGTGTTCCCGTGATTGTTTAATGCACAGAGGACATGTTACCAGGTGAACAGTATAAGTGAGGAGAGTGTGTTCCCCTGATGGTTTAATACACACGGGACATGTTACCAGGTGAACAGGATTAGTGAGGAGAGTGTGTTCCCCTGATGGTTTAATACACACGGGACATGTTATCAGGTGAACAGTATAAGTGAGGAGAGTGTTTTCTCCTGATAGTTTAATACACACGGGACATGTTACCAGGTGAACAGTCTAAGTGAGGAGAGTGTGTTCCCCTGATTGTTTAATACACACGGGACATGTTACCAGGTGAACAGGATAAGTGAGGAGAGTGTGTTCCCCTGATTGTTTAGTACACACGGGACATGTTACCAGGTGAACATTATAAGTGAGGAGAGTGTGTTCCCCTGATGGTTTAATACACACGGGACATGTTACCAGGTGAACAGTATAAGTGAGGAGAGTGTGTTCCTCTGATGTTTTAATACACACAGGACATGTTACCAGGTGAACAATATAAGTGAAGAGAGTGTGTTCCCCTGATTGTTTAAAGCACACAGGACTTGTTACCAGGTGAACAGTAAAAGTGAAGAGAGTGTGTTCCCCTGATTGTTTAATGTACACAGGACATGTTACCAGGTGAACAGTATAAGTGAGGAGAGTGTGTTCCCCTGATTGTTTAATGTACACAGGACATGTTACCAGGTGAACAGTATAAGTGAAGAGAGTGTTTTCCCCTGATTGTTTAATGTACACAGGACATGTTACCAGGTGAACATTATAAGTGCGGAGACTTTGTTCCCCTGATTGTTTAATCTACACGGGACATGTTACCAGGTGAACAGTATAAGTGAAGAGAGTGTGTTCCCCTGATTGTTTAATGTACACAGGACATGTTACCAGTTGAACAGTATAAGTGAGGAGAGTGTGTTCCCCTGATTGTTTAATACACAAAGGACATGTTACCAGGTGAACATTATAAGTGCGGAGAGTTTGTTCCCCTGATTGTTTAATACACACAGGACATGTTACCAGGTGAACAGGATAAGTGAGGAGAGTGTGTTCCCCTGATTGTTTAATACACACGGGACATGTTACCAGGTGAACAGTATATGTGAGGAGCGTGTGTTCCCCTGATTGTTTAATACACACGGGACATGTTACCAGGTGAACAGTATAAGTGAGGAGAGTGTGTTCCCCTGATTGTTTAATACACACGGGACATGTTACCAGGTGAACAGTATAAGTGAGGAGAGTGTGTTCCCCTGATTGTTTAATACACACGGGACATGTTACCAGGTGAACAGTATAAATGAGGAGAGTGTGTTCCCCTGATTGTTTAATACACACGGGACATGTTACCAGGTGAACAGTATAAGTGAGGAGAGTGTGTTCCCCTGATTGTTTAATGCACACAGGACATGTTACCAGGTGAACAGTATAAGTGAGGAGAGAGTATTCCCCTGATGGTTTAATGTACACAGGTCATGTTACCAGGTGAACAGTATAAGTGAGGAGAGTGTGTTCCCCTGATTGTTTAATACACACAGGACATGATACCAAGTGAACAGTAAAAGTGAGGAGAGTGTGTTCCCTGATTGTTTAATATACACGGGACATGTTACCAGGTGAACAGTATAAGTGATGAGAGTGTGTTCCCCTGATTGTTTATTATACACGGGACATGTTACCAGCTGAACTGTATAAGTGAGGAGAGTGTGTTCCCCTGATTGTTTAATGCACACAGGACATGTTACCAGGTGAACAGTATAAGTGAGGAGAGTGTGTTCCCCTGATTGTTTAATATACACGGGGTATGTTACCAGGTGAACATTATACGTGCGGAGAGTTTGTTCCCCTGATTGTTTAATACACACAGGACATGTTACCAGGTGAGCAGTGTAGGTGAGGAGAGTGTGTTCCCCTGATAGTTTAATGTACTTGGGACATGTCACCAGGTGAACAGTATCAGTGAGGAGAGTGTGTTCCCCTGATTGTTTTATACACACGGGACATGTCACCAGGTGAACAGTAAAAGTGTGGAGACTGTGTTCCAGTGATTGTTTAATGCACAGAGGACATGTTACCAGGTGAACAGTATAAGTGAGGAGAGTGTGTTCCCCTGATTGTTTAATACACACGGGACATGTTACCAGGTGAACAGGATAAGTGAGGAGAGTGTGTTCCCCTGATGGTTTAATACACACGGGACATGTTACCAGGTGAACAGTATATGTGAGGAGCGTGTGTTCCCCTGATTGTTTAATACACACGGGACATGTTACCAGGTGAACAGTATAAGTGAGGAGAGTGTGTTCCCCTGATTGTTTAATACACACGGGACATGTTACCAGGTGAACAGTATAAGTGAGGAGAGTGTGTTCCCCTGATTGTTTAATACACACGGGACATGTTACCAGGTGAACAGTATAAATGAGGAGAGTGTGTTCCCCTGATTGTTTAATACACACGGGACATGTTACCAGGTGAACAGTATAAGTGAGGAGAGTGTGTTCCCCTGATTGTTTAATGCACACAGGACATGTTACCAGGTGAACAGTATAAGTGAGGAGAGAGTATTCCCCTGATGGTTTAATGTACACAGGTCATGTTACCAGGTGAACAGTATAAGTGAGGAGAGTGTGTTCCCCTGATTGTTTAATACACACAGGACATGATACCAAGTGAAAAGTAAAAGTGAGGAGAGTGTGTTCCCCTGATTGTTTAATATACACGGGACATGTTACCAGGTGAACAGTATAAGTGATGAGAGTGTGTTCCCCTGATTGTTTATTACACACGGGACATGTTACCAGCTGAACTGTATAAGTGAGGAGAGTGTGTTCCCCTGATTGTTTAATGCACACAGGACATGTTACCAGGTGAACAGTATAAGTGAGGAGAGTGTGTTCCCCTGATTGTTTAATATACACGGGGTATGTTACCAGGTGAACATTATACGTGCGGAGAGTTTGTTCCCCTGATTGTTTAATACACACAGGACATGTTACCAGGTGAGCAGTGTAGGTGAGGAGAGTGTGTTCCGCTGATAGTTTAATGTACTTGGGACATGTTACCAGGTGAACAGTATCAGTGAGGAGAGCGTGTTCCCCTGATTGTTTAATACACACGGGACATGTCACCAGGTGAACAGTAAAAGTGTGGAGACTGTGTTCCAGTGATTGTTTAATGCACAGAGGACATGTTACCAGGTGAACAGTGTAAGTGAGGAGAGTGTGTTCCCCTGATTGTTTAATGCACACGGGACATGTTACCAGGTGAACAGGATAAGTGAGGAGAGTGTGTTCCCCTGATGGTTTAATACACACGGGACATGTTACCAGGTGAACAGTATAAGTGAGGAGTTTATGTTCCCCTGATGGATTAACACACACGGGAAATGTTACCAGGTGAACAGTATAAGTGAGGAGAGTGTGTTCCCCTGATGGTTTAATACACACGGGACATGTTACCAGGTGAACAGTATAAGTGAGGAGAGTGTGTTCCTCTGATGTTTTAATACACACGGGACATGTTACCAGGTGAACAATATAAGTGAAGAGAGTGTGTTCCCCTGATTGTTTAAAGCACACAGGACTTGTTACCAGGTGAACAGTAAAAGTGAAGAGAGTGTGTTCCCCTGATTGTTTAATGTACACAGGACATGTTACCAGGTGAACAGTATAAGTGAAGAGACTGTTTTCCCCTGATTGTTTAATGTACACAGGACATGTTACCAGGTGAACAGTATAAGTGAGGAGAGTGTGTTCCCCTGATTGTTTAATAGACACGGGACATGTCACCAGGTGAACAGTATAAGTGAGGAGAGAGTGTTCCCCTGATTGTTTAATGCACACAGGACATGTTACCAGGTGAACAGTATAAGTGAGGAGAGTGTGTTCCCCTGATTGTTTAATATACACGGGACATGTTACCAGGTGAACAGTATAAGTGAAGAGACTGTTTTCCCCTGATTGTTTAATGTACACAGGACATGTTACCAGGTGAACAGTATAAGTGAGGAGAGTGTGTTCCCCTGATTGTTTAATATACACGGGACATGTTACCAGGTGAACTGTATAAGTGAGGAGAGAGTGTTCCCCTGATTGTTTAATACACACAGGACATGTTACCAGGTGAACAGTATAAGTGAGGAGAGTGTGTTCCCCTGATTGTTTAATGCACACAGGACATGTTACCAGGTGAACAGTATAAGTGAGGAGAGTGTGTTCCCCTGATTGTTTAATATACACGGGACATGTGACCAGGTGAACAGTATAAGCGAGAAGAGTGTGTTCCCCTGATTGTTTAATATACACAGGACATGTTACCAGGTGAACAGTATAAGTGAGGAGAGTGTGTTCCCATGATGGTTTAATATACACAGGACATGTTACCAGGTGAACAGTATAAGTGAGGAGAGTGTGTTCCCCTGATTGTTTAATATACACAGGACATGTTACCAGGTGAACAGTATAAGTGAGGAGAGTGTGTTCCCCTGATTGTTTAATACACATGGGACATGTTACCAGGTGAACAGTATAAGTGAGGAGAGTGTGTTCCCCTGATTGTTTAATACACACGGGACATGTTACCAGGTGAACAGTAGAAGTGAGGAGAGTGTGTTCCCCTGATTGTTTAATATAAACGGGACATGTGACCAGGTGAACAGTATAAGCGAGAAGAGTGTGTTCCCCTGATGGTTTAATATACACAGGACATGTTACCAGGTGAACAGTAGAAGTGAGGAGAGTGTGTTCCCCTGATTGTTTAATATAAACGGGACATGTGACCAGGTGAACACTATAAGCGAGAAGAGTGTGTTCCCCTGATTGTTTAATATACACAGGACATGTTACCAGGTGAACAGTATAAGTGAGGAGAATGTGTTCCCATGATTGTTTAATATAAACGGCACATTTTACCAGCTGAACAGTATAAACGAGGAGAGTGTGTTCCCCTGATTGTTTAATATACACGGGACATGCTACCAGTTGAACAGCATAAGCGAGGAGAGTGTGTTCCCCTGATTGTTTAATGCACACGGGACATGTTACCAGGTGAACAGTATAAGTGAGGAGAGTGTGTTCCCCTGATTGTTTAATATACACAGGAAATGTTACCAGGTGAACAGTATAAGTGAGGAGAGTGTGTTCCCATGATGGTTTAATATACACAGGACATGTTACCAGGTGAACAGTAGAAGTGAGGAGAGTGTGTTCCCCTGATTGTTTAATATAAACGGGACATGTGACCAGGTGAACAGTATAAGCGAGAAGAGTGTGTTCCCCTGATGGTTTAATATACACAGGACATGTTACCAGGTGAACAGTAGAAGTGAGGAGAGTGTGTTTCCCTGATTGTTTAATATACACAGGACATGTTACCAGGTGAACAGTATAAGTGAGGAGAGTGTGTTCCCCTGATTGTTTAATACACATGGGACATGTTACCAGGTGAACAGTATAAGTGAGGAGAGTGTGTTCCCCTGATTGTTTAATACACACGGGACATGTTACCAGGTGAACAGTAGAAGTGAGGAGAGTGTGTTCCCCTGATTGTTTAATATAAACGGGACATGTGACCAGGTGAACAGTATAAGCGAGAAGAGTGTGTTCCCCTGATGGTTTAATATACACAGGACATGTTACCAGGTGAACAGTAGAAGTGAGGAGAGTGTGTTCCCCTGATTGTTTAATATAAACGGGACATGAGACCAGGTGAACAGTATAAGCGAGAAGAGTGTGTTCCCCTGATTGTTTAATATACACAGGACATGTTACCAGGTGAACAGTATAAGTGAGGAGAATGTGTTCCCATGATTGTTTAATATAAACGGCACATTTTACCAGCTGAACAGTATAAACGAGGAGAGTGTGTTCCCCTGATTGTTTAATATACACGGGACATGCTACCAGTTGAACAGCATAAGCGAGGAGAGTGTGTTCCCCTGATTGTTTAATGCACACGGGACATGTTACCAGGTGAACAGTATAAGTGAGGAGAGTGTGTTCCCCTGATTGTTTAATATACACAGGACATGTTACCAGGTGAACAGTATAAGTGAGGAGAGTGTGTTCCCATGATGGTTTAATATACACAGGACATGTTACCAGGTGAACAGTAGAAGTGAGGAGAGTGTGTTCCCCTGATTGTTTAATATAAACGGGACATGTGACCAGGTGAACAGTATAAGCGAGAAGAGTGTGTTCCCCTGATGGTTTAATATACACAGGACATGTTACCAGGTGAACAGTAGAAGTGAGGAGAGTGTGTTCCCCTGATTGTTTAATATAAACGGGACATGTGACCAGGTGAACAGTATAAGCGAGAAGAGTGTGTTCCCCTGATTGTTTAATATACACAGGACATGTTACCAGGTGAACAGTATAAGTGAGGAGAATGTGTTCCCATGATTGTTTAATATAAACGGCACATTTTACCAGGTGAACAGTATAAACGAGGAGAGTGTGTTCCCCTGATTGTTTAATATACACGGGACATGCTACCAGTTGAACAGCATAAGCGAGGAGAGTGTGTTCCCCTGATTGTTTAATGCACACGGGACATGTTACCAGGTGAACAGTATAAGTGAGGAGAGTGTGTTCCCCTGATTGTTTAATGCACACAGGACATCTTACCAGGTGAACAGTATAAGTGAGGAGAGAGTGTTCCCCTGATGGTTTAATGTACACAGGACATGTTACCAGGTGAACAGTATAAGTGAGGAGAGTGTGTTCCCCTGATTGTTTAATGCACACAGGACATGTTACCAGGTGAACAGGATAAGTGAGGAGAGTGTGTTCCCCTGATTGTTTAATGCACACAGGACATGTTACCAGGTGAACAGGATAAGTGAGGAGAGTGTGTTCCCCTGATTGTTTAATGCACACAGGACATCTTACCAGGTGAACAGTATAAGTGAGGAGAGTGTGTTCCCCTGATGGTTTAATATACACGGGACATGTTACCAGGTGAACAGTAGAAGTGAGGAGAGTGTGTTCCCCTGGTTGTTTAATATACATGGGACATGTTACCAGGTGAACAGTATAAGTGAGGAGAGTGCTTTCCCCTGATGGTTTAATAAACACGGGACATGTTACCAGGTGAACAGCAAAAGTGAGGATACTGTATTCCCCTGATGGTTCAATATACACGGGACATGTTAGCTGGTGAACAGTATAAGTGAGGAGAGTTTGTTCCCCTGATGGTATAATATACACGGGACATGTTCCCAGGTGAACAGTATAAGTGAGGAGAGTGTGTTCCGCTGATTGTTTAGTAGACACGGGACATGTAACCAGGTGAACAGTATAAGTGAGGAGAGTGAGTTCCCCTGATTGTTTAATATACACAGGACATGTTAGCACGTGAACAGTATAAGTGATGAGAGTGTGTTCCCATGATGGTTTAACATGCACGGGGCATGTTACCAGGTGAACAGTATAAGTGAGGAGAGTGTATTCCGCTGATGGTTTAATACACATGGGACATGTTACCAGGTGAAGAGCAGAAGTGAGGAGAGTGTGTTCCCCTGATTGTTTAATATACAAAGGACATGTTACCAGGTGAACAGTATAAGTGAGGAGAGTATGTTCCCCTGATGGTTAAATACACACAGGACATGTTACCAGGTGAACATTACAGGTGAGGATAGTGTGTTCCCCTGATTGTTTAATATACACGGGACATGTTACCAGGTGAACAATATAAGTGAGGAGAGTTTGTTCCCCTGATGGTTTAATATACACGGGACATGTTACCAGTTGAACAGTATAAGTGAGGAACGTGTGTTCCCCTGATTGTTTAATATACACGGGACATGTTACCAGGTGAACAATATAAGTGAGGAGAGTTTGTTCCCCTGATGGTTTAATATACACGGGACATGTCACCAGGTGAACAGTATAAGTGAGGAGAGAGTGTTCCCCTGATGGTTTAATGTACACAGGACATGTTACCAGGTGAACAGTAGAAGTAAGGAAAGTGTGTTCCCCTGATTGTTTAATACACACAGGACATGTTACCAGGTGAATAGTATAAGTGAGGAGAGTGTGTTCCCCTGATGGTTTAATATACACGGGACATGTTACCAGGTGAACAGTATAAGTGAGGAGAGTGTTTTCCCCTGATTGTTTAATACACACGGGACATGTCACCAGGTGAACAGTATAAGTGAGGAGAGTGTGTTCCGCTGATGGTTTAATAGACACGGGACATGTTACCAGGTGAACAGTATATGTGAGGAGAGTGTGTTCCCCTGATGGTTTAATACACACGGGACATGTCACCAGGTGAACAGTATAAGTGAGGAGAGTGAGTTCCCCTGATTGTTTAATATACACAGGACATGTCACCAGGTGAACAGTATATGTGAGGAGAGTGTGTTCCCCTGATGGTTTAATATACACGGGACATGTTACCAGGTGAACAGTATAAGTGAGGAGAGTGTTTTCCCCTGATTGTTTAATACACACGGGACATGTCACCAGGTGAACAGTATAAGTGAGGAGAGTGTGTTCCGCTGATGGTTTAATACACACGGGACATGTTACCAGGTGAACAGTATAAGTGAGGAGAATGTGTTCACCTGATTGTTTAATGCACACAGGACAAGTTACCAGGTGAACAGTATAAGTGAGGAGAGTGTGTTCCCCTGATTGTTTAATATACACTGGACATGTTGCCACGTGAACAGTATAAGTGAGGAGAGTGTGTTCCCATGATGGTTTAACATACACGGGACATGTTACCAGGTGAACAGTATAAGTGAGTGGAGTGTGTTCCCCTGATTGTTTAATGCACAGTTGACATGTTACCAGGTGAACAGTATAAGTGAGGAGAGTGTGTTCCCCTGATTGTTAAATACACACAGGACATGTTACCAAGTGAACAGTATAAGTGAGGAGTGTGTTCCCCTGATTGTTTAATGCACAGTTGACATGTTACCAGGTGAACAGTATAAGTGAGTGGAGTGTGTTCCCCTGATTGTTTAATGCACAGTTGACATGTTACCAGGTGAACATTATAAGTGAGGAGAGTGTGTTCCCCTGATAGTTTAATATACACGGGACATGTTACCAGATGAACAGTATAATTGAGGAGAATGTGTTCCCCTGATGGTTTAATACACACGGGACATGTTACCAGGTGAACTGTATAAGTGAGGAGAGTGTGTTCCCCTGATTGTTTAATGCACATGGGACATGTTACGAGGTGAACAGTATGAGTGAGGAGAGTGAGTTCCCCTGATTGTTTAATGCACAGTTGACATGTTTCCAGGTGAACAGTATAAGTGAGGAGAGTGTGTTCCCCTGATGGTTTAATACACACGGGAGATGTTACCAGGTGAACAGTATTAGTGAGGAGAGTGTGTTCCCCTGATGGTTTATTACACACGGGACATGTTACCAGGTGAAGAGTATAAGTGAGGAGAGTGTTTTCCCCTGATAGTTTAATACACACGGGACATGTTACCAGGTGAACAGTATAAGTGAGGAGAGTGTGTTCCGCTGATGGTTTAATACACACGGGACATGTTACCAGGTGAACAGTGTATGCGAGGAGAGTGTGTTCCCCTGATGGTTTAATACACACGGGACATATTACCATGTGAACATTATAAGTGAGGAGAGTGTGTTCCGCTGATTGTTTAGTAGACACGGGACATGTTACCAGGTGAACAGTATAAGTGAGGAAAGTGTGCTCCCCTGATTGTTTAATATACATGGGACATGTTACCATGTGAACAGTATAAGTGAGGAGAGTGTGTTCCGCTGATTGTTTAGTAGACACGGGACATGTTACCAGGTGAACAGTATAAGTGAGGAGAGTGTGTTCCCCTGATGGTTTAATATACATGGGACATGTTACCAGGTGAACAGTATAAGCGAGGAGATTGTGTTCCCCTGATTGTTTAATATACACAGGACATGTTACCAGGTGAACAGTATAAGCGAGGATAGTGTGTTCCCCTGATTGTTTAATTATACGGGACATGTTACCAGTTGAAGAGTATAAGTGAGGAGCGTGTGTTCCCCTGATTGTTTAATGCACACGGGACATGTTACCAGGTGAACAGGATAAGTGAGGAGAGTGTGTTCCCTTGATTGTTAAATGCACATTTGACATGTTACCAGGTGAACAGTATAAGTGAGGAGAGTGTGTTCCCCTGATTGTTTAATTATACGGGACATGTTACCAGTTGAAGAGTATAAGTGAGGAGCGTGTGTTCCCCTGATTGTTTAATGCACACGGGACATGTTACCAGGTGAACAGGATAAGTGAGGAGAGTGTGTTCCCTTGATTGTTAAATGCACACGGGACATGTTACCAGGTGAACAGGATAAGTGAGGAGAGTGTGTTCCCCTGATTGTTTAATGCACACAGGACATGTTACCAGGTGAACAGTAGAAGTAAGGAAAGTGTGTTCCCCTGATTGTTTAATACACACAGGACATGTTACCCGGTGAACAGGATAAGTGAGGATAGTGTGTTCCCCTGATGGTTTAATGTACACAGGACATGTTACCAGGTGAACAGTAGAAGTAAGGAAAGTGTGTTACCCTGATTGTTTAATACACACAGGACATGTTACCAGGTGAACACTATAAGTGAGGAGAGTGTGTTCCCCTGATTGTTTAATGCACACAGGACATGTTACCAGGTGAACAGTATAAGTGAGGAGAGTGTTCCCCTGATGGTTTAATGTACACAGGACATGTTACCAGGAGAACAGTATAAGTGAGGAGAGTGTGTTCCCCTGATTGTTTAATACACACAGGACATGTTACCAGGTGAACTGTATAAGTGAGGAGATTGTGTTCCCCTGATTGTTTAATGCACACAGGACATGTTACCAGGTGAACAGTATAAGTGAGGAGAGTGTGTTCCCCTGATTGTTTAATATACACGGGACATGTTACCAGTTGAACAGTATAAGTGAGGAGATTGTGTTCCCCTGATTGTTTAATGCACACAGGACATGTTACCAGGTGAACAGTATAAGTGAGGAGAGTGTGTTCCCCTGATGGTTAAATACACACGGGACATGTCACCAGGTGAACAGTATAAGTGAGGAGAGTGTGTTCCGCTGATGTTTTAATACACACGGGACAAGTTACCAGGTGAACAATATAAGTGAGGAGAGTGTGTTCCCCTGATGGTTTAATAGACACGGCACATGTTACCAGGTGAACAGTATATGTGAGGAGAGTGTGTTCCCCTGATGGTTTAATACACACGGGACATGTCACCAGGTGAACAGTATAAGTGAGGAGAGTGAGTTCCCCTGATTGTTTAATATACACAGGACATGTTACCAGGTGAACAGTATAAGTGAGGAGAGTATGTTCCCCTGATGGTTAAATACACACAGGACATGTTACCAGGTGAACATTATAAGTGAGGAGAGTGTGTTCACCTGATTGTTTAATGCACACAGGACAAGTTACCAGGTGAACAGTATAAGTGAGGAGAGTGTGTTCCCCTGATTGTTTAATATTCACTGGACATGTTGCCACGTGAACAGTATAAGTGATGAGAGTGTGTTCCCATGATGGTTTAACATACACGGGACATGTTACCAGGTGAACAGTATAAGTGAGTGGAGTGTGTTCCCCTGATTGTTTAATGCACAGTTGACATGTTACCAGGTGAACATTATAAGTGAGGAGATTGTGTTCCCCTGATAGTTTAATACGCAAGGGACATGTTACCAGATGAACAGTATAATTGAGGAGAATGTGTTCCCCTGATGGTTTAATACTGACAGGACATGTCACCAGGTGAACAGTATATGAGAGTAGATTGTGTTCCCCTGATGGTTTAATATTCACAGGACATTGCACCAGGTGAACTGTATAAGTGAGGAGAGTGTGTTCCCCTGATTGTTTAATGCACAGTTGACATGTTACCAGGTGAACAGTATAAGTGAGGAGAGTGTGTTCCCCTGATGGTTTAATACAGACGGGAGATGTTACCAGGTGAACAGTATGAGTGAGGAGACTGTGTTCCCCTGATTGTTTAATGCACATTTGACATGTTACCAGGTGAACAGTATAAGTGAGGAGAGTGTGTTCCCCTGATGGTTTAATACACACGGGAGATGTTACCAGGTGAACAGTAGAAGTGAGGAGAGTGTGTTCCCCTGATGGTTTATTACACACGGGACATGTTACCAGGTGAAGAGTATAAGTGAGGAGAGTGTTTTCCCCTGATAGTTTAATACACACGGGACATGTTACCAGGTGAACAGTATAAGTGAGGAGAGTGTGTTCCGCTGATGGTTTAATACACACGGGACATGTTACCAGGTGAACAGTAGAAGTGAGGAGAGTGTGTTCCCCTGATGGTTTAATAGACACGGGACATGTTACCAGGTGAACAGTGTATGTGAGGAGAGTGTGTTCCCCTGATGGTTTAATACACACGGGACATATTACCAGGTGAACAGTATAAGTGAGGAGAGTGTGTTCCCCTGATGGTTTAATATACTTGGGACATGTCACCAGGTGAACAGTATAAGTGAGGAGAGTGTGTTCCCCTGATTGTTTAATATACACAGGACATGTTACCAGGTGAACAGTTTAAGTGAGGAGAGTATGTTCCCCTGATGGTGAAATACACACAGCACATGTTACCAGGTGAACATTATAAGTGAGGAGAGTGTGTTCCCCTGATTGTTTAATGCACACAGGACAAGTTACCAGGTGAACAGTATAAGTGAGGAGAGTGTGTTCCCCTGATTGTTTAATATACACAGGACATGTTACCAGGTGAACAGTTTAAGTGAGGAGAGTATGTTCCCCTGATGGTGAAATACACACAGGACATGTCACCAGGTGAACATTATAAGTGAGGAGAGTGTGTTCCCCTGATTGTTTAATGCACACAGGACAAGTTACCAGGTGAACAGTATAAGTGAGGAGAGTATGTTCCCCTGATTGTTTAATATACAGTGGACATGTTGCCAATTGAACAGTATAAGTGATGAGAGTGTGTTCCCATGATGGTTTAATACACACGGGACATGTTACCAGGTGAACAGTATAAGTGAGGAGAGTGTGTTCCCCTGATTGTTTAATGCACAGTTGACGTGTTACCAGGTGAACAGTATAAGTGAGTAGAGTGTGTTCCCCTGATTGTTTCATACACACAGGACATGTTACCAGGTGAACTGTATAAGTGAGGAGATTGTGTTCCCCTGATTGTTTAATGCACAGTTGACATGTTACCAGGTGAACAGTATAAGTGAGTGGAGTGTGTTCCCCTGATTGTTTAATGCACAGTTGACATGTTACCAGGTGAACAGTATAAGTGAGCAGAGTGTGTTCCCCTGATAGTTTAATACGCACGGGACATGTTCCCAGATGAGCTGTATAAGTGAGGAGAGTGTCTTCCCCTGATGGTTTAATACGCACGGGACATGTTACCAGATGAACAGTATAAGTGAGGAGAATGTGTTCCCCTGATGGTTTAATACTGACAGGTCATGTCACCAGGTGAACAGTATATGAGAGTAGATTGTGTTCCCCTGATGGTTTAATATACACAGGACATTGCACCAGGTGAACTGTATAAGTGAGGAGAGTGTTTTCCCCTGATTGTTTAATGCACAGTTGACATGTTACCAGGTGAACAGTATAAGTGAGAAGAGTGTGTTCCCCTGATGGTTTAATACACACGGGACATGTTACCAGGTGAACAGTAGAAGTGAGGAGAGTGTTTTCCCCTGATAGTTTAATACACACGGGACATGTTATCAGTTGAACAGTATAAGTGAGGAGAGTGTGTTCCGCTGATGGTTTAATACACACGGGACATGTTACCAGGTGAACAGTAGAAGTGAGGAGAGTGTTTTCCCCTGATAGTTTAATACACACGGGACATGTTATCAGTTGAACAGTATAAGTGAGGAGAGTGTGTTCCGCTGATGGTTTAATACACACGGGACATGTTACCAGGTGAACAGTAGAAGTGAGGACGGTGTGTTCCCCTGATGGTTTAATATACACGGGAGATGTTACCAGGTGAACAGTATAAGTGAGGAGAGTGTGTTCCCCTGATGGTTTAATACACACGGGAGATGTTCCCAGGTGAACAGTATAAGTGAGGAGAGTGTGTTCCCCTGATGGTTTAATACACACGGGACATGTTACCAGGTGAACAGTAGAAGTGAGGAGAGTGTTTTCCCCTGATAGTTTAATACACACGGGACATGTTACCAGGTGAACAGTATATGTGAGGAGAGTGTGTTCCCCTGATGGTTTAATACACACTGGACATATTACCAGGTGAACAGAATAAGTGAGGAGAGTGTGTTCCACTGATGGTTTAATAGTCACGGGACATGTTACCAGGTGAACAGTATAAGTGAGGAGTGTGTGTTCCCCTGATTGTTTAATGCACAGTTGACATGTTACCAGGTGAACAGTATAAGTGAGTGGAGTGTGTTCCCCTGATTGTTTAATGCACAGTTGACATGTTACCAGGTGAACAGTATAAGAGAGCAGAGTGTGTTCCCCTGATGGTTTAATACGCACGGGACATGTTACCAGATGAACAGTATAACTGAGGAGAATGTGTTCCCCTGATGGTTTAATACTGACAGGTCATGTCACCAGGTGAACAGTATATGAGAGTAGATTGTGTTCCCCTGATGGTTTAATACACACAGGACATTGCACCAGGTGAACTGTATAAGTGAGGAGAGTGTGTTCCCCTGATTGTTTAATGCACAGTTGACATGTTACCAGGTGAACAGTACAAGTGAGGAGAGTGTGTTCCCCTGATTGTTTAATGCACAGTTGACATGTTACCAGGTGAACTGTATAAGTGAGGAGAGTGTGTTCCCCTGATTGTTTAATGCACAGTTGACATGTTACCAGGTGAACAGTATTAGTGAGGAGAGTGTGTTCCCCTGATGATTTAATACAGACGGGAGATGTTACCAGGTGAACAGTATGAGTGAGGAGACTGTGTTCCCCTGATTGTTTAATGCACATTTGACATGTTACCAGGTGAACAGTATAAGTGAGGAGAGTGTGTTCCCCTGATGGTTGAATACACACGGGAGATGTTACCAGGTGAACAGTAGAAGTGAGGAGAGTGTGTTCCCCTGATGGTTTATTACACACGGGACATGTTACCAGGTGAAGAGTAGAAGTGAGGAGAGTGTTTTCCCATGATAGTTTAATACACACGGGACATGTTACCAGGTGAACAGTATAAGTGAGGAGAGTGTGTTCCGCTGATGGTTTAATACACACGGGACATGTTACCAGGTGAACAGTAGAAGTGAGGAGAGTGTGTTCCCCTGATGGTTTAATAGACACGGGACATGTTACCAGGTGAACAGTTTAAGTGAGGAGAGTATGTTCCCCTGATGGTGAAATACACACAGGACATGTTACCAGGTGAACATTATAAGTGAGGAGAGTGTGTTCCCCTGATTGTTTAATGCACACAGGACAAGTTACCAGGTGAACAGTATAAGTGAGGAGAGTGTGTTCCCCTGATTGTTTAATATACAGTGGACATGTTGCCAATTGAACAGTATAAGTGATGAGAGCGTGTTCCCATGATGGTTTAACATACAGGGGACATGTTACCGGGTGAACAGTATAAGTGAGGAGAGTGTGTTCCCCTGATTGTTTAATGCACAGTTGACATGTTACCAGGTGAACAGTATAAGTGAGTAGAGTGTGTTCCCCTGATTGTTTAATACACACAGGACATGTTACCAGGTGAACAGTTTAAGTGAGGAGAGTATGTTCCCCTGATGGTGAAATACACACAGGACATGTTACCAGGTGAACATTATAAGTGAGGAGAGTGTGTTCCCCTGATTGTTTAATGCACACAGGACAAGTTACCAGGTGAACAGTATAAGTGAGGAGAGTGTGTTCCCCTGATTGTTTAATATACAGTGGACATGTTGCCAATTGAACAGTATAAGTGATGAGAGCGTGTTCCCATGATGGTTTAACATACAGGGGACATGTTACCAGGTGAACTGTATAAGTGAGGAGATTGTGTTCCCCTGATTGTTTAATGCACAGTTGACATGTTACCAGGTGAACAGTATAAGTGAGTGGAGTGTGTTCCCCTGATTGTTTAATGCACAGTTGACATGTTACCAGGTGAACAGTATAAGTGAGCAGAGTGTGTTCCCCTGATAGTTTAATACGCACGGGACATGTTCCCAGATGAGCTGTATAAGTGAGGAGAGTGTCTTCCCCTGATGGTTTAATACGCACGGGACATGTTACCAGATGAACAGTATAAGTGAGGAGAATGTGTTCCCCTGATGGTTTAATACTGACAGGACATGTCACCAGGTGAACAGTATATGAGAGTAGATTGTGTTCCCCTGATGGTTTAATATACACAGGACATTGCACCAGGTGAACTGTATAAGTGAGGAGAGTGTGTTCCCCTGATTGTTTAATGCACAGTTGACATGTTACCAGGTGAACAGTATAAGTGAGAAGAGTGTGTTCCCCTGATGGTTTAATACACACGGGAGATGTTACCAGGTGAACAGTATAAGTGAGGAGAGTGTGTTCCCCTGATGGTTTAATACACACGGGACATGTTACCAGGTGAACAGTAGAAGTGAGGAGAGTGTTTTCCCCTGATAGTTTAATACACACGGGACATGTTATCAGTTGAACAGTATAAGTGAGGAGAGTGTGTTCCGCTGATGGTTTAATACACACGGGACATGTTACCAGGTGAACAGTAGAAGTGAGGACGGTGTGTTCCCCTGATGGTTTAATATACACGGGAGATGTTACCAGGTGAACAGTATAAGTGAGGAGAGTGTGTTCCCCTGATGGTTTAATACACACGGGAGATGTTACCAGGTGAACAGTATAAGTGAGGAGAGTGTGTTCCCCTGATGGTTTAATACACACGGGACATGTTACCAGTTGAACAGTAGAAGTGAGGAGAGTGTTTTCCCCTGATAGTTTAATACACACGGGACATGTTACCAGGTGAACAGTATATGTGAGGAGAGTGTGTTCCCCTGATGGTTTAATACACACTGGACATATTACCAGGTGAACAGAATAAGTGAGGAGAGTGTGTTCCACTGATGGTTTAATAGTCACGGGACATGTTACCAGGTGAACAGTATATGTGAGGAGTGTGTGTTCCCCTGATTGTTTAATGCACAGTTGACATGTTACCAGGTGAACAGTATAAGTGAGTGGAGTGTGTTCCCCTGATTGTTTAATGCACAGTTGACATGTTACCAGGTGAACAGTATAAGAGAGCAGAGTGTGTTCCCCTGATGGTTTAATACGCACGGGACATGTTACCAGATGAACAGTATAACTGAGGAGAATGTGTTCCCCTGATGGTTTAATACTGACAGGTCATGTCACCAGGTGAACAGTATATGAGAGTAGATTGTGTTCCCCTGATGGTTTAATATACACAGGACATTGCACCAGGTGAACTGTATAAGTGAGGAGAGTGTGTTCCCCTGATTGTTTAATGCACAGTTGACATGTTACCAGGTGAACAGTACAAGTGAGGAGAGTGTGTTCCCCTGATTGTTTAATGCACAGTTGACATGTTACCAGGTGAACAGTATAAGTGAGGAGAGTGTGTTCCCCTGATGGTTTAATACACACGGGCGATGTTACCAGGTGAACAGTATAAGTGAGGAGATTGTGTTCCCCTGATGGTTTAATACACACGGGACATGTTACCAGGTGAACAGTATAAGTGAGGAGAGTGTTTTACCCTGATAGTTTAATACACACGGGACATGTTACCAGGTGAACAGTATAAGTGAGGAGAGTGTGTTCCCCTGATGGTTTAATAGTCACGGGACATGTTACCAGGTGAACAGTATAAGTGAGGAGAGTGTGTTCCGCTGATGGTTTAATACACACGGGACATGTTACCAGGTGAACAGTATAAGTGAGGAGAGTGTGTTCCACTGATGGTTTAATAGTCACGGGACATGTTACCAGGTGAACAGTATAAGTGAGGAGAGTGTGTTCCCCTGATTGTTTAATGCACACAGGACATGTTACCAGGTGAACAATATAAGTGAGGAGAGTGTGTTCCCCTGATTATTTAATACACACGGGATATGTCACCAGGTGAACAGTTTAAGTGAGGAGAATGTGTTCCCCTGATGATTTAATATACTTGGGACATGTTACCAGGTGAACAATATAAGTGGGGAGAGTGTGTTGCCCTGTTTGTTTAATGCACACAGGACATGTTACCAGGTGAATAATATAAGTGAGGAGAGTGTGTTCCCCTGATGGTTTAATACACACGGGACATGTCACCAGGTGAACAATGTAAGTGAGGAGAGTGTGTTCCCCTGATGGTTTAATACACACGGGACATGTCACCAGGTGAACAGTATAAGTGAGGAGAGTGTGTTCCCCTGATGGTTTAATACACACGGGACATGTCACCAGGTGAACAATGTAAGTGAGGAGAGTGTGTTCCCCTGATGGTTTAATACACACGGGACATGTCACCAGGTGAACAGTATAAGTGAGGAGAGTGTGTTCCCCTGATTGTTTAATGCACACAGGCCATGTTACCAGGTGAACAATATAAGTGGGGAGAGTGTGTTGCCCTGTTTGTTTAATGCACACAGGACATGTTACCAGGTGAATAATATAAGTGAGGAGAGTGTGTTCCCCTGATGGTTTAATACACACGGGACATGTCACCAGGTGAACAATGTAAGTGAGGAGAGTGTGTTCCCCTGATGGTTTAATACACACGGGACATGTCACCAGGTGAACAGTATAAGTGAGGAGAGTGTGTTCCCCTGATTGTTTAATATACACGGGACATGTTACCAGGTGAACAGTATAAGTGAGGAGAGTGTGTTCCCCTGATGGTTTAATATACACGGGACATGTTACCAGGTGAACAGTATAAGTGAGGAGAGTGTGTTCCCCTGATTGTTTAATACACACTGGACATGTTATCAGGTAAACAGTATAAGTGAGGAGAGTGTGTTGCCCTGATTGTTTAATGCACACTGGACATGTTACCAGGTAAACAGTATAAGTGAGGAGAGTGTGTTCCCCTGATTGTTTAATGCACACTGGACATGTTACCAGGTAAACAGTATAAGTGAGGAGAGTGTGTTGCCCTGTTTGTTTAATGCACACGGGACATGTTACCAGGTGAACAGTATAAGTGAGGAGAGTGTGTTCCACTGATTGTTTAATGCACACGGGACATTTCACCAGGTGAACAGTATAAGTGAGGAGAGTGTGTTCCCCTGATTGTTTAAAACACATGGGACATGTTGCCAGGTGAACAGTATAAGTGAGGAGAGTGTGTTCCCCTGATTGTTTAATGCACACGGGACATTTCACCAGGTGAACAGTATAAGTGAGGAGAGTGTGTTCCCCTGATTATTTAAAACACATGGGACATGTTGCCAGGTGAACAGTATAAGTGAGGAGAGTGTGTTCCCCTGATTGTTTAATGCACACGGGACATGTTACCAGGTGAACAGTATAAGTGAGGAGAGTGTGTTCCCCTGATTATTTAAAACACATGGGACATGTTGCCAGGTGAACAGTATAAGTGAGGAGAGTGTGTTGCCCTGTTTGTTTAATGCACACGGGACATTTCACCAGGTGAATAGTATAAGTGAGGAGAGTGTGTTCCCCTGATTATTTAAAACACATGGGACATGTTGCCAAGTGAACAGTATAAGTGAGGAGAGTGTGTTCCCCTGATTGTTTAATGCACACGGGACATGTTACCAGGTGAACAGTATAAGTGAGGAGAGCGTGTTCCCCTGATGGTTTAATAGTCACGGGACATGTTACCAGGTGAACAGTATCAGTGAGGAGAGTGTGTTCCTCTGATTGTTTAATGCACACAGGACATGTTACCAAGGGAACAATATAAGTGAGGAGAGTGTGTTCCCTTGATTGTTTAATGCACACAGGACATGTTACCAGGTGAACAGTATACGTGAGGAGAGTGTGTTCCCCTGATTGTTTAATGCACACAGGACATGTTACCAGGTGAACAGTATACGTGAGGAGAGTGTGTTCCCCTGATTATTTAATACACACGGGACATGTTACCAGGTGAACAATATAAGTGAGGAGAGTGTGTTTCCCTGATTGTTTAATGCACACGGGACCTGTTACAAGGTGAACAGTATAAGTGTGGAGACTGTGTTCCCCTGATTGTTTAATGCACAGAGGACATGTTACCAGGTGAACACTATAAATGAGGAGAGTGTGTTCCCCTGATTGTTTAATGCACACGGGACATGTTAAAAGGTGAACAGTATAAGTGTGGAGACTGTGTTCCCCTGATTGTTTAATGCACACGGGACCTGTTACAAGGTGAACAGTATTAGTGTGGAGACTGTGTTCCACTGATTGTTTAATGCACACGGGACATGTTACAAGGTGAACAGTATAAGTGTGGAGACTGTGTTCCACTGATTGTTTAATGCACAGAGGACATGTTACCAGGTGAACAGTATAAGTGAGGAGAGTGTGTTCCCCTGATTGTTTAATGCACACGGGACCTGTTACAAGGTGAACAGTATTAGTGTGGAGACTGTGTTCCACTGATTGTTTAATGCACACGGGACATGTTACAAGGTGAACAGTATAAGTGTGGAGACTGTGTTCCACTGATTGTTTAATGCACAGAGGACATGTTACCAGGTGAACAGTTTAAGTGAGGAGAATGTGTTCCCCTGATGGTTTAATATACTTGGGACATGTCGCCAGGTGAACAGTATAAGTGAGGAGAGTGTGTTCCCCTGATTGTTTAATGCACACAGGACATGTTACCAGGAGAACTGGATAAGTGAGGAGAGTGTGTTCACCTGATTGTTTAATACACACGGGACATGTTACCAGATAAACAGTATAAGTGAGGAGAGTGTGTTGCCCTGTTTGTTTAATGCGCACGGGACATGTTACCATGTGAACAGTATAAGTGAGGAGAGTGTGTTGCCCTGTTTGTTTAATGCACACGGGACATTTCACCAGGTGAACAGTCGAAGTGAGGAGAGTGTGTTCCCCTGATTATTTAAAACACATGGGACATGTTGCCAGGTGAACAGTGTAAGTGAGGAGAGTGTGTTCCCCTGATTGTTTAATGCACACGGGACATGTTACCAGGTGAACAGTATAAGTGAGGAGAGAGTGTTCCCCTGATTGTTTAATACACTCGGGACATGTTACCAGGTGAACAGTATAGGTGAGGAGAGTGTGTTCCCCTGATTGTTTATTGCACACGGGACATGTTACCAGGTGAACAGTGTAAGTGAAGAGCGTGTGTTCCCCTGATTGTTTAATGCACACGGGACATGTTACCAGGTGAACAGTAGAAGTGAGGAGAGTGTGTTCCCCTGATGGTTTAATAGACACGGGACATGTTACCAGGTGAACAGTATAAGTGAGGAGAGTGTGTTCCCCTGATGGCTCAATACACACGGGACATGTTACCAGGTGAACAGTAGAAGTGAGGAGAGTGAGTTCCCCTGATGGTTTAATAGTCACGGGACATGTTACCAGGTGAACAGTATAAGTGAGGAGAGTGTGTTCCCCTGATTGTTTAATGCACACAGGGCATGTTACCAGGTGAACAATATAAGTGAGGAGAGTGTGTTCCCTTGATTGTTTAATGCACACAGGACATGTTACCAGGTGAACAGTATACGTGAGGAGAGTGTGTTCCCCTGATTATCTAATACACACGGGACATGTTACCAGGTGAACAATATAAGTGAGGAGAGTGTGTTCCCCTGATTGTTTAATGCACACAGGACATGTTACCAGGTGAACACTATAAATGAGGAGAGTGTGTTCCCCTGATTGTTTAACACACAGAGGACATGTTACAAGGTGAACAGTATAAGTGAGGAGATTATGTTCCCCTGATGGTGAAATACACATGGGACATGTTACCAGGTGAACATTATAAGTGAGGAGAGTGTGTTCCCCTGATTGTTTAATATACAGTGGACATGTTGCCAATTGAACAGTATAAGTGATGAGAGTGTGTTCCCATGATGGTTTAACATACACGGGACATGTTACCGGGTGAACAGTATAAGTGAGGAGAGTGTGTTCCCCTGATTGTTTAATGCACAGTTGACATGTTACCAGCTGAACAGTATAAGTGAGTAGAGTGTGTTCCCCTGATTGTTTAATACACACAGGACATGTTACCAGGTGAACTGTATAAGTGAGGAGAGTGTGTTCCCCTGATTGTTTAATGCACAGTTGACATGTTACCAGGTGAACAGTATAAGTGAGCAGAGTGTTTTCCCCTGATAGTTTAATACGCACGGGACATGTTCCCAGATGAGCTGTATAAGTGAGGAGAGTGTCTTCCCCTGATGGTTTAATACGCACGGGACATGTTACCAGATGAACAGTATAAGTGAGGAGAATGTGTTCCCCTGATGGTTTAATACTGACAGGTCATGTCGCCAGGTGAACAGTATATGAGAGTAGATTGTGTTCCCCTGATGGTTTAATATACACAGGACATTGCACCAGGTGAACTGTATAAGTGAGGAGAGTGTGTTCCCCTGATTGTTTAATGCACACAGGACATGTTACCAGGTGAACAATATAAGTGAGGAGAGTGTGTTCCCCTGATTGTTTAATACACACAGGACATGTTACCAGGAGAACTGTATAAGTGAGGAGAGTGTGTTCACCTGATTGTTTAATACACACGGGACATGTTACCAGATAAACAGTATAAGTGAGGAGAGTGTGTTGCCCTTTTTGTTTAATGCGCACGGGACATGTTACCATGTGAACAGTATAAGTGAGGAGAGTGTGTTGCCCTGTTTGTTTAATGCACACGGGACATTTCACCAGGTGAACAGTCGAAGTGAGGAGAGTGTGTTCCCCTGATTATTTAAAACACATGGGACATGTTGCCAGGTGAACAGTGTAAGTGAGGAGAGTGTGTTCCCCTGATTGTTTAATGCACACGGGACATGTTACCAGGTGAACAGTATAAGTGAGGAGAGTGTGTTCCCCTGATTGTTTAATACACTCGGGACATGTTACCAGGTGAACAGTATAGGTGAGGAGAGTGTGTTCCCCTGATTGTTTATTGCACACGGGACATGTTACCAGGTGAACAGTGTAAGTGAAGAGCGTGTGTTCCCCTGATTGTTTAATGCACACAGGGCATGTTACCAGGTGAACAGTAGAAGTGAGGAGAGTGTGTTCCCCTGATGGTTTAATAGACACGGGACATGTTACCAGGTGAACAGTATAAGTGAGGAGAGTGTGTTCCCCTGATGGCTCAATACACACGGGACATGTTACCAGGTGAACAGTAGAAGTGAGGAGAGTGAGTTCCCCTGATGGTTTAATAGTCACGGGACATGTTACCAGGTGAACAGTATAAGTGAGGAGAGTGTGTTCCCCTGATTGTTTAATGCACACAGGGCATGTTACCAGGTGAACAATATAAGTGAGGAGAGTGTGTTCCCTTGATTGTTTAATGCACACAGGACATGTTACCAGGTGAACAGTATACGTGAGGAGAGTGTGTTCCCCTGATTATCTAATACACACGGGACATGTTACCAGGTGAACAATATAAGTGAGTAGAGTGTGTTCCCCTGATTGTTTAATGCACACAGGACATGTTACCAGGTGAACACTATAAATGAGGAGAGTGTGTTCCCCTGATTGTTTAACACACAGAGGACATGTTACAAGGTGAACAGTATAAGTGAGGAGATTATGTTCCCCTGATGGTGAAATACACATGGGACATGTTACCAGGTGAACATTATAAGTGAGGAGAGTGTGTTCCCCTGATTGTTTAATATACAGTGGACATGTTGCCAATTGAACAGTATAAGTGATGAGAGTGTGTTCCCATGATGGTTTAACATACACGGGACATGTTACCGGGTGAACAGTATAAGTGAGGAGAGTGTGTTCCCCTGATTGTTTAATGCACAGTTGACATGTTACCAGCTGAACAGTATAAGTGAGTAGAGTGTGTTCCCCTGATTGTTTAATACACACAGGACATGTTACCAGATGAACTGTATAAGTGAGGAGAGTGTGTTCCCCTGATTGTTTAATGCACAGTTGACATGTTACCAGGTGAACAGTATAAGTGAGCAGAGTGTGTTCCCCTGATAGTTTAATACGCACGGGACATGTTCCCAGATGAGCTGTATAAGTGAGGAGAGTGTCTTCCCCTGATGGTTTAATACGCACGGGACATGTTACCAGATGAACAGTATAAGTGAGGAGAATGTGTTCCCCTGATGGTTTAATACTGACAGGTCATGTCGCCAGGTGAACAGTATATGAGAGTAGATTGTGTTCCCCTGATGGTTTAATATACACAGGACATTGCACCAGGTGAACTGTATAAGTGAGGAGAGTGTGTTCCCCTGATTGTTTAATGCACACAGGACATGTTACCAGGTGAACAATATAAGTGAGGAGAGTGTGTTCCCCTGATTGTTTAATACACACAGGACATGTTACCAGGAGAACTGTATAAGTGAGGAGAGTGTGTTCACCTGATTGTTTAATACACACGGGACATGTTACCAGATAAACAGTATAAGTGAGGAGAGTGTGTTGCCCTGTTTGTTTAATGCGCACGGGACATGTTACCATGTGAACAGTATAAGTGAGGAGAGTGTGTTGCCCTGTTTGTTTAATGCACACGGGACATTTCACCAGGTGAACAGTCGAAGTGAGGAGAGTGTGTTCCCCTGATTATTTAAAACACATGGGACATGTTGCCAGGTGAACAGTGTAAGTGAGGAGAGTGTGTTCCCCTGATTGTTTAATGCACACGGGACATGTTACCAGGTGAACAGTATAAGTGAGGAGAGTGTGTTCCCCTGATTGTTTAATACACTCGGGACATGTTACCAGGTGAACAGTATAGGTGAGGAGAGTGTGTTCCCCTGATTGTTTATTGCACACGGGACATGTTACCAGCTGAACAGTGTAAGTGAAGAGCGTGTGTTCCCCTGATTGTTTAATGCACACGGGACATGTTACCAGGTGAACAGTAGAAGTGAGGAGAGTGTGTTCCCCTGATGGTTTAATAGACACGGGACATGTTACCAGGTGAACAGTATAAGTGAGGAGAGTGTGTTCCCCTGATGGCTCAATACACACGGGACATGTTACCAGGTGAACAGTAGAAGTGAGGAGAGTGAGTTCCCCTGATGGTTTAATAGTCACGGGACATGTTACCAGGTGAACAGTATAAGTGAGGAGAGTGTGTTCCCCTGATTGTTTAATGCACACAGGGCATGTTACCAGGTGAACAATATAAGTGAGGAGAGTGTGTTCCCTTGATTGTTTAATGCACACAGGACATGTTACCAGGTGAACAGTATACGTGAGGAGAGTGTGTTCCCCTGATTATCTAATACACACGGGACATGTTACCAGGTGAACAATATAAGTGAGTAGAGTGTGTTCCCCTGATTGTTTAATGCACACAGGACATGTTACCAGGTGAACAGTATAAATGAGGAGAGTGTGTTCCCCTGATTGTTTAATGCACACAGGACATGTTACCAGGTGAACAATATAAGTGAGTAGAGTGTGTTCCCCTGATTGTTTAATGCACACAGGACATGTTACCAGGTGAACAATATAAGAGAGTAGAGTGTGTTCCCCTTATTGTTTAATGCACACAGGACATGTTACCAGGTGAACAGTATAAGTGAGGAGAGTGTGTTCCCCTGATTGTTTAATGCACACAGGGCATGTTAACAGGTGAACAATATAAGTGAGGAGAGTGTGTTCCCTTGATTGTTTAATGCACACAGGACATGTTACCAGGTGAACAGTATACGTGAGGAGAGTGTGTTCCCCTGATTATCTAATACACACGGGACATGTTACCAGGTGAACAATATAAGTGAGTAGAGTGTGTTCCCCTGATTGTTTAATGCACACAGGACATGTTACCAGGTGAACACTATAAATGAGGAGAGTGTGTTCCCCTGATTGTTTAACACACAGAGGACATGTTACCAGGTGAACGGTATAAGTGAGCAGACTGTCTTCCCCTGATGGTTTAATATACACGGGACATGTTGCCAGGTGAACAGTATAAGTGAGGAGAGTGTGTTCCCCTGATGGTGAAATACACACAGGACATGTTACCAGGTGAACATTATAAGTGAGGAGAGTGTGTTCCCCTGATTGTTTAATATACAGTGGACATGTTGCCAATTGAACAGTATAAGTGATGAGAGTGTGTTCCCATGATGGTTTAACATACACGAGACATGTTACCGGGTGAACAGTATAAGTGAGGAGAGTGTGTTCCCCTGATTGTTTAATGCACAGTTGACATGTTACCAGGTGAACAGTATAAGTGAGCAGAGTGTGTTCCCCTGATAGTTTAATACGCACGGGACATGTTCCCAGATGAGCTGTATAAGTGAGGAGAGTGTCTTCCCCTGATGGTTTAATACGCACGGGACATGTTACCAGATGAACAGTATAAGTGAGGAGAATGTGTTCCCCTGATGGTTTAATACTGACAGGTCATGTCGCCAGGTGAACAGTATATGAGAGTAGATTGTGTTCCCCTGATGGTTTAATATACACAGGACATTGCACCAGGTGAACTGTATAAGTGAGGAGAGTGTGTTCCCCTGATTGTTTAATGCACACAGGACAAGTTGCCAGGTGAACAGTATAAGTGAGGAGAGTGTGTTCCCCTGATTGTTTAATGCACAGTTGACATGTTACCAGGTGAACAGTATAAGTGAGGAGAGTGTGTTCCCCTGATGGTTTAATACACACGGGAGATGTTACCAGGTGAACAGTATAAGTGAGGAGAGTGTGTTCCCCTGATGGTTTAATGCACACGGGAGATGTTACCAGCTGAACAGTATAAGTGAGGAGAGTGTGTTCCCCTGATGGTTTAATACACACGGGACATGTTACCAGGTGAACAGTATAAGTGAGGAGAGTGTTTTCCCCTGATAGTTTAATACACACGGGACATGTTATCAGGTGAACAATATAAGTGAGGAGAGTGTGTTCCCCTGATGGTTTAATACACACTGGACATATTACCTGGTGAACAGAATAAGTGAGGAGAGTGTGTTCCACTGATGGTTTAATGCACAGTTGACATGTTACCAGGTGAACAGTATAAGAGAGCAGAGTGTGTTCCCCTGATAGTTTAATACGCACGGGACATGTTCCCAGATGAGCTGTATAAGTGAGGAGAGTGTCTTCCCCTGATGGTTTAATACGCACGGGACATGTCACCAGGTGAACAGTATATGAGAGTAGATTGTGTTCCCCTGATGGTTTAATATACACAGGACATTGCACCAGGTGAACTGTATAAGTGAGGAGAGTGTGTTCCCCTGATTGTTTAATGCACACAGGACAAGTTGCCAGGTGAACAGTATAAGTGAGGAGAGTGTGTTCCCCTGATTGTTTAATGCACAGTTGACATGTTACCAGGTGAACAGTATAAGTGAGGAGAGTGTGTTCCCCTGATGGTTTGATACACACGGGAGATGTTACCAGGTGAACAGTATAAGTGAGGAGAGTGTGTTCCCCTGATGGTTTAATACACACGGGACATGTTACCAGGTGAACAGTATAAGTGAGGAGAGTGTTTTCCCCTGATAGTTTAATACACACGGGACATGTTACCAGGTGAACAGTATAAGTGAGGAGAGTGTGTTCCGCTGATGGTTTAATACACACGGGGCATGTTACCAGGTGAACAGCATAAGTGAGGAGAGTGTGTTCCACTGATGGTTTAATAGTCACGGGACATGTTACCAGGTGAACAGTTTAAGTGAGGAGAGGGTGTTCCCCTGATTATTTAAGACACACGGGATATGTCACCAGGTGTACAGTTTAAGTGAGGAGAATGTGTTCCCCTGATGGTTTAATATACTTGGGACATGTCACCAGGTGAACAGTATAAGTGTGGAGAGTGTGTTCCCCTGATTGTTTAATGCACACAGGACATGTTACCAGGTGAACAATATAAGTGAGGAGAGGGTGTTCCCCTGATTATTTAATACACACAGGACATGTTACCAGGTGAATAATATAAGTGAGGAGAGTGTGTTCACCTGATGGTTTAATACACACGTGACATGTCACCAGGTGAACAATATAAGTGAGGAGAGTGTGTTCCCCTGATGGTTTAATACACACGGGACATGTCACCAGGTGAACAGTATAAGTGAGGAGAGTGTGTTCCCCTGATTGTTTAATATACACGGGACATGTTACCAGCTGAACAGTATAAGTGAGGAGAGTGTGTTCCCCTGATGGTTTAATATACACGGGACATGTTACCAGGTGAACAGTATAAGTGAGGAGAGTGTGTTCCCCTGATTGTTTAATACTCACGGGACATGTTATCAGGTAAACAGTATAAGTGAGGAGAGTGTGTTCCCCTGATTGTTTAATGCACACTGGACATGTTACCAGGTAAACAGTATAAGTGAGGAGAGTGTGTTCCCCTGATTGTTTAATGCACACGGGACATGTTACCAGGTGAACAGTATAAGTGAGGAGAGTGTGTTCCCCTGATTGTTTAATGCACACGGGACATTTCACCAGGTGAACAGTATAAGTGAGGAGAGTGTCTTCCCCTGATTATTTAAAACACATGGGACATGTTGCCAGGTGAACAGTATAAGTGAGGAGAGTGTGTTCCCCTGATTGTTTAATGCACACGGGACATGTTACCAGGTGAACAGTATAAGTGAGGAGAGTGTCTTCCCCTGATTATTTAAAACACATGGGACATGTTGCCAGGTGAACAGTATAAGTGAGGAGAGTGTGTTGCCCTGTTTGTTTAATGCACACGGGACATTTCACCAGGTGAACAGTATAAGTGAAGAGAGTGTGTTCCCCTGACTATTTAAAACACATGGGACATGTTGCCAAGTGAACAGTATAAGTGAGGAGAGTGTGTTCCCCTGATGGTTTAATGCACACAGGACATGTTACCAGGTGAACAGTATACGTGAGGAGAGTGTGTTCTCCTGATTGTTTAATGCACACAGGACATGTTACCAGGTGAACAGTATACGTGAGGAGAGTGTGTTCCCCTGATTATTTAATACACACGGGACATGTTACCAGGTGAACAATATAAGTGAGGAGAGTGTGTTCCCCTGATTGTTTAATGCACACAGGACATGTTACCAGGTGAACACTATAAATGAGTAGAGTGTGTTCCCCTGATTGTTTAATGCACACGGGACATGTTAAAAGGTGAACAGTATAAGTGTCAGACTGTGTTCCACTGATTGTTTAATGCACACGGGACCTGTTACAAGGTGAACAGTATAAGTGTGGAGACTGTGTTCCACTGATTGTTTAATGCACAGAGGACATGTTACCAGGTGAACAGTATAAGTGAGGAGAGTGTGTTCCCCTGCTCGTTTAATACACACGGGACATGTTACCAGGTGAACAGTTTAAGTGAGGAGAATGTGTTCCCCTGATGGTTTAATATACTTGGGACATGTCACCAGGTGAACAGTATAAGTGAGGAGAGTGTGTTCCCCTGATTGTTTAATGCAGACGGGACATGTTACCAGGTGAACAGTATAAGTGAGGAGAGTGTGTTCCCCTGATGGTTTAATATACACAGGACATGTTACCAGGTGAACAATATAAGTGAGGAGAGTGTGTTCCCCTGATTGTTTAATACACACAGGACATGTTACCAGGAGAACTGTATAAGTGAGGAGAGTGTGTTCACCTGATTGTTTAATACACACGGGACATGTTACCAGATAAACAGTATAAGTGAGGAGAGTGTGTTGCCCTGTTTGTTTAATGCGCACGGACATGTTACCATGTGAACAGTATAAGTGAGGAGAGTGTGTTGCCCTGTTTGTTTAATGCACACGGGACATTTCGCCAGGTGAACAGTATAAGTGAGGAGAGTGTGTTCCCCTGATTATTTAAAACACATGGGACATGTTGCCAGGTGAACAGTGTAAGTGAGGAGAGTGTGTTCCCCTGATTGTTTAATGCACACGGGACATGTTACCAGGTGAACAGTATAAGTGAGGAGAGTGTGTTCCCCTGATTGTTTAATACACTCGGGACATGTTACCAGGTGAACAGTATAAGTGAGGAGAGTGTGTTCCCCTGATTGTTTATTGCACACGGGACATGTTACCAGGTGAACAGTGTAAGTGAAGAGCGTGTGTTCCCCTGATTGTTTAATGCACACGGGACATGTTACCAGGTGAACAGTAGAAGTGAGGAGAGTGTGTTTCCCTGATGGCTCAATACACACGGGACATGTTACCAGGTGAACAGTATAAGTGAGGAGAGTGTGTTCCCCTGATGGTTTAATATTCACGGGACATGTTACCAGGTGAACAGTATAAGTGAGGAGAGTGTGTTCCCCTGATTGTTTAATGCACACAGGACATGTTACCAGGTGAACAATATAAGTGAGGAGAGTGTGTTCCCTTGATTGTTTAATGCACACAGGACATGTTACCAGGTGAACAGTATACGTGAGGAGAGTGTGTTCCCCTGATTATTTAATACACACGGGACATGTTACCAGGTGAACAATATAAGTGAGGAGAGTGTGTTCCCCTGATTGTTTAATGCACAGAGGACATGTTACCAGGTGAACACTATAAATGAGGAGAGTGTGTTCCCCTGATTGTTTAACACACAGAGGACATGTTACAAGGTGAACAATATAAGTGAGGAGATTATGTTCCCCTGATGGTGAAATACACACAGGACATGTTACCAGGTGAACATTATAAGTGAGGAGAGTGTGTTCCCCTGATTGTTTAATATACAGTGGACATGTTGCCAATTGAACAGTATAAGTGATGAGAGTGTGTTCCCATGATGGTTTAACATACACGGGACATGTTACCGGGTGAACAGTATAAGTGAGGAGAGTGTGTTCCCCTGATTGTTTAATGCACAGTTGACATGTTACCAGCTGAACAGTATAAGTGAGTAGAGTGTGTTCCCCTGATTGTTTAATACACACAGGACATGTTACCAGGTGAACTGTATAAGTGAGGAGAGTGTGTTCCCCTGATTGTTTAATGCACAGTTGACATGTTACCAGGTGAACAGTATAAGTGAGCAGAGTGTGTTCCCCTGATGGTTTAATACACACGGGAGATGTTACCAGGTGAACAGTATAAGTGAGGAGAGTGTGTTCCCCTGATGGTTTAATGCACACGGGAGATGTTACCAGCTGAACAGTATAAGTGAGGAGAGTGTGTTCCCCTGATAGTTTAATACGCATATGACATGTTACCAGGTGAACAGTATAAGTGAGGAGAATGTGTTCCCCTGATGGTTTAATACTGACAGGTCATGTCGCCAGGTGAACAGTATAAGTGAGGAGAGTGTGTTCCCCTGATGGTTTAATGCACACGGGAGATGTACCAGGTGAACAGTATAAGTGAGGAGAGTGTGTTCCCCTGACGGTTTAATACACACGGGACATGTTACCAGGTGAACAGTATAAGTGAGGAGAGTGTGTACCCCTGATTATTTAAAACACATGGGACATGTTGCCAGGTGAACAGGATAAGTGAGGAGAGTGTGTTGCCCTGTTTGTTTAATGCACACGGGACATTTCACCAGGTGAACAGTATAAGTGAGGAGAGTGTGTTCCCCTGACTATTTAAAACACATGGGACATGTTGCCAAGTGAACAGTATAAGTGAGGAGAGTGTGTTCCCCTGATGGTTTAATGCACACAGGACATGTTACCAGGTGAACAGTATACGTGAGGAGAGTGTGTTCTCCTGATTGTTTAATGCACACAGGACATGTTACCAGGTGAACAGTATACGTGAGGAGAGTGTGTTCCCCTGATTATTTAATACACACGGGACATGTTACCAGGTGAACAATATAAGTGAGGAGAGTGTGTTCCCCTGATTGTTTAATGCACACAGGACATGTTACCAGGTGAACACTATAAATGAGTAGAGTGTGTTCCCCTGATTGTTTAATGCACACGGGACATGTTAAAAGGTGAACAGTATAAGTGTGGAGACTGTGTTCCACTGATTGTTTAATGCACACGGGACCTGTTACAAGGTGAACAGTATAAGTGTGGAGACTGTGTTCCCCTGATTGTTTAATGCACAGAGGACATGTTACCAGGTGAACAGTATAAGTGAGGAGTGTGTGTTCCCCTGCTCGTTTAATACACACGGGACATGTTACCAGGTGAACAGTTTAAGTGAGGAGAATGTGTTCCCCTGATGGTTTAATATACTTGGGACATGTCACCAGGTGAACAGTATAAGTGAGGAGAGTGTGTTCCCCTGATTGTTTAATGCAGACGGGACATGTTACCAGGTGAACAGTATAAGTGAGGAGAGTGTGTTCCCCTGATGGTTTAATACACACAGGACATGTTACCAGGAGAACTGTATAAGTGAGGAGAGTGTGTTCACCTGATTGTTTAATACACACGGGACATGTTACCAGATAAACAGTATAAGTGAGGAGAGTGTGTTGCCCTGTTTGTTTAATGCGCACGGACATGTTACCATGTGAACAGTATAAGTGAGGAGAGTGTGTTGCCCTGTTTGTTTAATGCACACGGGACATTTCACCAGGTGAACAGTATAAGTGAGGAGAGTGTGTTCCCCTGATTATTTAAAACACATGGGACATGTTGCCAGGTGAACAGTGTAAGTGAGGAGAGTGTGTTCCCCTGATTGTTTAATGCACACGGGACATGTTACCAGGTGAACAGTATAAGTGAGGAGAGTGTGTTCCCCTGATTGTTTAATACACTCGGGACATGTTACCAGGTGAACAGTATAATTGAGGAGAGTGTGTTCCCCTGATTGTTTAATGCACACGGGACATGTTACCAGGTGAACAGTATAAGTGAGGAGAGTGTGTTCCCCTGATTGTTTAATGCACACGGGACATGTTACCAGGTGAACAGTATAAGTGAGGAGAGTGTGTTCCCCTGATTGTTTAATGCACACGGGACATGTTACCAGGTGAACAGTGTAAGTGAAGAGCGTGTGTTCCCCTGATTGTTTAATGCACACGGGACATGTTACCAGGTGAACAGTATAAGTGAGGAGAGTGTGTTCCCCTGATGGCCCAATACACACGGGACATGTTACCAGGTGAACAGTATAAGTGAGGAGAGTGTGTTCCCCTGATGGTTTAATATTCACGGGACATGTTACCAGGTGAACAGTATAAGTGAGGAGAGTGTGTTCCCCTGATTGTTTAATGCACACAGGACATGTTACCAGGTGAACAATATAAGTGAGGAGAGTGTGTTCCCTTGATTGTTTAATGCACACAGGACATGTTACCAGGTGAACAGTATACGTGAGGAGAGTGTGTTCCCCTGATTATTTAATACACACGGGACATGTTACAAGGTGAACAGTATAAGTGAGGAGATTATGTTCCCCTGATGGTGAAATACACACAGGACATGTTACCAGGTGAACATTATAAGTGAGGAGAGTGTGTTCCCCTGATTGTTTAATATACAGTGGACATGTTGCCAATTGAACAGTGTAAGTGAGGAGAGTGTGTTCCCCTGATTATTTAAAACACATGGGACATGTTGACAGGTGAACAGTGTAAGTGAGGAGAGTGTGTTCCCCTGATTGTTTAATGCACACGGGACATGTTACCAGGTGAACAATATAAGTGAGGAGAGTGTGTTGCCCTGTTTGTTTAATGCACACAGGACATGTTACCAGGTGAATAATATAAGTGAGGAGAGTGTGTTCCCCTGATGGTTTAATACACAAGGGACATGTCACCAGGTGAACAATATAAGTGAGGAGAGTGTGTTCCTCTGATGGTTTAATACACACGGGACATGTCACCAGGTGAACAGTATAAGTGAGGAGAGTGTGTTCCCCTGATTGTTTAATGCACACGGGACATGTTACCAGGTGAACAGTATAAGTGAGGAGAGTGTGTTCCCCTGATTGTTTAATGCACACGGGACATGTTACCAGGTGAACAGTATAAGTGAGGAGAGTGTGTTCCCCTGATTGTTTAATGCACACGGGACATGTTACCAGGTGAACAGTGTAAGTGAAGAGCGTGTGTTCCCCTGATGGTTTAATACACACGGGACATGTTACCAGGTGAACAGTATAAGTGAGGAGAGTGTGTACCCCTGATTATTTAAAACACATGGGACATGTTGCCAGGTGAACAGGATAAGTGAGGAGAGTGTGTTGCCCTGTTTGTTTAATGCACACGGGACATTTCACCAGGTGAACAGTATAAGTGAGGAGAGTGTGTTCCCCTGACTATTTAAAACACATGGGACATGTTGCCAAGTGAACAGTATAAGTGAGGAGAGTGTGTTCCCCTGATGGTTTAATGCACACAGGACATGTTACCAGGTGAACAGTATACGTGAGGAGAGTGTGTTCTCCTGATTGTTTAATGCACACAGGACATGTTACCAGGTGAACAGTATACGTGAGGAGAGTGTGTTCCCCTGATTATTTAATACACACGGGACATGTTACCAGGTGAACAATATAAGTGAGGAGAGTGTGTTCCCCTGATTGTTTAATGCACACAGGACATGTTACCAGGTGAACACTATAAATGAGTAGAGTGTGTTCCCCTGATTGTTTAATGCACACGGGACATATTAAAAGGTGAACAGTATAAGTGTGGAGACTGTGTTCCACTGATTGTTTAATGCACACGGGACCTGTTACAAGGTGAACAGTATAAGTGTGGAGACTGTGTTCCCCTGATTGTTTAATGCACAGAGGACATGTTACCAGGTGAACAGTTTAAGTGAGGAGAATGTGTTCCCCTGATGGTTTAATATACTTGGGACATGTCACCAGGTGAACAGTATAAGTGAGGAGAGTGTGTTCCCCTGATTGTTTAATGCAGACGGGACATGTTACCAGGTGAACAGTATAAGTGAGGAGAGTGTGTTCCCCTGATGGTTTAATACACACAGGACATGTTACCAGGAGAACTGTATAAGTGAGGAGAGTGTGTTCACCTGATTGTTTAATACACACGGGACATGTTACCAGATAAACAGTATAAGTGAGGAGAGTGTGTTGCCCTGTTTGTTTAATGCGCACGGACATGTTACCATGTGAACAGTATAAGTGAGGAGAGTGTGTTGCCCTGTTTGTTTAATGCACACGGGACATTTCACCAGGTGAACAGTATAAGTGAGGAGAGTGTGTTCCCCTGATTATTTAAAACACATGGGACATGTTGCCAGGTGAACAGTGTAAGTGAGGAGAGTGTGTTCCCCTGATTGTTTAATGCACACGGGACATGTTACCAGGTGAACAGTATAAGTGAGGAGAGTGTGTTCCCCTGATTGTTTAATACACTCGGGACATGTTACCAGGTGAACAGTATAATTGAGGAGAGTGTGTTCCCCTGATTGTTTAATGCACACGGGACATGTTACCAGGTGAACAGTATAAGTGAGGAGAGTGTGTTCCCCTGATTGTTTAATGCACACGGGACATGTTACCAGGTGAACAGTATAAGTGAGGAGAGTGTGTTCCCCTGATTGTTTAATGCACACGGGACATGTTACCAGGTGAACAGTGTAAGTGAAGAGCGTGTGTTCCCCTGATTGTTTAATGCACACGGGACATGTTACCAGGTGAACAGTATAAGTGAGGAGAGTGTGTTCCCCTGATGGCTCAATACACACGGGACATGTTACCAGGTGAACAGTATAAGTGAGGAGAGTGTGTTCCCCTGATGGTTTAATATTCACGGGACATGTTACCAGGTGAACAGTATAAGTGAGGAGAGTGTGTTCCCCTGATTGTTTAATGCACACAGGACATGTTACCAGGTGAACAATATAAGTGAGGAGAGTGTGTTCCCTTGATTGTTTAATGCACACAGGACATGTTACCAGGTGAACAGTATACGTGAGGAGAGTGTGTTCCCCTGATTATTTAATACACACGGGACATGTTACAAGGTGAACAGTATAAGTGAGGAGATTATGTTCCCCTGATGGTTAAATACACACGGGACATGTCACCAGGTGAACAGTATAAGTGAGGAGAGTGTGTTCCCCTGATTGTTTAATATACACGGGACATGTTACCAGGTGAACAGTGTAAGTGAGGAGAGTGTGTTCCCCTGATTATTTAAAACACATGGGACATGTTGACAGGTGAACAGTGTAAGTGAGGAGAGTGTGTTCCCCTGATTGTTTAATGCACACGGGACATGTTACCAGGTGAACAATATAAGTGAGGAGAGTGTGTTGCCCTGTTTGTTTAATGCACACAGGACATGTTACCAGGTGAATAATATAAGTGAGGAGAGTGTGTTCCCCTGATGGTTTAATACACAAGGGACATGTCACCAGGTGAACAATATAAGTGAGGAGAGTGTGTTCCCCTGATGGTTTAATACACACGGGACATGTCACCAGGTGAACAGTATAAGTGAGGAGAGTGTGTTCCCCTGATTGTTTAATATACACGGGACATGTTACCAGGTGAACAGTATAAGTGAGGAGAGTGTGTTCCCCTGATGGTTTAATATACACGGGACATGTTATCAGGTAAACAGTATAAGTGAGGAGAGTGTGTTGCCCTGATTGTTTAATGCACTCTGGACATGTTACCAGGTAAACAGTATAAGTGAGGAGAGTGTGTTCCCCTGATTGTTTAATGCACACTGGACATGTTACCAGGTAAACAGTATGAGTGAGGAGAGTGTGTTGCCCTGTTTGTTTAATGCACACGGGACATGTTACCAGGTGAACAGTATAAGTGAGGAGAGTGTGTTCCCCTGATTGTTTAATGCACACGGGACATTTCACCAGGTGAACAGTATAAGTGATGAGAGTGTGTTCCCCTGATTATTTAAAACACATGGGACATGTTGCCAGGTGAACAGTATAAGTGAGGAGAGTGTGTTCCCCTGATTGTTTAATGCACACGGGACATGTTACCAGGTGAACAGTATAAGTGAGGAGAGTGTGTTGCCCTGTTTGTTTAATGCACACGGGACATTTCACCAGGTGAACAGTATAAGTGAGGAGAGTGTGTTCCCCTGATTATTTAAAACACATGGGACATGTTGCCAGGTGAACAGTATAAGTGAGGAGAGTGTGTTGCCCTGTTTGTTTAATGCACACGGGACATTTCACCAGGTGAACAGTATAAGTGAGGAGAGTGTGTTCCCCTGATTATTTAAAACACATGGGACATGTTGCCAAGTGAACAGTATAAGTGAGGAGAGTGTGTTCCCCTGATTGTTTAATGCACACGGGACATGTTACCAGGTGAACAGTATAAGTGAGGAGAGTGTGTTCCCCTGATTGTTTAATGCACACGTGACATGTTACCAGGTGAACAGTATAAGTGAGGAGAGTGTGTTCCCCTGATTGTTTATTGCACACGGGACATGTTACCAGGTGAACAGTATAAGTGAAGTGCGTGTGTTCCCCTGATTGTTTAATGCACATGGGACATGTTACCAGGTGAACAGTAGAAGTGAGGAGAGTGTGTTCCCCTGATGGTTTAATAGACACGGGACATGTGACCAGGTGAACAGGATAAGTGAGGAGAGTGTGTTCCCCTGATGGCTCAATACACATGGGACATGTTAGCAGGTGAACAGTATAAGTGAGGAGAGCGTGTTCCCCTGATGGTTTAATAGTCACGGGACATGTTACGAGGTGAACAGTATAAGTGAGGAGAGTGTGTTCCCTTGATTGTTTAATGCACACAGGACATGTTACCAGGTGAACAATATAAGTGAGTAGAGTGTGTTCCCTTGATTGTTTAATGCACACAGGACATGTTACCAGGTGAACAGTATACGTGAGGAGAGTGTGTTCCCCTGATTGTTTAATGCACACAGGACATGTTACCAGGTGAACAGTATACGTGAGGAGAGTGTGTTCCCCTGATTATTTAATACACACGGGACATGTTACCAGGTGAACAATATAAGTGAGGAGAGTGTGTTCCCCTGATTGTTTAATGCACACAGGACATGTTACCAGGTGAACACTATAAATGAGGAGAGTGTGGTCCCCTGATTGTTTAATGCACACGGGACATGTTACAAGGTGAACAGTATAGGTGTGGAGACTGTGTTCCACTGATTGTTTAATGCACACGGGACATGTTACAAGGTGAACAGTATAAGTGTGGAGACTGTGTTCCACTGATTGTTTAATGCACACGGGACATGTTACAAGGTGAACAGTATAACAGTGGAGACTGTGTTCCCCTGCTCGTTTAATACACACGGGACATGTTACCAGGTGAACAGTTTAAGTGAGGAGAATGTGTTCCCCTGATGGTTTAATATACTTGGGACATGTCACCAGGTGAACAGTATAAGTGAGGAGAGTGTGTTCCCCTGATTGTTTAATGCACACAGGACATGTTACCAGGTGAACAATATAAGTGAGGAGAGTGTGTTCCCCTGATTGTTTAATACACACAGGACATGTTACCAGGAGAACAGTATAAGTGAGGAGAGTGTGTTCCCCTGATTGTTTAATACACACGGGACATGTTACCAGGTAAACAGTATAAGTGAGGAGAGTGTGTTGCCCTGTTTGTTTAATGCACACGGCACATTTCACCAGGTGAACAGTATAAGTGAGGAGAGTGTGTTCCCCTGATTATTTAAAACACATGGGACATGTTGCCAGGAGAACAGTGTAAGTGAGGAGAGTGTGTTCCCCTGATTGTTTAATGCACACGGGACATGTTACCAGGTGAACAGTATAAGTGAGGAGAGTGTGTTCCCCTGATTGTTTAATACACTCGGGACATGTTACCAGGTGAACAGTATAAGTGAGGAGAGTGTGTTCCCCTGATTGTTTATTGCACACGGGACATGTTACCAGGTGAACAGTGTAAGTGAAGAGCGTGTGTTCCCCTGATTGTTTAATGCACACGGGACATGTTACCAGGTGAACAGTATAAGTGAGGAGAGTGTGTTCCCCTGATGGCTCAATACACACGGGACATGTTACCAGGTGAACAGTATAAGTGAGGAGAGTGTGTTCCCCTGATGGTTTAATAGTCACGGGACATGTTACCAGGTGAACAGTATAAGTGAGGAGAGTGTGTTCCCCTGATTGTTTAATGCACACAGGACATGTTACCAGGTGAACAATATAAGTGAGGAGAGTGTGTTCCACTGATTGTTTAATATACACAGGACATGTTACCAGGTGAACAGTATACGTGAGAAGAGTGTGTTCCCCTGATTATTTAATACACACGTGACACGTTACCAGGTGAACAATATAAGTGAGGAGATTGTGTTCACCTGATGGTTTAATACGCACGGGACATGTCACCAAGTGAACTGTATAAGTGAGGAGAGTGTGTTGCCCTGATGGTTTAATACACACAGGATATGTTACCAGCTGAACAGTATATGTGAGGAGAGTGTGTTCCCCTGATTGTTTAACACACAGAGGACATGTTCCAAGGTGAACAGTATAAGTGTGGAGAGTGTGTTCCCCTGATTGTTTAATGCACACGGGACATGTTACAAGGTGAACAGTATAGGTGTGGAGACTGTGTTCCACTGATTGTTTAATGCACAGAGGACATGTTACCAGGTGAACAGTATTAGTGAGGAGAGTGTGTTCCCCTGCTCGTTTAATACACACGGGACATGTTACCAGGTGAACAGTATAAGTGAGGAGCGTGTGTTCCCCTGATTGTTTAATGCACACGGGACATGTTACCAGGTGAACAGTATAAGTGAGGAGAGTGTGTTCCCCTGATTTTAGAATTAGAGTTAGAACATGACAGCTCAGTACAGGCCCTTCGGCCCTCGATGTTGCGCCGACCTGTGAAACCATCTGACCTACACTATCCCATTTTCATCCATATGTCTATCCAATGACCACTTAAATACCCTTAAAGTTGGCGAGTCTACTACTGTTGCAGGCAGGGCGTTCCACGCCCCTACTACTCTCTGCGTAAAGAAACTACCTCTGACATCTGTCCTATATCTATCACCCCTCAACTTAAAGCTATGTCCCCTCGTGTTTGCCATCACCATCCGAGGAAAAAGACTCTCACTATCCACCCTATCTAACCCTCTGATTATCTTCTATGTCTCTATTAAGTCACCTCTTCTCCTGCTTCTCTCCAACGAAAACAACCTCAAGTCCCTCAGCCTTTCCTCGTAAGACCTTCCCTCCATACCAGGCAACATCCTAGTAAATCTCCTCTGCACCCTTTCCAAAGCTTCCACTTCCTTCCTATAATGCAGTGACCAGAACTGCACGCAATGCTCAAGGTGCGGCCTCACCAGAGTTTTGTACAGCTGCAGCATGACCTCGTGACTCCGAAACTCGATCCCCCTACTAATAAAAGCTAACACACCATATGCCTTCTTAACAGCCCTATTAACCTGGTTAGCAACCTTCAGGGATTTATGCACCTGGACACCAAGATCTCTCTGTTCATCTACACTACCAAGAATCTTCCCATTAGCCCAGTATTCTGCATTGCTGTTACTCCTTCCAAAGTGAATCACCTCACACTTTTCCGCATTAAACTCCATTTGCCATCTCTCAGCCCAGCTCTGCAGCCTATCTATGTCCCTCTGTACCCGACAACATCCTTCGGCACTATCCACAACTCCACCGACCTTAGTGTCATCTGCAAATTTACTAACCCACCCTTCTACACCCTCTTCCAGGTCATTTCTCAAAATGACAAACAGCAGTGGCCCCAAAACAGATCCTTGCGGTACACCACTAGTAACTAAACTCCAGGATGAACATTTGCCATCAATCACCACCCTCTGTCTTCTTTCAGCTAGCCAATTTCTGATCCAAAGCTCTAAATCACCTTCAACCCCATACTTCCGTATTTTCTGCAATAGCCTACCGTGGGGAACCTTATCAAACGCCTTACTGAAATCCATATACACCACATCCACGGCTTTACCCTCATCCACCTGTTTGGTCAGCTTCTCGAAAAACTCAATCAGGTTTGTGAGGCACGACCTACCTTTCACAAAACCGTGCTGACGATCGCAAATGAACTTATTCTTTTCAAGATGATTATAAATCCTATCTCTTATAACCTTTTCCAACATTTTACCCACAACCGAAGTAAGGCTCACAGGTCTATAATTACCAGGGCTGTCTCTACTCCCCTTCTTGAACAAGGGGACAACATTTGCTATCCTCCAGTCTTCCGGCACTACTCCTGTCGACAATGACGACATAAAGATCAACAACAACGGCTCTGCAATCTCCTCCCTGGCTTCCCAGAGAATCCTAGGAGAAATCCCATCTGGCCCAGGGGACTTATCTATTTTCACTCTTTCCAAAATTGCTAACACCTCCTCCTTGTGAACCTCAATCCCATCTAGCCCAGTAGTCTGTATCTCAGTATTCTCCTCGACAACATTTTCTTTCTCTACTGTAAATACTGACGAAAAATATTCATTTAACGCTACCCCTATCTCCTCTGATTCCACACGCAACTTCCCACTACTATCCTTGATTGGCCCTAATCTAACTCTAGTCATTCTTTTATTCCTGATATACCTATAGAAAGCCTTAGGGTTTTCCCTGATCCTATCCACCAATGACTTCTCGTGTCCTCTCCTTGCTCTTCTTAGCCCTCCCTTTAGATCCTTCCTGGCTAGCTTGTAACTCTCAAGCGCCCTAACTGAGCCTTCACGTCTCATCCTAACATAAGCCGCCCTCTTCCTCTTGACAAGCGCTTCAACTTCTTGAGTAAACCATGGCTCCCTCGCTCGACAACTTCCTCCCTGCCTGACAGGTACATACTTATCAAGGACACGCATTAGCTGCTCCTTGAATAAGCTCCACATTTCGTTTGTGCCCATCCCCTGCAGTTTCCTTCCCCATCCTACACATCCTAAATCTTGCCTAATCGCATCATAATTTCCTTTCCCCCAGCTATAATTCTTGCCCTGCGGTATATACCTGTCCCTGCCCATCGCTAAGGTAAACCTAACCGAATTGTGATCACTATCACCAAAGTGCTCACCTACATCTAAATCTAACACCTGGCCGGGTTCATTACCCAGTACCAAATCCAATGTGGCATCGCCCCTCGTTGGCCTGTCAACATACTGTGTCAGAAAACACTCCTGCACACACTGGACAAAAACTGACCCATCTAAAGTACTCGAACTATAGTATTTCCAGTCAATATTTGGAAAGTTAAAGCCCCCCATAACAACTACCTTGTTACTCTCGCTCCTGTCGAGAATCATCTTCGCTATCCTTTCCTCTACATCTCTGGAACTATTCGGAGGTCTATAGAAAACTCCCAACAGGGTGACCTCTCCTCTCCTGTTTCTAACCTCGGCCCATACTACCTCAGTAGACGAGTCCTCAAACGTCCTTTCTGCCGCTGTAATACCCTCCTTGATTAAAAATGCCACACCCCCCCCCCTTTTCCCATCTTCTCTGTTCTTACTGAAACATCTAAATCCCGGAACCTGCAACATCCATTCCTGTCCCTGCTCTACCCATGTCTCCGAAATGGCCACAACATAGATTAGAATGGGCTTATGTTCTCTGGAGTTTAGAGGAATGAAAGTTGATTTCTTTGAAATGAATAACGTTGTCCGAGGGTTTGAATCTTCTAACTCAGAGGCGAGTGTCCTACCAACTGACCTACAGCATACAGATGGTGATTCAAACAAACATTCAGTCTGTGGTGTAACTGGAAACTCGGAATGGTCAATTCTTCTGTTTCTGGAGATGGAGAATTTCATTATTTGTGGATTTTCTCTTCAGTGTTTTCCTTGACTCTCTTTGAGGCCCCCTTCCCATTCCTCTGTCTCCTGGACTGTCTTGTGGACTGTGCTCTCTGATGCAGTTTTCAATGGCTACCAAACACAAGCCTTCCAGTGAATTCCCATTGTCTCTGCCCTGTGGTTATACAGACTGATTCGACCCGACAGCAGCTGGTGTTTACAACAGTTTCCACAGTCTCTGGAGGCCTCATTATCTGTAGCTTTCCAGACAGGCTGTAGAACACTTGTATAGAACATAGAACATAGAAAATACAGCACAGAACAGGCCCTTCGGCCCACGATGTTGTGCCGATCCTTTGTCCTCTGTCAAGGACAATTTAATCTATACCCCATCATTCTCCTTTATCCATATACCTATCTAAAAGCCGTTTGAAAGTCCCTAAAGTTTCTGACTCAACAACTTCCCCAGGCAAGGCATTCCATGCCCCGACCACTCTCTGGGTAAAGAACCTTCCCCTGACATCCCCCTTATATCTCCCACCCTTCACCTTAAATTTATGACCCCTTGTAACGCTTTGCTCCACCCGGGGAAAAAGTTTCTGACTGTCTACCCTATCTATTCCCCTGATCATCTTATAAACCTCTATCATGTCACCCCTCATCCTTCTCCGTTCTAATGAGAAGAGGCCTAGAATGTTCAGCCTTTCCTCGTAAGACTTATTCTCCATTCCAGGCAACATCCTGGTAAATCTCCTCTGCACCCTCTCCAAGGCTTCCACATCCTTCCTAAAATGAGGCGACCAGAACTGCACACAGTACTCCAAATGAGGCCTTACCAAGGTCCTGTACAGCTGCATCATCACCTCACGGCTCTTAAATTCAATCCCTCTGCTAATGAACGCTAACACCCCATATGCCTTCTTCACAGCCCTATCCACTTGAGTTGCAACTTTCAACGATCTATGCACATAGACCCCAAGGTCTCTCTGCTCCTCCACATGCCCAAGAACCCTACCGTTAACCCAGTATTTTGCATTCGTGTTTGTCCTTCCAAAATGGACGACCTCACACTTTTCAGGGTTAAACTCCATCTGCCACTTTTCAGCCCAGCACTGCAACCTATCCAAGTCCCTTTGCAGACGACAATAGCCCTCCTCGGTATCCACAACTCCACCAACCTTTGTATCATCTGCAAATTTACTGACCCACCCTTCGACTTCCTCATCCAAGTCGTTAATAAAAATCACAAACAGGAGAGGACCCAGAACTGATCCCTGCGGCACGCCACTGGTAACTGGGCTCCAGGCTGAGTATTTACCATCTAAGACCACTCTCTGCCTTCTATCAGTTAGCCAATTCTTAATCCAACTGGCCACATTCCCCACTATCCCATGCCTCCTGACTTTCTCCATAAGTCTACCATGGGGGACCTTATCAAATGCCTTACTAAAATCCATGTACACCACATCCACTGGTTTACCCTCATCCACTTGCTTGGTCACCTGCTCAAAGAATTCAATCAGGCTTGTGAGGCAAGACCTACCCCTCACCTACTCACCCTACCCTACTCCAAGCTTCCAAAATGAACTCAAAGCTAAATACTGCGGATGCTGGAAATCTCAAATAAAAACAAGAAATGCTGGAATCACTCAGCAGGTCTGGCAGCATCTGTGGAAAGAGAAGCAGAGTTAACGTTTCGGAAATGTTAACTCTGCTTCTCTTTCCACAGATGCTGCCAGACCTGCTGAGTGATTCCAGCATTTCTTGTTTTTATTCCAAAATGAACTGTCAGTTTAACAGGTCCTTTGCTGAATTGATGCTTTAAAACAGACTCATCTACTTTAGTAGGGATGTAATCCAGGTTTCTGAGCCAAATATCTTGAAAAGCATTATTGAAATGACTAACATCCTTTCTGAGGAGGAAGATGATAAAAATTGTTACAAACATTGAACCTGAGACTTGACGAATCCGCTGTGATCCAGGTTCAAACTTGTACAGAGAAACCCCGGAGGATTTCCAGTCTAACACCGTAACCACTCAGTCATCACAGCTGCACAAAGGCATTGCCCAGCAGTTTGACTTCTCAAATCTCCGACCCTGTTCTCTGTGTTAAATCTCAGCAACGCTTATTGTGTGGATTTTGTGATGTTCAATTTGTACAAATACATAAAATCAAAATGAATCACAGGGATCGTTAAAATAATCTCACTTTCTGATATTAATAACATGCAACACAATATGTTAAGAGAATTTACAAATACCATGTTATTTATATTTAACCACAAGAATACCCACAGTCGATGGTTGAAATACAGGGAGTTATGGGAGGTCTGAGAATAAGAGACAAAGCTAAAAGACCATTAAAAGGTAAGAGTGGGGTTTGCTGAATTCCCTGAAGGTGATTCCCAGATAGTACTTTATTACATTTCCAGAGAATTCACTGAAGGTTATTTAGAGATGGTCTTTTATTTTGTAAATGGACCCTTGTAGGTTCATTATGCACAGTCTCTTATTATTCGGGATATTGATTTCCTGAAGGTGGTTTAAGGATCATACCTTAGTACTTTGAATTTAAGTTCCCTCAGACTCTCTATAGACTGTTCTGTTTTATTTGATGCAGATTAATCTGAAGGAACTTTATAAACTATCCCTTATTTTAATGATTACTGCTCCAAAGGAGATTTATGGGCAGCACTCTATATTTGGATGGAGATTTCTACAAAGAAGAATTGTGGACAGTCCCTGATTATTGTAATGGATGAATAATTCTCTATAGAAAGGATGTTCTCCTTTTGTTCAATGGTGATTTTTTCTAACTGTGTTTTATGGAAATACCCTCATTATTCAGAGCAGAGACTTCTCCAGAGGCAGTTTATCGACAGTCCCACATTCATTGTGATGTTTCACATCTTCCACCCTATCACAGACTGTCCCTTTTGTTCTTCTTTCCATCCTCCCCCCTTTCACTTGCTCAAAACCTATTACATTTCTATCTTTTCTCAGTTTTGATGAAAGGTCACAGATCTGAAACATTAACTCTGTTTCTCTGTCCACAAATAGTGCCTGACCTGATGAGAATATCCAATATTTTCTGTTCTATATGTTGTGGTGTGATTTCCATTCCTGTGATTTGTGGGATCTCTTTAAGCTGTGGGAAACATGTGAGAATCGGTATTCTTTGTGTGTGGTACTGCTCCAGCAATCCTAGGTATAAATCATTGTCCATTGTTCAGTTCAGTAAAGACTGAGCTTGGAATAAGTTCTCATTTCCTCAGACATTACTCCTAAAAAAACATATTTTTAAAAGCAAAATTTCTTGTCCACTGCCGCGAATTGAATCTTCATTATTGAGCCAGACCCGTGCAGTTAAACAGGTAAGTTTACCTGTCTCTGTGTGATCTGCATCTCATTGTCCAATCAGGCAGTTTGGTGATTGAAGTGACAGTAACAGGGATTGCATTATTAGATTACCCTGAGTGTCCCTCCTTCAAATCTCCATTTAAAATGTTCTGTTCAATTCTAACAATGAGTGGTAATTATGGGTGGAACTCCGGAGTTCAACGTACCGGCACTAATTGGATCATGTAACCTGAGATATTCGACACAATTTTCTTTTGTGTAAAAGCGGCTTGGAGGGAACTGATAATTTGCTTTTAAAAGTTGGAACAAAGACAGCATTTCTCACAGAAAATGCGAGGAGGTTTTGTGGATATGTGGATTGAAAATGATTTCAGCCAGGTCAGTGAGTGTTTCTGGACAATGTATAACGATATAAATATATCTCCTCTTGTATCACAGCTCCTCTCCAGCTGTCTGAACATTAAACCCCTTTGTGTGGAGTTGTATCTTAAACAGGCATCTGTTTAGTGATGTCAGTGCTGAAATGTCGTGCTCTAAACATTTACTATTTAATCCATTAGAACGTTTTATCCAGACTAGATTATTCTTTGGCTCAGCAACATAAGTTACAATCTCACACTCAGGCTGTGCATTGACATCATTTTTGAGCGATGGCTCTCTTGAAGATTTCTGGTTCAGTAAATTGGTATTGGAACAGTTTCTGGGTGCTGGGACAGTTTGAGTGTTGAGATCAGAAATGGTTACTTGGTCAGTTTCCAGGTGCTGGGTCAGTGAACATGTCTTGGATTAGGCGATGCTCACCTGGTCAGATTCCAGGTACTGGGTCAGTGAACATGTCCTGGGTTAGGTGATGATCACCTGGTTAGTTTCCAGGTGCTGTGTCAGTGATCATGTCCTGTGTTAGGTGATGATCACTTGGTCAGTTTCCAGGTGCTGGGTCAGTGAACATGTCCTGGATTAGGTGATGATCACCTGGTTAGTTTCCAGGTACTGGGTCAGTGAACATGTCCTGGATTAGGTGATGATCACCTGGTCAGTTTCCAGGTGCTGGTTCAGTGAACATGTCCTGGGTTAGGTGATGATCACCTGGTCAGTTTCCAGGTACTGGGTCAGTGAACATGTCCTGGGTTAGGTGATGAACACCTGGTCAGTTTCCAGGTGCTAGGTCAGTGAACATGTCCTGGATTAGGTGATGATCACCTGGTCAGTTTCCAGGTGCTGTGTCAGTGAACATGTCCTGGATTAGGTGATGATCACCTGGTTAGTTTCCAGGTACTGGGTCAGTGAACATGTCCTGGATTAGGTGATGATCACCTGGTCAGTTTCCAGGTGCTGGTTCAGTGAACATGTCCTGGGTTAGGTGATGATCACCTGGTTAGTTTCCAGGTACTGGGTCAGTGAACATGTCCTGGATTAGGTGATGATCACCTGGTCAGTTTCCAGGTACTGGGTCAGTGAACATGTCCTGGATTAGGTGATGATCACCTGGTTAGTTTCCAGGTACTGTGTCAGTGAACATGTCCTGGGTTAGGTGATGATCACCTGGTTAGTTTCCAGGTGCTGGGTCAGTGAACATGTCCTGGGTTAGGTGATGATCACCTGGTTAGTTTCCAGGTGCTGGGTCAGTGAACATGTCCTGGGTTAGGCGATGATCACCTGGTCAGTTTCCAGGTACTGGGTCAGTGAACATGTCCTGGATTAGGTGATGATCACCTGGTTAGTTTCCAGGTACTCGGTCAGTGAACATGTCCTGGGTTAGGTGATGATCACCTGGTCAGTTTCCAGGTACTGGGTCAGTGAACATGTCCTGGATTAGGTGATGATCACCTGGTTAGTTTCCAGGTACTGGGTCAGTGAACATGTCCTGGGTTAGGTGATGATCACCTGGTTAGTTTCCAGGTACTGGGTCAGTGAACATGTCCTGGATTAGGTGATGATCACCTGGTCAGTTTCCAGGTGCTGGTTCAGTGAACATGTCCTGGGTTAGGTGATGATCACCTGGTCAGTTTCCAGGTGCTGTGTCAGTGAACATGTCCTGGATTAGGTGATGATCACCTGGTCAGTTTCCAGGTACTGGGTCAGTGAACATGTCCTGGATTAGGTGATGATCACCTGGTCAGTTTCCAGGTGCTGTGTCAGTGAACATGTCCTGGATTAGGTGATGATCACATGGTCAGTTTCCAGGTACTGGGTCAGTGAACATGTCCTGGATTAGGTGATGATCACCTGGTGAGTTTCCAGGTACTGGGTCAGTGAACATGTCCTGGATTAGGTGATGATCACCTGGTTAGTTTCCAGGTACTGGGTCAGTGAACATGTCCTGGATTAGGTGATGATCACCTGGTCAGTTTCCAGGTACTGGGTCAGTGAACATGTCCTGGGTTAGGTGATGATCACCTGGTTAGTTTCCAGGTGCTGGGTCAGTGAACATGTCCTGGGTTAGGTGATGATCACCTGGTTAGTTTCCAGGTGCTGGGTCAGTGAACATGTCCTGGGTTAGGTGATGCTCACCTGGTCAGTTTCCAGGTACTGGGTCAGTGAACATGTCCTGGGTTAGGTGATGATCACCTGGTTAGTTTCCAGGTACTGGGTCAGTGAACATGTCCTGGGTTAGGTGATGATCACCTGGTCAGTTTCCAGGTGCTGGTTCAGTGAACATGTCCTGGGTTAGGTGATGATCACCTGGTCAGTTTCCAGGTGCTGTGTCAGTGAACATGTCCTGGATTAGGTGATGCTCACCTGGTCAGTTTCCAGGTACTGGGTCAGTGAACATGTCCTGAATTAGGTGATGATCACCTGGTCAGTTTCCAGGTGCTGGGTCAGTGAACATGTCCTGAATTAGGTGATGATCACCTGGTCAGTTTCCAGGTACTGGGTCAGTGAACATGTCCTGGGTTATGTGATGATCACCTGGTCAGTTTCCAGGTGCTGGGTCAGTGAACATGTCCTGGATTAGGTGATGATCACCTGGTCAGTTTCCAGGTGCTGGGTCACTGAACATGTCCTGGGATAGGTGATGATCACCTGGTCAGTTTCCAGGTGCTGGGTCAGTGAACATGTCCTGGGTTAGGTGATGATCACCTGGTCAGTTTCCAGGTACTGGGTCACTGAACATGTCCTGGGTTAGGTGATGATCACCTGGTCAGTTTCCAGGTGCTGGGTCAGTGAACATGTCCTGGGTTAGGTGATGATCACCTGGTCAGTTTCCAGGTACTGGGTCAGTGAACATGTCCTGGATTAGGTGATGATCACCTGGTCAGTTTCCAGGTGCTGGGTCAGTGAACATGTCCTGGGTTAGGTGATGATCACCTGGTCAGTTTCCAGGTGCTGGTTCAGTGAACATGTCCTGGGTTAGGTGATGATCACCTGGTTAGTTTCCAGGTACTGGGTCAGTGAACATGTCCTGGATTCGGTGATGATCACCTGGTTAGTTTCCAGGTACTGGGTCAGTGAACATGTCCTGGATTAGGTGATGATCACCTGGTTAGTTTCCAGGTACTGGGTCAGTGAACATGTCCTGGATTAGGCGATGTACACCTGGTTAGTTTCCAGGTACTGGGTCAGTGAGCATGTCCTGGATTAGGTGATGATCACCTGGTCAGTTTCCAGGTGCTGGGTCACTGAACATGTCCTGGGTTAGGTGATGATCACCTGGTCAGTTTCCAGGTGCTGGGTCAGTGAACATGTCCTGGGTTAGGTGATGATCACCTGGTCAGTTTCCAGGTGCTGGTTCAGTGAACAAGTCCTGGGTTAGGTGATGATCACCTGGTTAGTTTCCAGGTACTGGGTCAGTGAACATGTCCTGGATTAGGTGATGATCACCTGGTTAGTTTCCAGGTACTGGGTCAGTGAACATGTCCTGGATTAGGTGATGATCACCTGGTCAGTTTCCAGGTGCTGGGTCAGTGAACATGTCCTGGATTAGGTGATGATCACCTGGTCAGTTTCCAGGTGCTGTGTCAGTGAACATGTCCTGGGTTAGGTGATGATCACCTGGTCAGTTTCCAGGTACTGGGTCAGTGAACATGTCCTGGGTTAGGTGATGATCACCTGGTTAGTTTCCAGGTGCTGTTTCAGTGTACATGTCCTGGGTTAGGTGATGATCACCTGGTCTGTTTCCAGGTGCTGGGTCAGTGAACATGTCCTGGATTAGGTGATGATCACTTGGTCAGTTTCCAGGTACTGGGTCAGTGAACATGTCCTGGGTTAGGTGATGATCACCTGGTTAGTTTCCAGGTGCTGTGTCAGTGAACATGTCCTGGGTTAGGTGATGATCACCTGGTCAGTTTCCAGGTGCTGGGTCAGTGAACATGTCCTGGGTTAGGTGATGATCACCTGGTCAGTTTCCAGGTGCTGGTTCAGTGAACATGTCCTGGATTAGGTGATGATCACCTGGTCAGATTCCAGGTACTGTGTCAGTGAACATGTCCTGGATTAGGTGATGATCACCTGGTCATTTTCCAGGTACTGGGTCAGTGAACATGTCCTGGGTTAGGTGATGATCACCTGGTCATTTTCCAGGTACTGGGTCAGTGAACATGTCCTGGGTTAGGTGATGATCACCTGGTCATTTTCCAGGTACTGGGTCAGTGAACATGTCCTGGGTTAGGTGATGATCACCTGGTCATTTTCCAGGTACTGGGTCAGTGAACATGTCCTGGGTTAGGTGATGATCACCTGGTCATTTTCCAGGTACTGGGTCAGTGAACATGTCCTGGGTTAGGTGATGATCACCTGGTCATTTTCCAGGTACTGGGTCAGTGAACATGTCCTGGGTTAGGTGATGATCACCTGGTCTGTTTCCAGGTGCTGGGTCAGTGAACATGTCCTGGATTAGGTGATGATCACCTGGTCAGTTTCCAGGTGCTGGGTCAGTGAACATGTCCTGGATTAGGTGATGATCACCTGGTCAGATTCCAGGTACTGTGTCAGTGAACATGTCCTGGATTAGGTGATGATCACCTGGTCAGTTTCCAGGTGCTGGGTCAGTGAACATGTCCTGGGTTAGGTGATGATCACCTGGTTAGTTTCCAGGTACTGGGTCAGTGAACATGTCCTGGATTAGGTGATGATCACCTGGTTAGTTTCCAGGTGCTGGGTCAGTGAACATGTCCTGGGTTAGGTGATGATCACCTGGTTAGTTTCCAGGTGCTGGGTCAGTGAACATGTCCTGGGTTAGGTGATGATCACCTGGTTAGTTTCCAGGTGTTGTGTCAGTGAACATGTCCTGGATTAGGTGATGATCACCTGGTCAGTTTCCAGGTGCTGGGTCAGTGAACATGTCCTGGATTAGGTGATGATCACCTGGTTAGTTTCCAGGTGCTGTGTCAGTGAACATGTCTTGGATTAGGTGATGATCACCTGGTCAGTTTCCAGGTGCTGGGTCAGTGAACATGTCCTGGATTAGGTGATGATCACCTGGTTAGTTTCCAGGTACTGGGTCAGTGAACATGTCCTGGGTTAGGTGATGATCACCTGGTCAGTTTCCAGGTGCTGGGTCACTGAACATGTCCTGGGTTAGGTGATGATCACCTGGTCAGTTTCCAGGTACTGGGTCAGTGAACATGTCCTGGGTTAGGTGATGATCACCTGGTCAGTTTCCAGGTGCTGTGTCAGTGAACATGTCCTGGATTAGGTGATGATCACCACTGGTCAGTTTCCAGGTGCTGGGTCAGTGAACATGTCCTGGATTAGGTGATGCTCACCTGGTCAGTTTCCATGTGCTGGGTCAGTGAACATGTCCTGGGTTAGGTGATGATCACCTGGTCAGTTTCCAGGTACTGGGTCAGTGAACATGTCCTGGGTTAGGTGATGATCACCTGGTTAGTTTCCAGGTACTGGGTCAGTGAACATGTCCTGGGTTAGGTGATGATCACCTGGTTAGTTTCCAGGTGCTGGTTCAGTGAACATGTCCTGGATTAGGTGATGATCACCTGGTTAGTTTCCAGGTACTGGGTCAGTGAACATGTCCTGGGTTAGGTGATGATCACCTGGTTAGTTTCCAGGTGCTGGTTCAGTGAACATGTCCTGGATTAGGTGATGATCACCTGGTTAGTTTCCAGGTACTGGGTCAGTGAACATGTCCTGGGTTAGGTGATGATCACCTGGTTAGTTTCCAGGTGCTGTGTCAGTGAACATGTCCTGGATTAGGCGATGATCACCTGGTCAGTTTCCAGGTGCTGGGTCAGTGAACATGTCCTGGATTAGGTGATGATCACCTGGTTAGTTTCCATGTGCTGTGTCAGTGAACATGTCCTGGATTAGGTGATGATCACCTGGTCAGTTTCCAGGTGCTGGTTCAGTGAACATGTCCTGGGTTAGGTGATGATCACATGGTTAGTTTCCAGGTACTGGGTCAGTGAACATGTCCTGGATTAGGTGATGATCACCTGGTCAGATTCCAGGTACTGGGTCAGTGAACATGTCCTGGGTTAGGTGATGATCACATGGTTAGTTTCCAGGTACTGGGTCAGTGAACATGTCCTGGGTTAGGTGATGATCACCTGGTTAGTTTCCAGGTGCTGTGTCAGTGAACATGTCCTGGATTAGGTGATGATCACCTGGTTAGTTTCCAGGTGCTGGGTCAGTGAACATGTCCTGGGTTAGGTGATGATCACCTGGTCAGTTTCCAGGTGCTGGGTCAGTGAACATGTCCTGGATTAGGTGATGATCACCTGGTTAGTTTCCAGGTACTGGGTCAGTGAACATGTCCTGGGTTAGGTGATGATCACCTGGTCAGTTTCCAGGTGCTGGGTCAGTGAACATGTCCTGGATTAGGTGATGCTCACCTGGTCAGTTTCCAGGTGCTGGGTCAGTGAACATGTCCTGGGTTAGGCGATGATCACCTGGTTAGTTTCCAGGTACTGGGTCAGTGAACATGTCCTGGATTAGGTGATGCTCACCTGGTCAGTTTCCAGGTGCTGGGTCAGTGAACATGTCCTGGATTAGGTGATGATCACCTGGTTAGTTTCCAGGTACTGGGTCAGTGAACATGTCCTGGGTTAGGTGATGATCACCTGGTCAGTTTCCAGGTGCTGGGTCAGTGAACATGTCCTGGATTAGGTGATGCTCACCTGGTTAGTTTCCAGGTGCTGGGTCAGTGAACATGTCCTGGGTTAGGCGATGATCACCTGGTTAGTTTCCAGGTACTGGGTCAGTGATCATGTCCTGGGTTAGGTGATGATCACCTGGTCAGTTTACAGGTACTGGGTCAGTGAACATGTCCTGGATTAGGTGATGATCACCTGGTTAGTTTCCAGGTGCTGGGTCAGTGAACATGTCCTGGGTTAGGTGATGATCACCTGGTCAGTTTCCAGGTGCTGGGTCAGTGAACATGTCCTGGGTTAGGTGATGATCACCTGGTCAGTTTCCAGGTACTGTGTCAGTGAACATGTCCTGGGTTAGGTGATGATCACCTGGTCAGTTTCCAGGTGCTGGGTCAGTGAACATGTCCTGGGTTAGGTGATGATCACCTGGTCAGTTTCCAGGTGCTGGGTCAGTGAACATGTCCTGGGTTAGGTGATGATCACCTGGTCAGTTTCCAGGTACTGTGTCAGTGAACATGTCCTGGATTAGGCGATGATCACCTGGTCAGTTTCCAGGTACTGTGTCAGTGAACATGTCCTGGGTTAGGTGATGATCACCTGGTCAGTTTCCAGGTGCTGGGTCAGTGAACATGTCCTGGGTTAGGTGATGATCACCTGGTTAGTTTCCAGGTGCTGGGTCAGTGAACATGTCCTGGGTTAGGTGATGATCACCTGGTCAGTTTCCAGGTGCTGGGTCAGTGAACATGTCCTGGGTTAGGTGATGATCACCTGGTCAGTTTCCAGGTACTGTGTCAGTGAACATGTCCTGGATTAGGCGATGATCACCTGGTCAGTTTCCAGGTACTGTGTCAGTGAACATGTCCTGGGTTAGGTGATGATCACCTGGTCAGTTTCCAGGTGCTGGGTCAGTGAACATGTCCTGGGTTAGGTGATGATCACCTGGTCAGTTTCCAGGTGCTGGGTCAGTGAACATGTCCTGGGTTAGGTGATGATCACCTGGTCAGTTTCCAGGTACTGTGTCAGTGAACATGTCCTGGATTAGGCGATGATCACCTGGTCAGTTTCCAGGTACTGTGTCAGTGAACATGTCCTGGATTAGGCGATGATCACCTGGTCAGTTTCCAGGTACTGTGTCAGTGAACATGTCCTGGGTTAGGTGATGATCACCTGGTCAGTTTCCAGGTACTGTGTCAGTGAACATGTCCTGGATTAGGCGATGATCACCTGGTCAGTTTCCAGGTACTGTGTCAGTGAACATGTCCTGGGTTAGGTGATGATCACCTGGTCAGTTTCCAGGTGCTGGGTCAGTGAACATGTCCTGGGTTAGGTGATGATCACCTGGTCAGTTTCCAGGTGCTGGGTCAGTGAACATGTCCTGGGTTAGGTGATGATCACCTGGTTAGTTTCCAGGTACTGGGTCAGTGAACATGTCCTGGGTTAGGTGATGATCACCTGGTTAGTTTCCAGGTGCTGGTTCAGTGAACATGTCCTGGATTAGGTGATGATCACCTGGTTAGTTTCCAGGTACTGGGTCAGTGAACATGTCCTGGGTTAGGTGATGATCACCTGGTTAGTTTCCAGGTGCTGGTTCAGTGAACATGTCCTGGATTAGGTGATGATCACCTGGTTAGTTTCCAGGTACTGGGTCAGTGAACATGTCCTGGGTTAGGTGATGATCACCTGGTTAGTTTCCAGGTGCTGTGTCAGTGAACATGTCCTGGATTAGGCGATGATCACCTGGTCAGTTTCCAGGTGCTGGGTCAGTGAACATGTCCTGGATTAGGTGATGATCACCTGGTTAGTTTCCATGTGCTGTGTCAGTGAACATGTCCTGGATTAGGTGATGATCACCTGGTCAGTTTCCAGGTGCTGGTTCAGTGAACATGTCCTGGGTTAGGTGATGATCACATGGTTAGTTTCCAGGTACTGGGTCAGTGAACATGTCCTGGATTAGGTGATGATCACCTGGTCAGATTCCAGGTACTGGGTCAGTGAACATGTCCTGGGTTAGGTGATGATCACATGGTTAGTTTCCAGGTACTGGGTCAGTGAACATGTCCTGGGTTAGGTGATGATCACCTGGTTAGTTTCCAGGTGCTGTGTCAGTGAACATGTCCTGGATTAGGTGATGATCACCTGGTTAGTTTCCAGGTGCTGGGTCAGTGAACATGTCCTGGGTTAGGTGATGATCACCTGGTCAGTTTCCAGGTGCTGGGTCAGTGAACATGTCCTGGATTAGGTGATGATCACCTGGTTAGTTTCCAGGTACTGGGTCAGTGAACATGTCCTGGATTAGGTGATGATCACCTGGTCAGTTTCCAGGTACTGGGTCAGTGAACATGTCCTGGATTAGGTGATGATCACCTGGTCAGTTTCCAGGTACTGGGTCAGTGAACATGTCCTGGATTAGGTGATGATCACCTGGTTAGTTTCCAGGTACTGGGTCAGTGAACATGTCCTGGGTTAGGTGATGATCACCTGGTCAGTTTCCAGGTGCTGGGTCAGTGAACATGTCCTGGATTAGGTGATGCTCACCTGGTCAGTTTCCAGGTGCTGGGTCAGTGAACATGTCCTGGGTTAGGCGATGATCACCTGGTTAGTTTCCAGGTACTGGGTCAGTGAACATGTCCTGGATTAGGTGATGCTCACCTGGTCAGTTTCCAGGTGCTGGGTCAGTGAACATGTCCTGGATTAGGTGATGATCACCTGGTTAGTTTCCAGGTACTGGGTCAGTGAACATGTCCTGGGTTAGGTGATGATCACCTGGTCAGTTTCCAGGTGCTGGGTCAGTGAACATGTCCTGGATTAGGTGATGCTCACCTGGTTAGTTTCCAGGTGCTGGGTCAGTGAACATGTCCTGGGTTAGGCGATGATCACCTGGTTAGTTTCCAGGTACTGGGTCAGTGATCATGTCCTGGGTTAGGTGATGATCACCTGGTCAGTTTACAGGTACTGGGTCAGTGAACATGTCCTGGATTAGGTGATGATCACCTGGTTAGTTTCCAGGTGCTGGGTCAGTGAACATGTCCTGGGTTAGGTGATGATCACCTGGTCAGTTTCCAGGTGCTGGGTCAGTGAACATGTCCTGGGTTAGGTGATGATCACCTGGTCAGTTTCCAGGTACTGTGTCAGTGAACATGTCCTGGATTAGGCGATGATCACCTGGTCAGTTTCCAGGTACTGTGTCAGTGAACATGTCCTGGGTTAGGTGATGATCACCTGGTCAGTTTCCAGGTGCTGGGTCAGTGAACATGTCCTGGGTTAGGTGATGATCACCTGGTCAGTTTCCAGGTACTGTGTCAGTGAACATGTCCTGGATTAGGCGATGATCACCTGGTCAGTTTCCAGGTACTGTGTCAGTGAACATGTCCTGGGTTAGGTGATGATCACCTGGTCAGTTTCCAGGTGCTGGGTCAGTGAACATGTCCTGGGTTAGGTGATGATCACCTGGTTAGTTTCCAGGTGCTGGGTCAGTGAACATGTCCTGGGTTAGGTGATGATCACCTGGTCAGTTTCCAGGTGCTGGGTCAGTGAACATGTCCTGGGTTAGGTGATGATCACCTGGTCAGTTTCCAGGTACTGTGTCAGTGAACATGTCCTGGATTAGGCGATGATCACCTGGTCAGTTTCCAGGTACTGTGTCAGTGAACATGTCCTGGGTTAGGTGATGATCACCTGGTCAGTTTCCAGGTGCTGGGTCAGTGAACATGTCCTGGGTTAGGTGATGATCACCTGGTCAGTTTCCAGGTGCTGGGTCAGTGAACATGTCCTGGGTTAGGTGATGATCACCTGGTCAGTTTCCAGGTACTGTGTCAGTGAACATGTCCTGGATTAGGCGATGATCACCTGGTCAGTTTCCAGGTACTGTGTCAGTGAACATGTCCTGGATTAGGCGATGATCACCTGGTCAGTTTCCAGGTACTGTGTCAGTGAACATGTCCTGGGTTAGGTGATGATCACCTGGTCAGTTTCCAGGTACTGTGTCAGTGAACATGTCCTGGATTAGGCGATGATCACCTGGTCAGTTTCCAGGTACTGTGTCAGTGAACATGTCCTGGGTTAGGTGATGATCACCTGGTCAGTTTCCAGGTGCTGGGTCAGTGAACATGTCCTGGGTTAGGTGATGATCACCTGGTCAGTTTCCAGGTGCTGGGTCAGTGAACATGTCCTGGGTTAGGTGATGATCACCTGGTCAGTTTCCAGGTACTGTGTCAGTGAACATGTCCTGGATTAGGCGATGATCACCTGGTCAGTTTCCAGGTACTGGGTCAGTGAACATGTCCTGGGTTAGGTGATGATCACCTGGTCAGTTTCCAGGTTCTGGGTCAGTGAACATGTCCTGGGTGAGGTGATGATCACCTGGTCAGTTTAAAGGTGCTGGGTCATTGAACATGGCCTGGATTAGGTGATGTTCACCTGGTCAGTTTCCAGGTGCTGGGTCAGTGAACATGTCCTGGGTTAGGTGATGATCACCTGGTTAGTTTCCAGGTACTGGGTCAGTGAACATGTCCTGGGTTAGGTGATGATCACCTGGTCAGTTTCCAGCTGCTGTGTCAGTGATCATGTCCTGGGTTAGGTGATGATCACCTGGTCAGTTTCCAGTTGCTGGGTCAGTGAACATGTCCTGGATTAGGTGATGATCACCTGGTCAGTTTCCAGGTGCTGGGTCAGTGAACATGTCCTGGGTTAGGTGATGATCACCTGGTTAGTTTCCAGGTGCTGGGTCAGTGAACATGTCCTGGATTAGGTGATGATCACTTGGTCAGTTTCCAGGTGCTGGGTCAGTGAACATGTCCTGTGTTAGGTGATGATCACCTGGTCAGTTACCAGGTGCTGGGTCAGTGAACATGTCCTGGATTAGGTGATGATCACCTGGTCAGTTTCCAGGTGCTGTGTCAGTGAACATGTCCTGGGTTAGGTGATGATCACCTGGTCAGTTTCCAGGTACTGTGTCAGTGAACATGTCCTGGATTAGGCGATGATCACCTGATCAGTTTCCAGGTGCTGGGTCAGTGAACATGTCCTGGGTTAGGTGATGATCACCTGATCAGTTTCCAGGTGCTGGGTCAGTGAACATGTCCTGGGTTAGGTGATGATCACCTGGTTAGTTTCCAGGTGCTGTGTCAGTGAACATGTCCTGGGTTAGGTGATGATCACCTGGTCAGTTTCCATGTGCTGTGTCAGTGAACATGTCCTGGGTTAGGTGATGATCACCTGGTTAGTTTCCAGGTGCTGGGTCAGTGAACATGTCCTGGATTAGGTGATGATCACTTGGTCAGTTTCCAGGTGCTGGGTCAGTGAACATGTCCTGGATTAGGTGATGATCACCTGGTCAGTTTCCAGGTGCTGGGTCAGTGAACATGTCCTGTGTTAGGTGATGATCACCTGGTCAGTTACAAGGTGCTGGGTCAGTGAACATGTCCTGGATTAGGTGATGATCACCTGGTCAGTTTCCAGGTGCTGGGTCAGTGAACATGTCCTGGATTAGGTGATGATCACCTGGTTAGTTTCCAGGTGCTGGGTCAGTGAACATGTCCTGGATTAGGTGATGATCACCTGGTCAGTTTCCAGGTGCTGTGTCAGTGAACATGTCCTGGGTTAGGTGATGATCACCTGGTCAGTTTCCAGGTACTGTGTCAGTGAACATGTCCTGGATTAGGCGATGATCACCTGATCAGTTTCCAGGTGCTGGGTCAGTGAACATGTCCTGGGTTAGGTGATGATCACCTGATCAGTTTCCAGGTGCTGGGTCAGTGAACATGTCCTGGGTTAGGTGATGATCACCTGGTTAGTTTCCAGGTGCTGTGTCAGTGAACATGTCCTGGGTTAGGTGATGATCACCTGGTCAGTTTCCATGTGCTGTGTCAGTGAACATGTCCTGGGTTAGGTGATGATCACCTGGTCAGTTTCCAGTTGCTGGGTCAGTGAACATGTCCTGGATTAGGTGATGATCACTTGGTCAGTTTCCAGGTGCTGGGTCAGTGAACATGTCCTGGATTAGGTGATGATCACCTGGTCAGTTTCCAGGTGCTGGGTCAGTGAACATGTCCTGTGTTAGGTGATGATCACCTGGTCAGTTACAAGGTGCTGGGTCAGTGAACATGTCCTGGATTAGGTGATGATCACCTGGTCAGTTTCCAGGTGCTGGGTCAGTGAACATGTCCTGGATTAGGTGATGATCACCTGGTTAGTTTCCAGGTGCTGGGTCAGTGAACATGTCCTGGATTAGGTGATGATCACCTGGTCAGTTTCCAGGTGCTGGGTCAGTGAACATGTCCTGTGTTAGGTGATGATCACCTGGTCAGTTACCAGGTGCTGGGTCAGTGAACATGTCCTGGATTAGGTGATGATCACCTGGTCAGTTTCCAGGTGCTGGGTCAGTGAACATGTCCTGGATTAGGTGATGATCACCTGGTCAGTTTCCAGGTACTGGGACAGTGAACATGTCCTGGATTAGGTGATGATCACCTGGTCAGTTTCCAGGTGCTGGGTCAGTGAACATGTCCTGGGTTAGGTGATGATCACCTTGTTAGTTTCCAGGTGCTGGGTCAGTGAACATGTCCTGGGTTAGGTGATGATCACCTGGTTAGTTTCCAGGTACTGTGTCAGTGAACATGTCCTGGGTTAGGTGATGATCACCTGGTCAGTTTCCAGTTGCTGGGTCAGTGAACATGTCCTGGGTTAGGTGATGATCACCTGGTCAGTTTCCAGTTGCTGGGTCAGTGAACATGTCCTGGGTTAGGTGATGATCACCTGGTCAGTTTCCAGGTACTGTGTCAGTGAACATGTCCAGGGTTAGGTGATGATCACCTGGTCAGTTTCCAGGTGCTGGGTCAGTGAACATGTCCTGGGTTAGGTGATGATCACCTGGTCAGTTTCCAGGTGCTGGGTCAGTGAACATGTCCTGGGTTAGGTGATGATCACCTGGTCAGTTTCCAGGTGCTGTGTCAGTGAACATGTCCTGGATTAGGCGATGATCACCTGATCAGTTTCCAGGTGCTGGGTCAGTGAACATGTCCTGGGTTAGGTGATGATCACCTGGTCAGTTTCCAGTTGCTGGGTCAGTGAACATGTCCTGGGTTAGGTGATGATCAACTGGTTAGTTTCCAGGTACTGGGTCAGTGAACATGTCCTGGGTTAGGTGATGATCACCTGGTTAGTTTCCAGGTACTGTGTCAGTGAACATGTCCTGGGTTAGGTGATGATCACCTGGTCAGTTTCCAGGTACTGTGTCAGTGAACATGTCCTGGATTAGGCGATGATCACCTGATCAGTTTCCAGGTGCTGGGTCAGTGAACATGTCCTGGGTTAGGTGATGATCACCTGGTCAGTTTCCAGGTGCTGTGTCAGTGAACATGTCCTGGGTTAGGTGATGATCACCTGGTCAGTTTCCAGGTGCTGGGTCAGTGAACATGTCCTGGATTAGGTGATGATCACCTGGTTAGTTTCCAGGTGCTGGGTCAGTGAACATGTCCTGGATTAGGTGATGATCACCTGGTCAGTTTCCAGGTGCTGGGTCAGTGAACATGTCCTGTGTTAGGTGATGATCACCTGGTCAGTTACCAGGTGCTGGGTCAGTGAACATGTCCTGGATTAGGTGATGATCACCTGGTCAGTTTCCAGGTGCTGGGTCAGTGAACATGTCCTGGATTAGGTGATGATCACCTGGTCAGTTTCCAGGTACTGGGTCAGTGAACATGTCCTGGATTAGGTGATGATCACCTGGTCAGTTTCCAGGTGCTGGGTCAGTGAACATGTCCTGGGTTAGGTGATGATCACCTTGTTAGTTTCCAGGTGCTGGGTCAGTGAACATGTCCTGGGTTAGGTGATGATCACCTGGTTAGTTTCCAGGTACTGTGTCAGTGAACATGTCCTGGGTTAGGTGATGATCACCTGGTCAGTTTCCAGTTGCTGGGTCAGTGAACATGTCCTGGGTTAGGTGATGATCACCTGGTCAGTTTCCAGTTGCTGGGTCAGTGAACATGTCCTGGGTTAGGTGATGATCACCTGGTCAGTTTCCAGGTACTGTGTCAGTGAACATGTCCTGGGTTAGGTGATGATCACCTGGTCAGTTTCCAGGTGCTGGGTCAGTGAACATGTCCTGGGTTAGGTGATGATCACCTGGTCAGTTTCCAGGTGCTGGGTCAGTGAACATGTCCTGGGTTAGGTGATGATCACCTGGTCAGTTTCCAGGTGCTGTGTCAGTGAACATGTCCTGTGTTAGGTGATGATCACCTGGTCAGTTTCCAGGTGCTGTGTCAGTGAACATGTCCTGGATTAGGCGATGATCACCTGATCAGTTTCCAGGTGCTGGGTCAGTGAACATGTCCTGGGTTAGGTGATGATCACCTGGTCAGTTTCCAGTTGCTGGGTCAGTGAACATGTCCTGGGTGAGGTGATGATCACCTGGTTAGTTTCCAGGTACTGGGTCAGTGAACATGTCCTGGGTTAGGTGATGATCACCTGGTTAGTTTCCAGGTACTGTGTCAGTGAACATGTCCTGGGTTAGGTGATGATCACCTGGTCAGTTTCCAGGTACTGTGTCAGTGAACATGTCCTGGATTAGGCGATGATCACCTGATCAGTTTCCAGGTGCTGGGTCAGTGAACATGTCCTGGGTTAGGTGATGATCACCTGGTCAGTTTCCAGGTGCTGTGTCAGTGAACATGTCCTGGGTTAGGTGATGATCACCTGGTCAGTTTCCAGGTACTGTGTCAGTGAACATGTCCTGGATTAGGCGATGATCACCTGGTCAGTTTCCAGTTGCTGGGTCAGTGAACATGTCCTGGGTTAGGTGATGATCACCTGATCAGTTTCCAGGTGCTGGGTCAGTGAACATGTCCTGGGTTAGGTGATGATCACCTGGTCAGTTTCCAGGTGCTGGGTCAGTGAACATGTCCTGGGTTAGGTGATGATCACCTGATCAGTTTCCAGGTGCTGGGTCAGTGAACATGTCCTGGGTTAGGTGATGATCACCTGGTCAGTTTCCAGGTGCTGTGTCAGTGAACATGTCCTGGGTTAGGTGATGATCACCTGATCAGTTTCCAGGTGCTGGGTCAGTGAACATGTCCTGGATTAGGTGATGATCACCTGATCAGTTTCCAGGTGCTGTGTCAGTGAACATGTCCTGGGTTAGGTGATGATCACCTGGTCAGTTTCCAGGTACTGTGTCAGTGAACATGTCCTGGGTTAGGTGATGATCACCTGGTCAGTTTCCAGGTACTGTGTCAGTGAACATGTCCTGGGTTAGGTGATGATCACCTGGTGAGTTTCCAGGTACTGGGTCAGTGAACATGTCCTGGGTTAGGTGATGATCACCTGGTCAGTTTCCAGGTACTGTGTCAGTGAACATGTCCTGGGTTAGGTGATGATCACCTGGTCAGTTTCCAGGTGCTGTGTCAGTGAACATGTCCTGGGTTAGGTGATGATCACCTGATCAGTTTCCAGGTGCTGGGTCAGTGAACATGTCCTGGATTAGGTGATGATCACCTGATCAGTTTCCAGGTGCTGGGTCAGTGAACATGTCCTGGGTTAGGTGATGATCACCTGGTCAGTTTCCAGGTACTGTGTCAGTGAACATGTCCTGGGTTAGGTGATGATCACCTGGTCAGTTTCCAGGTGCTGTGTCAGTGAACATGTCCTGGGTTAGGTGATGATCACCTGGTCAGTTTCCAGGTGCTGTTTCAGTGAACATGTCCTGGGTTAGGTGATGATCACCTGGTCAGTTTCCAGGTGCTGGGTCAGTGAACATGTCCTGGGTTAGGCGATGATCACCTGGTCAGTTTCCAGGTACTGTGTCAGTGAACATGTCCTGGGTGAGGTGATGATCACCTGGTCAGTTTCCAGGTACTGGGTCAGTGAACATGTCCTGGGTTAGGTGATGATCACCTGGTCAGTTTCCAGGTACTGGGTCAGTGAACATGTCGTGGATTAGGTGATGATCACCTGGTCAGTTTCCAGGTGCTGGGTCAGTGAACATGGCCTGGATTAGGTGATGTTCACCTGGTCAGTTTCCAGGTACTGGGTCAGTGAACATGTCCTGGGTTAGGTGATGATCACCTGGTCAGTTTCCAGGTACTGGGTCAGTGAACATGTCGTGGATTAGGTGATGATCACCTGGTCAGTTTCCAGGTGCTGGGTCAGTGAACATGGCCTGGATTAGGTGATGTTCACCTGGTCAGTTTCCAGGTGCTGGGTCAGTGAACATGTCCTGGATTAGGTGATGATCACCTGGTGAGTTTCCAGGTACTGGGTCAGTGATCATGTCCTGGGTTAGGTGATGATCACCTGGTCAGTTTCCAGGTGCTGTGTCAGTGAACATGTCCTGTGTTAGGTGATGATCACCTGGTCAGTTTCCAGGTGCTGTGTCAGTGAACATGTCCCGGATTAGGCGATGATCACCTGGTTAGTTTCCAGGTGCTGGGTCAGTGAACATGTCCTGGGTTAGGTGATGATCACCTGGTCAGTTTCCAGGTGCTGGGTCAGTGAACATGTCCTGGGTTAGGTGATGATCACCTGGTCAGTTTCCAGGTGCTGGGTCAGTGAACATGTCCTGGGTTAGGTGATGATCACCTGGTTAGTTTCCAGGTGCTGGGTCAGTGATCATGTCCTGGGTTAGGTGATGATCACCTGGTTAGTTTCCAGGTACTGGGTCAGTGAACATGTCCTGGATTAGGCGATGATCACCTGGTTAGTTTCCAGGTGCTGTGTCAGTGAACATGTCCTGGATTAGGCGATGATCACCTGGTCAGTTTCCAGGTGCTGGGTCAGTGAACATGTCCTGGATTAGGCGATGATCACCTGGTCAGTTTCCAGGTGCTGGGTCAGTGAACATGTCCTGGGTGAGGTGATGCTCACCTGGTCAGTTTCCAGGTACTGGGTCAGTGAACATGTCCTGGATTAGGTGATGATCACCTGGTCAGATTCCAGGTGCTGTGTCAGTGAACATGTCCTGGATTAGGTGATGATCACCTGGTCAGTTTCCAGGTGCTGTGTCAGTGAACATGTCCTGGATTAGGTGATGATCACCTGGTCAGTTTCCAGGTGCTGTGTCAGTGAACATGTCCTGGGTTAGGCGATGATCACCTGGTTAGTTTCCAGGTACTGGGTCAGTGAACATGTCCTGGGTTAGGCGATGATCACCTGGTCAGTTTCCAGGTGCTGGGTCAGTGAACATGTCCTGGGTGAGGTGATGCTCACCTGGTCAGTTTCCAGGTACTGGGTCAGTGAACATGTCCTGGATTAGGTGATGATCACCTGGTCAGATTCCAGGTGCTGTGTCAGTGAACATGTCCTGGATTAGGTGATGATCACCTGGTCAGTTTCCAGGTGCTGGGTCAGTGAACATGTCCTGGGTTAGGTGATGATCACCTGGTTAGTTTCCAGGTGCTGTGTCAGTGAACATGTCCTGGGTTAGGTGATGATCACCTGGTTAGTTTCCAGGTGCTGTGTCTGTGAACATGTCCTGGGTTAGGTGATGATCACCTGGTCAGTTTCCAGGTACTGGGTCAGTGAACATGTCCTGGGTTAGGTGATGATCACCTGGTCAGTTTCCTGGTGCTGGGTCAGTGAACATGTCCTGGATTAGGTGATGATCACCTGGTTAGTTTCCAGGTGCTGGGTCAGTGAACATGTCCTGGATTAGGCGATGATCACCTGGTCAGTTTCCAGGTGCTGTGTCAGTGAACATGTCCTGGATTAGGCGATGATCACCTGGTCAGTTTCCAGGTGCTGTGTCAGTGAACATGTCCTGGATTAGGTGATGATCACCTGGTTAGTTTCCAGGTGCTGGGTCAGTGAACATGTCCTGGATTAGGCGATGATCACCTGGTCAGTTTCCAGGTGCTGTGTCAGTGAACATGTCCTGGGTTAGGCGATGATCACCTGGTCAGTTTCCAGGTGCTGTGTCAGTGAACATGTCCTGGATTAGGTGATGATCACCTGGTTAGTTTCCAGGTGCTGGGTCAGTGAACATGTCCTGGATTAGGCGATGATCACCTGGTCAGTTTCCAGGTGCTGGGTCAGTGAACATGTTCTGGATTAGGTGATGATCACCTGGTCATTTTCCAGGTACTGGGTCAGTGAACATGTCCTGGGTTAGGTGATGATCACCTGGTCAGTTTCCAGGTACTGGGTCAGTGAACATGTCCTGGGTGAGGTGATGATCACCTGGTTAGTTTCCAGGTGCTGGGTCAGTGAACATGTCCTGGATTAGGCGATGATCACCTGGTTAGTTTCCAGGTACTGGGTCAGTGAACATGTCCTGGATTAGGCGATGATCACCTGGTCAGTTTCCAGGTACTGTGTCAGTGAACATGTCCTGGGTGAGGTGATGATCACCTGGTCAGTTTCCAGGTGCTGGGTCAGTGAACATGTCCTGGGTTAGGTGATGATCACCTGGTCAGTTTCCAGGTGCTGGGTCAGTGAACATGTCCTGGATTAGGTGATGATCACCTGGTCAGTTTCCAGGTACTGGGTCAGTGAACATGGCCTGGATTAGGGGATGATCACCTGGTCAGTTTCCAGGTGCTGGGTCAGTGAACATGTCCTGGGTTAGGTGATGTTCACCTGGTCAGTTTCCAGGTGCTGGGTCAGTGAACATGTCCTGGGTTAGGTGATGTTCACCTGGTCAGTTTCCAGGTGCTGGGTCAGTGAACATGTCCTGAATTAGGTGATGATCACCTGGTCAGTTTCCAGGTACTGGGTCAGTGAACATGGCCTGGATTAGGGGATGATCACCTGGTCAGTTTCCAGGTGCTGGGTCAGTGAACATGTCCTGGATTAGGTGATGATCACCTGGTCAGTTTCCAGGTGCTGGTTCAGTGAACATGTCCTGGGTTAGGTGATGATCACCTGGTCAGTTTCCAGGTACTGGGTCAGTGAACATGTCCTGGATTAGGTGATGATCACCTGGTCAGTTTCCAGGTGCTGGGTCAGTGAACATGTCCTGGATTAGGTGATGATCACCTGGTCAGTTTCCAGGTGCTGGTTCAGTGAACATGTCCTGGGTTAGGTGATGATCACCTGGTCAGTTTCCAGGTGCTGGGTCAGTGAACATGTCCTGGGGTCGGTGATGATCACCTGGTCAGTTTCCAGGTACTGGGTCAGTGAACATGTCCTGGTTTAGGTGATGATCACCTGGTTAGTTTCCAGGTGCTGTTTCAGTGAACATGTCCTGGGTTAGGTGATGATCACCTGGTCAGTTTCCAGGTGCTGTTTCAGTGAACATGTCCTGGGTTAGGTGATGATCACCTGGTCAGTTTCCAGGCACTGGGTCAGTGAACATGTCCTGGGTTAGGTGATGATCACCTGGTTAGTTTCCAGGTGCTGGGTCAGTGAACATGTCCTGGGTTAGGTGATGATCACCTGGTCAGTTTCCAGGTGCTGTGTCAGTGAACATGTCCTGGGTTAGGTGATGATCACCTGGTCAGTTTCCAGGTGCTGGGTCAGTGAACATGTCCTGGGTTAGGTGATGATCACCTGGTCAGTTTCCAGGTACTGTGTCAGTGAACATGTCCTGGATTAGGTGATGCTCACCTGGTCAGTTTCCATGTGCTGTGTCAGTGAACATGTCCTGGGTTAGGTGATGATCACCTGGTCAGTTTCCAGGTGCTGTGTCAGTGAACATGTCCTGGGTTAGGTGATGATCACCTGGTCAGTTTCCAGGTACTGTGTCAGTGAACATGTCCTGGATTAGGTGATGCTCACCTGGTCAGTTTCCATGTGCTGTGTCAGTGAACATGTCCTGGGTTAGGTGATGATCACCTGGTCAGTTTCCAGGTGCTGGGTCAGTGAACATGTCCCGGATTAGGCGATGATCACCTGGTCAGTTTCCAGGTGCTGGGTCAGTGAACATGTCCTGGATTAGGCGATGATCACCTGGTTAGTTTCCAGGTACTGGGTCAGTGAACATGTCCTGGATTAGGTGATGCTCACCTGGTCAGTTTCCAGGTACTGGGTCAGTGAACATGTCCTGGGTTAGGCGATGATCAACTGGTCAGTTTCCAGGTACTGGGTCAGTGAACATGTCCTGGGTTAGGTGATGATCACCTGGTCAGTTTCCAGGTGCTGGGTCAGTGAACATGTCCTGGGTTAGGTGATGATCACCTGGTCAGTTTCCAGGTGCTGTATCAGTGAACATGTCCTGGATTAGGTGATGATCACCTGGTCAGTTTCCAGGTGCTGGGTCAGTGAACATGTCCTGGATTAGGTGATGATCACCTGGTTAGTTTCCAGGTGCTGGGTCAGTGAACATGTCCTGGGTTAGGTGATGATCACCTGGTCAGTTTCCAGGTACTGGGTCAGTGAACATGTCCTGGATTAGGTGATGATCACCTGGTCAGTTTCCAGGTGCTGGGTCAGTGAACATGTCCTGGGTTAGGTGATGATCACCTGGTCAGTTTCCAGGTACTGGGTCAGTGAACATGTCCTGGATTAGGTGATGATCACCTGGTTAGTTTCCAGGTGCTGGGTCAGTGAACATGTCCTGGGTTAGGTGATGATCACCTGGTCAGTTTCCAGGTACTGGGTCAGTGAACATGTCCTGGATTAGGTGATGATCACCTGGTCAGTTTCCAGGTGCTAGGTCAGTGAACATGTCCTGGATTAGGTGATGATCACCTGGTTAGTTTCCAGGTGCTGGATCAGTGAACATGTCCTGGATTAGGTGATGCTCACCTGGTCAGTTTCCAGGTACTGGGTCAGTGAACATGTCCTGGATTAGGTGATGATCACCTGGTTAGTTTCCAGGTGCTGGATCAGTGAACATGTCCTGTGTTAGGTGATGATCACCTGGTTAGTTTCCAGGTACTGGGTCAGTGAACATGTCCTGGATTAGGTGATGATCACCTGGTCAGTTTCCAGGTACTGGGTCAGTGAACATGTCCTGGATTAGGCGATGATCACCTGGTCAGTTTCCAGGTGCTGTGTCAGTGAACATGTCCTGGGTTAGGTGATGATCACCTGGTCAGTTTCCAGGTACTGGGTCAGTGATCATGTCCTGGGTTAGGTGATGATCACCTGGTCAGTTTCCAGGTGCTGGGTCAGTGAACATGTCCTGGGTTAGGTGATGATCACCTGGTCAGTTTCCAGGTACTGGGTCAGTGATCATGTCCTGGGTTAGGTGATGATCACCTGGTCAGTTTCCAGGTGCTGGGTCAGTGAACATGTCCTGGGTTAGGTGATGATCACCTGGTCAGTTTCCAGGTACTGGGTCAGTGAACATGTCCTGGATTAGGTGATGATCACCTGGTCAGTTTCCAGGTACTGGGTCAGTGAACATGTCCTGGATTAGGTGATGATCACCTGGTCAGTTTCCAGGTGCTGTGTCAGTGAACATGTCCTGGATTAGGTGATGATCACCTGGTCAGTTTCCAGGTGCTAGGTCAGTGAACATGTCCTGGATTAGGTGATGATCACCTGGTTAGTTTCCAGGTGCTGTGTCAGTGAACATGTCCTGGATTAGGTGATGATCACCTGGTCAGTTTCCAGGTACTGGGTCAGTGAACATGTCCTGGGTTAGGTGATGATCACCTGGTTAGTTTCCAGGTGCTGGATCAGTGAACATGTCCTGGGTTAGGTGATGCTCACCTGGTCAGTTTCCAGGTACTGGGTCAGTGAACATGTCCTGGATTAGGCGATGATCACCTGGTCAGTTTCCAGGTGCTGTGTCAGTGAACATGTCCTGGGTTAGGTGATGATCACCTGGTCAGTTTCCAGGTACTGGGTCAGTGAACATGTCCTGGGTTAGGTGATGATCACCTGGTTAGTTTCCAGGTACTGGGTCAGTGATCATGTCCTGGGTTAGGTGATGATCACCTGGTCAGTTTCCAGGTACTGGGTCAGTGAACATGTCCTGGATTAGGTGATGATCACCTGGTCAGTTTCCAGGTGCTGTGTCAGTGAACATGTCCTGGATTAGGTGATGATCACCTGGTCAGTTTCCAGGTGCTAGGTCAGTGAACATGTCCTGGATTAGGTGATGATCACCTGGTTAGTTTCCAGGTGCTGTGTCAGTGAACATGTCCTGGATTAGGTGATGATCACCTGGTCAGTTTCCAGGTACTGGGTCAGTGAACATGTCCTGGATTAGGTGATGATCACCTGGTCAGTTTCCAGGTGCTGTGTCAGTGAACATGTCCTGGATTAGGCGATGATCACCTGGTCAGTTTCCAGGTGCTGGGTCAGTGAACATGTCCTGGATTAGGTGATGATCACCTGGTTAGTTTACAGGTGCTGGGTCAGTGAACATGTCCTGGGTTAGGTGTTGTACAGCTGGTCAGTTTCCAGGTGCTGGGTCAGTGAACATGTCCTGGGTTAGGTGATGATCACCTGGTCAGTTTCCAGGTGCTGGGTCAGTGAACATGTCCTGGATTAGGTGATGATCACCTGGTCAGTTTCCAGGTGCTGGGTCAGTGAACATGTCCTGGATTAGGCGATGATCACCTGGTCAGTTTCCAGGTGCTGGGTTAGTGAACATGTCCTGGGTTAGGTGATGATCACCTGGTCAGTTTCCAGGTACTGGGTCAGTGAACATGTACTGGATTAGGTGATGATCACCTGGTCAGATTCCAGGTGCTGGGTCAGTGAACATGTCCTGGGTTAGGTGATGATCACGTGGTTAGTTTCCAGGTACTGGGTCAGTGAACATGTCCTGGGTTAGGTGATTATCACCTGGTCAGTTTCCAGGTACTGGGTCAGTGAACATGTACTGGATTAGGTGATGATCACCTGGTCAGATTCCAGGTGCTGGGTCAGTGAACATGTCCTGGATTAGGCGATGATCACCTGGTCAGTTTCCAGGTGCTGGGTCAGTGAACATGTCCTGGATTAGGTGATGATCACCTGGTCAGTTTCCATGTGCTGGGTCAGTGAACATGTCCTGGGTTAGGTGATGATCACCTGGTCAGTTTCCAGGTGCTGGGTCAGTGAACATGTCCTGGGTTAGGTGATTATCACCTGGTCAGTTTCCAGGTGCTGTGTCAGTGAACATGTCCTGGGTTAGGTGATGTACACCTGGTCAGTTTCCAGGTGCTGGGTCAGTGAACATGTCCTGGATTAGGTGATGATCACCTGGTCAGTTTCCAGGTACTGGGTCAGTGAACATGTCTTGGATTAGGCGATGATCACCTGGTCAGTTTCCAGGTGCTGGGTCAGTGAACATGTCCTGGGTTAGGTGATGATCACCTGGTTAGTTTCCAGGTACTGGGTCAGTGAACATGTCTTGGATTAGGTGATGATCACCTGGTCAGTTTCCAGGTGCTGTGTCAGTGAACATGTCCTGGATTCGGTGATGATCACCTGGTCAGTTTCCAGGTGCTGGGTCAGTGAACATGTCCTGGGTTAGGTGATGATCACATGGTCAGTTTCCAGGTGCTGTGTCAGTGAACATGTCCTGGATTAGGTGATGATCACCTGGTCAGTTTCCAGGTACTGGGTCAGTGAACATGTCCTGGATTAGGCGATGATCACCTGGTCAGTTTCCAGGTGCTGTGTCAGTGAACATGTCCTGGATTAGGTGATGATCACCTGGTTAGTTTCCAGGTGCTGTGTCAGTGAACATGTCCTGGATTAGGTGATGATCACCTGGTCAGTTTCCAGGTACTGGGTCAGTGAACATGTCCTGGATTAGGCGATGATCACCTGGTCAGTTTCCAGGTACTGGTTCAGTGAACATGTCCTGGGTTAGTTGATGATCAACTGGTTAGTTTCCAGGTGCTGTGTCAGTGAACATGTCCTGGGGTAGGTGATGATCACCTGGTTAGTTTCCAGGTACTGGGTCAGTGAACATGTCCTGGATTAGGTGATGCTCACCTGGTCAGTTTCCAGGTACTGGTTCAGTGAACATGTCCTGGGTTAGTTGATGATCACCTGGTTAGTTTCCAGGTGCTGTGTCAGTGAACATGTCCTGGGGTAGGTGATGATCACCTGGTTAGTTTCCAGGTGCTGGGTCAGTGAACATGTCCTGGGTTAGGTGATGATCACCTGGTCAGTTTCCAGGTACTGGGTCAGTGAACATGTCCTGGGTTAGGTGATGCTCACCTGGTCAGTTTCCAGGTACTGGGTCAGTGAACATGTCCTGGGTTAGGTGATGCTCACCTGGTCAGTTTCCAGGTACTGGGTCAGTGAACATGTCCTGGATTAGGTGATGATCACCTGGTTAGTTTCCAGGTGCTGGGCCAGTGAACATGTCCTGGATTAGGTGATGATCACCTGGTCAGTTTCCAGGTGCTGGGTCAGTGAACATGTCCTGTTTTAGGTGATGAACACCTGGTCAGTTTCCAGGTACTGGGTCAGTGAACATGTCCTGGGTTAGGTGATGATCACCTGGTCAGTTTCCAGGTGCTGGGTCAGTGAACATGTCCTGGGTTAGGTGATGATCACCTGGTTAGTTTCCAGGTGCTGGGTCAGTGAACATGTCCTGGGTTAGGTGATGATCACCTGGTTAGTTTCCAGGTGCTGTGTCAGTGAACATGTCCTGGGTTAGGTGATGATCACCTGGTCAGTTTCCAGGTGCTAGGTCAGTGAACATGTCCTGGATTAGGAGATGATCACCTGGTCAGTTTCCAGGTACTGGGTCAGTGAACATGTCCTGGGTTAGGTGATGATCACCTGGTTAGTTTCCAGGTACTGGGTCAGTGAACATGTCCTGGATTAGGTGATGCTCACCTGGTCAGTTTCCAGGTGCTGTGTCAGTGAACATGTCCTGGGTTAGGTGATGATGAACTGGTTAGTTTCCAGGTGCTGTGTCAGTGAACATGTCCTGGGTTAGGTGATGATCACCTGGTCAGTTTCCAGGTGCTAGGTCAGTGAACATGTCCTGGATTAGGAGATGATCACCTGGTCAGTTTCCAGGTACTGGGTCAGTGAACATGTCCTGGGTTAGGTGATGATCACCTGGTTAGTTTCCAGGTGCTGGGTCAGTGAACATGTCCTGGGTTAGGTGATGATGAACTGGTTAGTTTCCAGGTGCTGTGTCAGTGAACATGTCCTGGGTTAGGTGATGATCACCTGGTCAGTTTCCAGGTGCTGTGTCAGTGAACATGTCCTGGGTTAGGTGATGATCACCTGGTCAGTTTCCAGGTGCTGTGTCAGTGAACATGTCCTGGGTTAGGTGATGATCACCTGGTCAGTTTCCAGGTGCTAGGTCAGTGAACATGTCTTGGATTAGGTGATGATCACCTGGTCAGTTTCCAGGTACTGGGTCAGTGAACATGTCCTGGGTTAGGTGATGATCACCTGGTTAGTTTCCAGCTGCTGGGTCAGTGAACATGTCCTGGGTTAGGTGATGATCACCTGGTCAGTTTCCAGGTACTGGGTCAGTGAACATGTCCTGGATTAGGTGATGATCACCTGGTCAGTTTCCAGGTACTGGGTCAGTGAACATGTCCTGGATTAGGTGATGATCACCTGGTTAGTTTACAGGTGCTGGGTCAGTGAACATGTCCTGGGTTAGGTGTTGTACAGCTGGTCAGTTTCCAGGTGCTGGGTCAGTGAACATGTCCTGGGTTAGGTGATGATCACCTGGTCAGTTTCCAGGTGCTGGGTCAGTGAACATGTCCTGGATTAGGTGATGATCACCTGGTCAGTTTCCAGGTGCTGGGTCAGTGAACATGTCCTGGATTAGGCGATGATCACCTGGTCAGTTTCCAGGTGCTGGGTTAGTGAACATGTCCTGGGTTAGGTGATGATCACCTGGTCAGTTTCCAGGTACTGGGTCAGTGAACATGTACTGGATTAGGTGATGATCACCTGGTCAGATTCCAGGTGCTGGGTCAGTGAACATGTCCTGGGTTAGGTGATGATCACGTGGTTAGTTTCCAGGTACTGGGTCAGTGAACATGTCCTGGGTTAGGTGATTATCACCTGGTCAGTTTCCAGGTACTGGGTCAGTGAACATGTACTGGATTAGGTGATGATCACCTGGTCAGATTCCAGGTGCTGGGTCAGTGAACATGTCCTGGATTAGGCGATGATCACCTGGTCAGTTTCCAGGTGCTGGGTCAGTGAACATGTCCTGGATTAGGTGATGATCACCTGGTCAGTTTCCATGTGCTGGGTCAGTGAACATGTCCTGGGTTAGGTGATGATCACCTGGTCAGTTTCCAGGTGCTGGGTCAGTGAACATGTCCTGGGTTAGGTGATTATCACCTGGTCAGTTTCCAGGTGCTGTGTCAGTGAACATGTCCTGGGTTAGGTGATGTACACCTGGTCAGTTTCCAGGTGCTGGGTCAGTGAACATGTCCTGGATTAGGTGATGATCACCTGGTCAGTTTCCAGGTACTGGGTCAGTGAACATGTCTTGGATTAGGCGATGATCACCTGGTCAGTTTCCAGGTGCTGGGTCAGTGAACATGTCCTGGGTTAGGTGATGATCACCTGGTTAGTTTCCAGGTACTGGGTCAGTGAACATGTCTTGGATTAGGTGATGATCACCTGGTCAGTTTCCAGGTGCTGTGTCAGTGAACATGTCCTGGATTCGGTGATGATCACCTGGTCAGTTTCCAGGTGCTGGGTCAGTGAACATGTCCTGGGTTAGGTGATGATCACATGGTCAGTTTCCAGGTGCTGTGTCAGTGAACATGTCCTGGATTAGGTGATGATCACCTGGTCAGTTTCCAGGTACTGGGTCAGTGAACATGTCCTGGATTAGGCGATGATCACCTGGTCAGTTTCCAGGTGCTGTGTCAGTGAACATGTCCTGGATTAGGTGATGATCACCTGGTTAGTTTCCAGGTGCTGTGTCAGTGAACATGTCCTGGATTAGGTGATGATCACCTGGTCAGTTTCCAGGTACTGGGTCAGTGAACATGTCCTGGATTAGGCGATGATCACCTGGTCAGTTTCCAGGTACTGGTTCAGTGAACATGTCCTGGGTTAGTTGATGATCAACTGGTTAGTTTCCAGGTGCTGTGTCAGTGAACATGTCCTGGGGTAGGTGATGATCACCTGGTTAGTTTCCAGGTACTGGGTCAGTGAACATGTCCTGGATTAGGTGATGCTCACCTGGTCAGTTTCCAGGTACTGGTTCAGTGAACATGTCCTGGGTTAGTTGATGATCACCTGGTTAGTTTCCAGGTGCTGTGTCAGTGAACATGTCCTGGGGTAGGTGATGATCACCTGGTTAGTTTCCAGGTGCTGGGTCAGTGAACATGTCCTGGGTTAGGTGATGATCACCTGGTCAGTTTCCAGGTACTGGGTCAGTGAACATGTCCTGGGTTAGGTGATGCTCACCTGGTCAGTTTCCAGGTACTGGGTCAGTGAACATGTCCTGGGTTAGGTGATGCTCACCTGGTCAGTTTCCAGGTACTGGGTCAGTGAACATGTCCTGGATTAGGTGATGATCACCTGGTTAGTTTCCAGGTGCTGGGCCAGTGAACATGTCCTGGATTAGGTGATGATCACCTGGTCAGTTTCCAGGTGCTGGGTCAGTGAACATGTCCTGTTTTAGGTGATGAACACCTGGTCAGTTTCCAGGTACTGGGTCAGTGAACATGTCCTGGGTTAGGTGATGATCACCTGGTCAGTTTCCAGGTGCTGGGTCAGTGAACATGTCCTGGGTTAGGTGATGATCACCTGGTTAGTTTCCAGGTGCTGGGTCAGTGAACATGTCCTGGGTTAGGTGATGATCACCTGGTTAGTTTCCAGGTGCTGTGTCAGTGAACATGTCCTGGGTTAGGTGATGATCACCTGGTCAGTTTCCAGGTGCTAGGTCAGTGAACATGTCCTGGATTAGGAGATGATCACCTGGTCAGTTTCCAGGTACTGGGTCAGTGAACATGTCCTGGGTTAGGTGATGATCACCTGGTTAGTTTCCAGGTACTGGGTCAGTGAACATGTCCTGGATTAGGTGATGCTCACCTGGTCAGTTTCCAGGTGCTGTGTCAGTGAACATGTCCTGGGTTAGGTGATGATGAACTGGTTAGTTTCCAGGTGCTGTGTCAGTGAACATGTCCTGGGTTAGGTGATGATCACCTGGTCAGTTTCCAGGTGCTAGGTCAGTGAACATGTCCTGGATTAGGAGATGATCACCTGGTCAGTTTCCAGGTACTGGGTCAGTGAACATGTCCTGGGTTAGGTGATGATCACCTGGTTAGTTTCCAGGTGCTGGGTCAGTGAACATGTCCTGGGTTAGGTGATGATGAACTGGTTAGTTTCCAGGTGCTGTGTCAGTGAACATGTCCTGGGTTAGGTGATGATCACCTGGTCAGTTTCCAGGTGCTGTGTCAGTGAACATGTCCTGGGTTAGGTGATGATCACCTGGTCAGTTTCCAGGTGCTGTGTCAGTGAACATGTCCTGGGTTAGGTGATGATCACCTGGTCAGTTTCCAGGTGCTAGGTCAGTGAACATGTCTTGGATTAGGTGATGATCACCTGGTCAGTTTCCAGGTACTGGGTCAGTGAACATGTCCTGGGTTAGGTGATGATCACCTGGTTAGTTTCCAGGTGCTGGGTCAGTGAACATGTCCTGGGTTAGGTGATGATGAACTGGTTAGTTTCCAGGTGCTGTGTCAGTGAACATGCCCTGGGTTAGGTGATGATCACCTGGTCAGTTTCCAGGTACTGGTTCAGTGAACATGTCCTGGGTTAGGTGATGATCACCCGGTCAGTTTCCAGGTGCTGGGTCAGTGAACATGTCCTGGGTTAGGTGATGATCACCTGGTGAGTTTCCAGGTACTGGGTCAGTGAACATGTCCTGGGTTAGGTGATGATCACCTGGTTAGTTTCCAGGTGCTGTGTCAGTGAACATGTCCTGGGTTAGGTGATGATCACCTGGTCAGTTTCCAGGTACTGGTTCAGTGAACATGTCCTGGGTTAGGTGATGATCACCCGGTCAGTTTCCAGGTGCTGGGTCAGTGAACATGTCCTGGGTTAGGTGATGATCACCTGGTCAGTTTCCAGGTACTGGGTCAGTGAACATGTCCTGGGTTAGGTGATGATCACCTGGTGAGTTTCCAGGTGCTGTGTCAGTGAACATGCCCTGGGTTAGGTGATGATCACTTGGTTAGTTTCCAGGTACTGGGTCAGTGAACATGTCCTGGGATAGGTGATGATCACCTGGTTAGTTTCCAGGTGCTGGGTCAGTGAACATGTCCTGGGTTAGGCGATGATCACCTGGTCAGTTTCCAGGTACTGTGTCAGTGAACATGTCCTGGGTTAGGTGATGATCACCTGGTCAGTTTCCAGGTACTGGGTCAGTGAACATGTCCTGGATTAGGTGATGATCACCTGGTCAGTTTCCAGGTGCTGGGTCAGTGAACATGTCCTGGATTAGGCGATGATCACCTGGTCAGTTTCCAGGTGCTGTGTCAGTGAACATGTCCTGGGTTAGGTGATGATCACCTGGTCAGTTTCCAGGTGCTGGGTCAGTGAACATGTCCTGGGTTAGGTGTTGTACAGCTGGTCAGTTTCCAGGTGCTGGGTCAGTGAACATGTCCTGGATTAGGTGATGATCACCTGGTCTGTTTCCAGGTACTGGGTCAGTGAACATGTCCTGGATTAGGTGATGATCACCTGGTTAGTTTCCAGGTGCTCGGTCAGTGAACATGTCCTGGGTTAGGTGATGATCACCTGGTTAGTTTCCAGGTGCTCGGTCAGTGAACATGTCCTGGGTTAGGTGATGCCCACCTGGTTAGTTTCCAGGTGCTGTGTCAGTGAACATGTCCTGGGTTATGTGATGCTCACCTGGTCAGTTTCCAGGTGCTGGGTCAGTGAACATGTCCTGGATTAGGTGATGCTCACCTGGTCAGTTTCCAGGTACTGGGTCAGTGAACATGTCCTGGGTTAGGTGATGATCACCTGGTCAGTTTCCAGGTGCTGGGTCAGTGAACATGTCCTGGATTAGGCGATGATCACCTGGTTAGTTTCCAGGTGCTGTGTCAGTGAACATGTCCTGGGTTAGGTGATGATCACCTGGTTAGTTTCCAGGTGCTGTGTCAGTGAACATGTCCTGGGTTAGGTGATGATCACCTGGTCAGTTTCCAGGTACTGGGTCAGTGAACATGTCCTGGGTTAGGTGATGATCACCTGGTCAGTTTCCAGGTGCTGGGTCAGTGAACATGTCCTGGGTTAGGTGATGCTCACCTGGTCAGTTTCCAGGTGCTGGGTCAGTGAACATGTCCTGGGTTAGGTGATGCTCACCTGGTCAGTTTCCAGGTGCTGGGTCAGTGAACATGTCCTGGATTAGGTGATGCTCACCTGGTCAGTTTCCAGGTACTGGGTCAGTGAACATGTCCCGGATTAGGTGATGCTCACCTGGTCAGTTTCCAGGTACTTGGTCAGTGAACATGTCCTGGGTTAGGTGATGATCACCTGGTCAGTTTCCAGGTGCTGGGTCAGTGAACATGTCCTGGGTTAGGTGATGATCACCTGGTCAGTTTCCAGGTACTGGGTCAGTGAACATGTGCTGGGTTAGGTGATGATCACCTGGTCAGTTTCCAGGTGCTGTGTCAGTGAACATGTCCCGGATTAGGCGATGATCACCTGGTCAGTTTCCAGGTACTGGGTCAGTGAACATGTCCTGGATTAGGCGATGATCACCTGGTCAGTTTCCAGGTACTGGGTCAGTGAACATGTCCTGGGTTAGGTGATGATCACCTGGTCAGTTTCCAGGTACTGGGTCAGTGAACATGTCCTGGATTAGGTGATGATCACCTGGTTAGTTTCCAGGTACTGGGTCAGTGAACATGTCCTGGGTTAGGTGATGATCACCTGTTTAGTTTCCAGGTGCTGGTTCAGTGTACATGTCCTGGGTTAGGCGATGATCACCTGGTTAGTTTCCAGGTACTGGGTCAGTGAACATGTCCTGGGTTAGGTGATGATCACCTGGTCAGTTTCCAGGTGCTGGTTCAGTGAACATGTCCTGTGTTAGGTGATGATCACCTGGTTAGTTTCCAGGTACTGGGTCAGTGAACATGTCCTGGATTAGGCGATGATCACCTGGTTAGTTTCCAGGTACTGGGTCAGTGAACATGTCCTGGGTTAGTTGATGATCACCTGGTGAGTTTCCAGGTGCTGGGTCAGTGAACATGTCCTGGATTAGGTGATGATCACCTGGTCAGTTTCCAGGTGCTGGGTCAGTGAAAATGTCCTGGATTAGGTGATGATCACCTGGTCAGTTTCCAGGTACTGGGTCAGTGAACATGTCCTGGGTTAGGTGATGATCACCTGGTCAGTTTCCATGTGCTGGGTCAGTGAACATGTCCTGGATTAGGTGATGATCACCTGGTTAGTTTCCAGGTGCTGGTTCAGTGAACATGTCCTGGGTTAGGTGATGATGAACTGGTTAGTTTCCAGGTGCTGGGTCAGTGAACATGTCCTGGATTAGGTGATGATGAACTGGTTAGTTTCCAGGTGCTGGGTCAGTGAACATGTCCTGGATTAGGTGATGATCACCTGGTTAGTTTCCAGGTGCTGGTTCAGTGAACATGTCCTGGGTTAGGTGATGATGAACTGGTTAGTTTCCAGGTGCTGGGTCAGTGAACATGTCCCGGATTAGGTGATGCTCACCTGGTCAGTTTCCAGCTACTGGGTCAGTGAACATGTGCTGGGTTAGGTGATGATCACCTGGTTAGATTCCAGGTGCTGGGTCAGTGAACATGTCCTGGATTAGTTGATGATCACCTGGTCAGTTTCCAGGTGCTGGGTCAGTGAACATGTCCTGGGTTAGGTGATGATCACCTGGTCAGTTTCCAGGTGCTGGGTCAGTGAACATGTCCTGGATTAGGTGATGATCACCTGGTCAGTTTCCAGGTACTGGGTCAGTGAACATGTCCTGGGTTAGGTGATGATCACCTGGTCAGTTTCCAGGTACTGGGTCAGTGAACATATCCTGGATTAGGCGATGATCATCTGGTCAGTTTCCAGGCACTGGGTCAGTGAACATGTCCTGGATTAGGTGATGATCACCTGGTCACTTACCAGGTGCTGTGTCAGTGAACATGTCCTGAATTAGGTGATGATCACCTGGTTAGTTTCCAGGCACTGGGTCAGTGAACATGTCCTGGGTTAGGTGATGATCACCTGGTCAGTTTCCAGGTGCTGGGTCAGTGAACATGTCCTGGGTTAGGTGATGATCACCTGGTCAGTTTCCAGGTGCTGGGTCAGTGAACATGTCCTGGGTTAGGTGATGATCACATGGTCAGTTTCCAGGTGCTGGTTCAGTGAACATGTACTGGATTAGGTGATGATCACCTGGTTAGTTTCCAGGTGCTGGGTCAGTGAACATGTGCTGGGTTCGGTGATGCACACCTGGTTAGTTTCCAGGTGCTGGGTCAGTGAACATGTCCTGGGTTAGGTGATGATCACCTGGTCAGTTTCCAGGTGCTGGGTCAGTGAACATGTCCTGGGTTAGGTGATGATCACCTGGTTAGTTTCCAGGTACTGGGTCAGTGAACATGTCCTGGGTTAGGTGATGCTCACCTGGTCAGTTTCCAGGTGCTAGGTCAGTGAACATGTCCTGGGTTAGGTGATGATCACCTGGTCAGTTTCCAGGTGCTGGTTCAGTGAACATGTCCTGGGTTAGGTGATGATCACCTGGTCAGTTTCCAGGTGCTAGGTCAGTGAACATGTCCTGGGTTAGGTGATGATCACCTGGTTAGTTTCCAGGTGCTGGGTCAGTGAACATGTGCTGGATTAGGTGATGATCACCTGGTCAGTTTCCAGGTACTGGGTCAGTGAACATGTCCTGGGTTAGGTGATGATGAACTGGTTAGTTTCCAGGTGCTGGGTCAGTGAACATGTCCTGGATTAGGTGATGCTCACCTGGTCAGTTTCCAGGTACTGGGTCAGTGAACATGTGCTGGGTTAGGTGATGATCACCTGGTTAGATTCCAGGTGCTGGGTCAGTAAACATGTCCTGGATTAGTTGATGATCACCTGGTCAGTTTCCAGGTGCTGTGTCAGTGAACATGTCCTGGATTAGGTGATGATCACCTGGTCAGTTTCCAGGTGCTGTGTCAGTGAACATGTCCTGGGTTAGGTGATGATCACCTGGTCAGTTTCCAGGTGCTGGGTCAGTGAACATGTCCTGGATTAGGTGATGATCACCTGGTCAGTTTCCAGGTGCTGGGTCAGTGAACATGTCCTGGGTTAGGTGATGATCACCTGGTCAGTTTCCAGGTGCTGGGTCAGTGAACATGTCCTGGGTTATGTGATGATCACCTGGTTAGTTTCCAGGTGCTGGGTCAGTGAACATGTCCTGGGTTAGGTGATGATCACCTGGTCAGTTTCCAGGTGCTGGGTCAGTGAACATGTCCTGGGTTAGGTGATGATCACCTGGTCAGTTTCCAGGTGCTGTGTCAGTGAACATGTCCTGGGTTAGGTGATGATCACCTGGTCAGTTTCCAGGTGCTGGGTCAGTGAACATGTCCTGGGTTAGGTGATGTTCACCTGGTCAGTTTCCAGGTACTGGGTCAGTGAACATGTCCTGGATTAGGCGATGATCACCTGGTTAGTTTCCAGGTGCTGGGTCAGTGAACATGTCCTGGATCAGGTGATGATCACCTGGTTAGTTTCCAGGTGCGAGGTCAGTGAACATGTCCTGGGTTAGGTGATGTACACCTGGTTAGTTTCCAGGTGCTGGGTCAGTGAACATGTCCTGGGTTAGGTGATGTACACCTGGTTAGTTTCCAGGTGCTGGGTCAGTGAACATGTCCTGGGTTATGTGATGATCACCTGGTTAGTTTCCAGGTGCTGGGTCAGTGAACATGTCCTGGGTTAGGTGATGATCACCTGGTCAGTTTCCAGGTGCTGTGTCAGTGAACATGTCCTGTGTTAGGTGATGATGAACTGGTTAGTTTCCAGGTGCTAAGTCAGTGAACATGTCCTGGATTAGGTGATGTACACCTGGTTAGTTTCCAGGTACTGGGTCAGTGAACATGTCCTGGGTTAGGTGATGATCACCTGGTCAGTTTCCAGGTGCTGTGTCAGTGAACATGTCCTGGATTAGGTGATGATCGCCTGGTCAGTTTCCAGGTGCTGTGTCAGTGAACATGTCCTGGGTTAGGTGATGATCACCTGGTTAGTTTCCAGGTGCTGTGTCAGTGAAAATGTCCTGGGTTAGGTGATGATCACCTGGTAAATTCCCAGGTGCTGGGTCAGTGAACATGTCCTGGATTAGGTGATGCTCACCTGGTCAGTTTCCAGGTGCTGGGTCAGTGAACATGTCCTGGGTTAGGTGATGATCACCTGGTAAATTCCCAGGTGCTGGGTCAGTGAACATGTCCTGGGTTAGGTGATGATCACCTGGTTAGTTTCCAGGTACTGGGTCAGTGAACATGTCCTGGATTAGGTGATGATCACCTGGTCAGTTTCCAGGTGCTGTGTCAGTGAACATGTCCTGGGTTAGGTGATGATCACCTGGTAAATTCCCAGGTGCTGGGTCAGTGAACATGTCCTGGATTAGGTGATGATCACCTGGTAAATTCCCAGGTGCTGGGTCAGTGAACATGTCCTGGGTTAGGTGATGATCACCTGGTAAATTCCCAGGTGCTGGGTCAGTGAACATGTCCTGGGTTAGGTGATGATCACCTGGTAAATTCCCAGGTGCTGGGTCAGTGAACATGTCCTGGATTAGGTGATGCTCACCTGGTCAGTTTCCAGGTGCTGGGTCAGTGAACATGTCCTGGGTTAGGTGATGCTCACCTGGTCAGTTTCCAGGTGCTGGGTCAGTGAACATGTCCTGGGTTAGCTGATGATCACCTGGTCAGTTTCCAGGTACTGGTTCAGTGAACATGTCCTGGGTTAGGTGATGATCGCCTGGTAAATTCCCAGGTGCTGGGTCAGTGAACATGTCCTGGATTAGGTGATGCTCACCTGGTCAGTTAACAGGTACTGGGTCAGTGAACATGTCCTGGGTTAGGTGATGATCACCTGGTCAGTTTCCAGGTACTGGGTCAGTGAACATGTCCTGGGTTAGGTGATGATCACCTGGTCAGTTTCCAGGTGCTGTGTCAGTGAACATGTCCTGGGTTAGGTGATGATCACCTGGTCAGTTTCCAGGTGCTAGGTCAGTGAACATTGCCTGGGTTAGGTGATGATCACCTGGTTAGTTTCCAGGTGCTGGGTCAGTGAACATGTCCTGGGTTAGGTGATGATCACCTGGTTAGTTTCCAGGTACTGGGTCAGTGAACATGTCCTGGGTTAGGTGATGATCACCTGGTTAGTTTCCAGGTACTGTGTCAGTGAACATCTCCTGGGTTAGGTGATGATCACCTGGTCAGTTTCCAGGTACTGGGTCAGTGAACATGTCCTGGGTTAGGTGATGATCAGTTGGTCAGTTTCCAGGTGCTGGATCAGTGAACATGTCCTGGATTAGGTGATGATCACTTGGTTAGTTTCCAGGTGCTGGGTCAGTGAACATGTCCTGGGTTAGGTGATGATCACCTGGTTAGTTTCCAGGTGCTGTGTCAGTGAACATGTCCTGGATTAGGTGATGATCACCTGGTTAGTTTCCAGGTGCTGGGTCAGTGAACATGTCCTGGGTTAGGTGATGATCACCTGGTCAGTTTCCAGGTGCTGGGTCAGTGAAGATGTCCTGGGTTAGGTGATGATCACCTGGTCAGTTTCCAGGTGCTGGGTCAGTGAACATGTCCTGGGTTAGGTGATGATCACCTGGTTAGTTTCCAGGTACTGGGTCAGTGAACATGTCCTGGGTTAGGTGATGATCACCTGGTCAGTTTTCAGGTGCTAGGTCAGTGAACATGTCCTGGGTTAGGTGATGATCACCTGGTCTGTTTCCAGGTGCTGTGTCAGTGAACATGTCCTGGGTTAGGTGATGATCACCTGGTTAGTTTCCAGGTGCTGGGTCAGTGAACATGTCCTGGGTTAGGTGATGATCACCTGGTCAGTTTCCAGGTACTGTGTCAGTGAACATGTCCTGGGTTAGGTGATGATCACCTGGTTAGTTTCCAGGTACTGGGTCAGTGAACATGTCCTGGGTTAGGTGATGCTCACCTGGTCAGTTTCCAGGTGCTAGGTCAGTGAACATGTCCTGGGTTAGGTGATGATCACCTGGTCAATTTCCAGGTGCTGGTTCAGTGAACATGTCCTGGGTTAGGTGATGATCACCTGGTCAGTTTCCAGGTGCTAGGTCAGTGAACATGTCCTGGGTTAGGTGATGATCACCTGGTTAGTTTCCAGGTGCTGGGTCAGTGAACATGTGCTGGATTAGGTGATGATCACCTGGTCAGTTTCCAGGTACTGGGTCAGTGAACATGTCCTGGGTTAGGTGATGATGAACTGGTTAGTTTCCAGGTGCTGGGTCAGTGAACATGTCCTGGATTAGGTGATGCTCACCTGGTCAGTTTCCAGGTACTGGGTCAGTGAACATGTGCTGGGTTAGGTGATGATCACCTGGTTAGATTCCAGGTGCTGGGTCAGTAAACATGTCCTGGATTAGTTGATGATCACCTGGTCAGTTTCCAGGTGCTGTGTCAGTGAACATGTCCTGGATTAGGTGATGATCACCTGGTCAGTTTCCAGGTGCTGTGTCAGTGAACATGTCCTGGGTTAGGTGATGATCACCTGGTCAGTTTCCAGGTGCTGGGTCAGTGAACATGTCCTGGATTAGGTGATGATCACCTGGTCAGTTTCCAGGTGCTGGGTCAGTGAACATGTCCTGGGTTAGGTGATGATCACCTGGTCAGTTTCCAGGTGCTGGGTCAGTGAACATGTCCTGGGTTAGGCGATGATCACCTGGTCAGTTTCCAGGTGCTGGGTCAGTGAACATGTGCTGGGTTCGGTGATGTACACCTGGTTAGTTTCCAGGTGCTGGGTCAGTGAACATGTCCTGGGTTATGTGATGATCACCTGGTTAGTTTCCAGGTGCTGGGTCAGTGAACATGTCCTGGGTTAGGTGATGATCACCTGGTCAGTTTCCAGGTGCTGGGTCAGTGAACATGTCCTGGGTTAGGTGATGATCACCTGGTCAGTTTCCAGGTGCTGTGTCAGTGAACATGTCCTGGGTTAGGTGATGATCACCTGGTCAGTTTCCAGGTGCTGGGTCAGTGAACATGTCCTGGGTTAGGTGATGTTCACCTGGTCAGTTTCCAGGTACTGGGTCAGTGAACATGTCCTGGATTAGGCGATGATCACCTGGTTAGTTTCCAGGTGCTGGGTCAGTGAACATGTCCTGGATTAGGTGATGATCACCTGGTTAGTTTCCAGGTGCGAGGTCAGTGAACATGTCCTGGGTTAGGTGATGTACACCTGGTTAGTTTCCAGGTGCTGGGTCAGTGAACATGTCCTGGGTTAGGTGATGTACACCTGGTTAGTTTCCAGGTGCTGGGTCAGTGAACATGTCCTGGGTTATGTGATGATCACCTGGTTAGTTTCCAGGTGCTGGGTCAGTGAACATGTCCTGGGTTAGGTGATGATCACCTGGTCAGTTTCCAGGTGCTGTGTCAGTGAACATGTCCTGTGTTAGGTGATGATGAACTGGTTAGTTTCCAGGTGCTAAGTCAGTGAACATGTCCTGGATTAGGTGATGTACACCTGGTTAGTTTCCAGGTACTGGGTCAGTGAACATGTCCTGGGTTAGGTGATGATCACCTGGTCAGTTTCCAGGTGCTGTGTCAGTGAACATGTCCTGGATTAGGTGATGATCGCCTGGTCAGTTTCCAGGTGCTGTGTCAGTGAACATGTCCTGGGTTAGGTGATGATCACCTGGTTAGTTTCCAGGTGCTGTGTCAGTGAAAATGTCCTGGGTTAGGTGATGATCACCTGGTAAATTCCCAGGTGCTGGGTCAGTGAACATGTCCTGGATTAGGTGATGCTCGCCTGGTCAGTTTCCAGGTGCTGGGTCAGTGAACATGTCCTGGGTTAGGTGATGATCACCTGGTAAATTCCCAGGTGCTGGGTCAGTGAACATGTCCTGGGTTAGGTGATGATCACCTGGTTAGTTTCCAGGTACTGGGTCAGTGAACATGTCCTGGATTAGGTGATGATCACCTGGTCAGTTTCCAGGTGCTGTGTCAGTGAACATGTCCTGGGTTAGGTGATGATCACCTGGTAAATTCCCAGGTGCTGGGTCAGTGAACATGTCCTGGATTAGGTGATGATCACCTGGTAAATTCCCAGGTGCTGGGTCAGTGAACATGTCCTGGGTTAGGTGATGATCACCTGGTAAATTCCCAGGTGCTGGGTCAGTGAACATGTCCTGGGTTAGGTGATGATCACCTGGTAAATTCCCAGCTGCTGGGTCAGTGAACATGTCCTGGATTAGGTGATGCTCACCTGGTCAGTTTCCAGGTGCTGGGTCAGTGAACATGTCCTGGGTTAGGTGATGCTCACCTGGTCAGTTTCCAGGTGCTGGGTCAGTGAACATGTCCTGGGTTAGGTGATGATCACCTGGTCAGTTTCCAGGTACTGGTTCAGTGAACATGTCCTGGGTTAGGTGATGATCGCCTGGTAAATTCCCAGGTGCTGGGTCAGTGAACATGTCCTGGATTAGGTGATGCTCACCTGGTCAGTTACCAGGTACTGGGTCAGTGAACATGTCCTGGGTTAGGTGATGATCACCTGGTCAGTTTCCAGGTACTGGGTCAGTGAACATGTCCTGGGTTAGGTGATGATCACCTGGTCAGTTTCCAGGTGCTGTGTCAGTGAACATGTCCTGGGTTAGGTGATGATCACCTGGTCAGTTTCCAGGTGCTAGGTCAGTGAACATTGCCTGGGTTAGGTGATGATCACCTGGTTAGTTTCCAGGTGCTGGGTCAGTGAACATGTCCTGGGTTAGGTGATGATCACCTGGTTAGTTTCCAGGTACTGGGTCAGTGAACATGTCCTGGGTTAGGTGATGATCACCTGGTTAGTTTCCAGGTACTGTGTCAGTGAACATCTCCTGGGTTAGGTGATGATCACCTGGTCAGTTTCCAGGTACTGGGTCAGTGAACATGTCCTGGGTTAGGTGATGATCAGTTGGTCAGTTTCCAGGTGCTGGATCAGTGAACATGTCCTGGATTAGGTGATGATCACTTGGTTAGTTTCCAGGTGCTGGGTCAGTGAACATGTCCTGGGTTAGGTGATGATCACCTGGTTAGTTTCCAGGTGCTGTGTCAGTGAACATGTCCTGGATTAGGTGATGATCACCTGGTTAGTTTCCAGGTGCTGGGTCAGTGAACATGTCCTGGGTTAGGTGATGATCACCTGGTCAGTTTCCAGGTGCTGGGTCAGTGAAGATGTCCTGGGTTAGGTGATGATCACCTGGTCAGTTTCCAGGTGCTGGGTCAGTGAACATGTCCTGGGTTAGGTGATGATCACCTGGTTAGTTTCCAGGTACTGGGTCAGTGAACATGTCCTGGGTTAGGTGATGATCACCTGGTCAGTTTTCAGGTGCTAGGTCAGTGAACATGTCCTGGGTTAGGTGATGATCACCTGGTCTGTTTCCAGGTGCTGTGTCAGTGAACATGTCCTGGGTTAGGTGATGATCACCTGGTTAGTTTCCAGGTGCTGGGTCAGTGAACATGTCCTGGGTTAGGTGATGATCACCTGGTCAGTTTCCAGGTACTGTGTCAGTGAACATGTCCTGGGTTAGGTGATGATCACCTGGTCAGTTTCCAGGTGCTGGGTCAGTGAACATGTCCTGAATTAGGTGATGATTACCTGGTCAGTTTCCAGGTGCTGGTTCAGTGAACATGTCCTGGATTAGGTGATGATCACCTGGTTAGTTTCCAGGTACTGGGTCAGTGAACATGTCCTGGGTTAGGTGATGATCACCTGGTCAGTTTCCAGGTACTGGGTCAGTGAACATGTCCTGGATTAGGTGATGATCACCTGGTCAGTTTCCAGGTGCTGGGTCAGTGAACATGTCCTGAATTAGGTGATGATTACCTGGTCAGTTTCCAGGTGCTGTGTCAGTGAACATGTCCTGGATTAGGCGATGATCACCTGGTCAGTTTCCAGGTGCTGGGTCAGTGAACATGTCCTGGATTAGGCGATGATCACCTGGTCAGTTTCCAGGTACTGGGTCAGTGAACATGTCCTGTGTTAGGTGATGATCACCTGGTCAGTTTCCAGGTACTGGGTCAGTGAACATGTCCTGGATTAGGTGATGATCACCTGGTTAGTTTCCAGGTGCTGGGTCAGTGAACATGTCCTGGATTCGGTGATGATCACCTGGTTAGTTTCCAGGTGCTGGTTCAGTGAACATGTCCTGGATTAGGCGATGATCACCTGGTTAGTTTCCAGGTGCTGGGTCAGTGAACATGTCCTGGATTAGGCGATGATCACCTGGTCAGTTTCCAGGTGCTGGGTCAGTGAACATGTCCTGGATTAGGCGATGATCACCTGGTCAGTTTCCAGGTACTGGGTCAGTGAACATGTCCTGTGTTAGGTGATGATCACCTGGTCAGTTTCCAGGTACTGGGTCAGTGAACATGTCCTGGATTAGGTGATGATCACCTGGTTAGTTTCCAGGTACTGTGTCAGTGAACATGTCCTGGGTTAGGCGATGATCACCTGGTCAGTTTCCAGGTGCTGGGTCAGTGAACATGTCCTGGATTAGGCGATGATCACCTGGTCAGTTTCCAGGTGCTGGGTCAGTGAACATGTCCTGGATTAGGCGATGATCACCTGGTCAGTTTTCAGGTGCTGGGTCAGTGAACATGTCCTGTGTTAGGTGATGATCACCTGGTCAGTTTCCAGGTACTGGGTCAGTGAACATGTCCTGGATTCGGTGATGATCACCTGGTTAGTTTCCAGGTGCTGGTTCAGTGAACATGTCCTGGATTAGGCGATGATCACCTGGTTAGTTTCCAGGTGCTGGGTCAGTGAACATGTCCTGGATTAGGCGATGATCACCTGGTCAGTTTCCAGGTACTGTGTCAGTGAACATGTCCTGGGTTAGGTGATGATCACCTGGTTAGTTTCCAGGTACTGGGTCAGTGAACATGTCCTGGGTTAGGTGATGATCACCTGGTCAGTTTCCAGGTGCTGGTTCAGTGAACATGTCCTGGGTTAGGTGATGATCACCTGGTCAGTTTCCAGGTGCTGTGTCAGTGAACATGTCCTGGGTTAGGTGATGATCACCTGGTCAGTTTCCAGGTGCTGGGTCAGTGAACATGTCCTGGATTAGGCGATGATCACCTGGTCAGTTTCCAGGTACTGGGTCAGTGAACATGTCCTGTGTTAGGTGATGATCACCTGGTCAGTTTCCAGGTACTGGGTCAGTGAACATGTCCTGGATTAGGTGATGATCACCTGGTTAGTTTCCAGGTACTGTGTCAGTGAACATGTCCTGGGTTAGGCGATGATCACCTGGTCAGTTTCCAGGTGCTGGGTCAGTGAACATGTCCTGGATTAGGCGATGATCACCTGGTCAGTTTCCAGGTGCTGGGTCAGTGAACATGTCCTGGATTAGGTGATGATCACCTGGTTAGTTTCCAGGTACTGTGTCAGTGAACATGTCCTGGGTTAGGCGATGATCACCTGGTCAGTTTCCAGGTACTGTGTCAGTGAACATGTCCTGGATTAGGTGATGATCACCTGGTTAGTTTCCAGGTACTGTGTCAGTGAACATGTCCTGGATTAGGCGATGATCACCTGGTCAGTTTCCAGGTGCTGGGTCAGTGAACATGTCCTGTGTTAGGTGATGATCACCTGGTCAGTTTCCAGGTGCTGTGTCAGTGAACATGTCCTGGATTAGGTGATGATCACCTGGTCAGTTTCCAGGTGCTGGGTCAGTGAACATGTCCTGGGTTAGGTGATGATCACCTGGTCAGTTTCCAGGTGCTGGTTCAGTGAACATGTCCTGGGTTAGGTGATGATCACCTGGTCAGTTTCCAGGTGCTGGTTCAGTGAACATGTCCTGGATTAGGCGATGATCACCTGGTCAGTTTCCAGGTGCTGGGTCAGTGAACATGTCCTGGGTTAGGTGATGATCACCTGGTCAGTTTCCAGGTGCTGGGTCAGTGAACATGTCCTGGGTTAGGTGATGATCACCTGGTCAGTTTCCAGGTGCTGTGTCAGTGAACATGTCCTGGATTAGGTGATGATCACCTGGTCAGTTTCCAGGTGCTGGGTCAGTGAACAAGTCCTGGATTAGGCGATGATCACCTGGTTAGTTTCCAGGTGCTGGGTCAGTGAACATGTCCTGGGTTAGGTGATGATCACCTGGTCAGTTTCCAGGTACTGGGTCAGTGAACATGTCCTGGGTTAGGTGATGATCACCTGGTCAGTTTCCAGGTGCTGTGTCAGTGAACATGTCCTGGATTAGGTGATGATCACCTGGTCAGTTTCCAGGTGCTGGGTCAGTGAACATGTCCTGGGTTAGGTGATGATCACCTGGTCAGTTTCCAGGTGCTGGTTCAGTGAACATGTCCTGGATTAGGCGATGATCACCTGGTCAGTTTCCAGGTGCTGGGTCAGTGAACATGTCCTGGGTTAGGCGATGATCACCTGGTTAGTTTCCAGGTGCTGGGTCAGTGAACATGTCCTGGATTAGGCGATGATCACCTGGTCAGTTTCCAGGTGCTGTGTCTGTGAACATGTCCTGGGTTAGGTGATGATCACCTGGTCAGTTTCCAGGTGCTGGGTCAGTGAACATGTCCTGGATTAGGCGATGATCACCTGGTCAGTTTCCAGGTGCTGGGTCAGTGAACATGTCCTGGGTTAGGTGATGATCACCTGGTCAGTTTCCAGGTGCTGTGTCAGTAAATATGTCCTGGGTTAGGTGATGATCACCTGGTCAGTTTCCAGGTGCTGGTTCAGTGAACATGTCCTGGATTAGGCGATGATCACCTGGTCAGTTTCCAGGTGCTGTGTCAGTGAACATGTCCTGTGTTAGGTGATGATCACCTGGTCAGTTACCAGGTGCTGGGTCAGTGAACATGTCCTGGGTTAGGTGATGATCACCTGGTCAGTTTCCAGGTACTGGGTCAGTGAACATGTCCTGGATTAGGCGATGATCACCTGGTCAGTTTCCAGGTGCTGTGTCTGTGAACATGTCCTGGGTTAGGTGATGATCACCTGGTCAGTTTCCAGGTGCTGTGTCAGTAAATATGTCCTGGGTTAGGTGATGATCACCTGGTTAGTTTCCAGGTGCTGTGTCAGTGAACATGTCCTGGGTTAGGTGATGATTACCTGGTTAGTTTCCAGGTACTGGGTCAGTGAACATGTCCTGGGTTAGGTGATGATCACCTGGTTAGTTTCCAGGTGCTGTGTCAGTGAACATGTCCTGGGTTAGGTGATGATCACCTGGTTAGTTTCCAGGTGCTGTGTCAGTGAACATGTCCTGGGTTAGGTGATGATCACCTGGTTAGTTTCCAGGTGCTGTGTCAGTGAACATGTCCTGGGTTAGGTGATGATCACCTGGTTAGTTTCCAGGTGCTGTGTCAGTGAACATGTCCTGGGTTAGGTGATGATCACCTGGTTAGTTTCCAGGTGCTGGGTCAGTGAACATGTCCTGGATTAGGTGATGCTCACCTGGTTAGTTTCCAGGTACTGGGTCAGTGAACATGTCCTGGATTATGTGATGCTCACCTGGTCAGTTACCAGGTACTGGGTCAGTGAACATGTCCTGGGTTAGGTGATGTTCACCTGGTCAGTTTCCAGGTGCTGGGTCAGTGAACATGTCCTGGATTAGGTGATGATCACCTCGTTAGTTTCCAGGTGCTGTGTCAGTGAACATGTCCTGGGTTAGGTGATGCTCACCTGGTTAGTTTCCAGGTACTGGGTCAGTGAACATGTCCTGGATTAGGCGATGATCACCTGGTCAGTTTCCAGGTGCTGTGTCTGTGAACATGTCCTGGATTAGGTGATGATCACCTGGTCAGTTTCCAGGTGCTGTGTCAGTGAACATGTCCTGGGTTAGGTGATGATTACCTGGTCAGTTTCCAGGTGCTGGGTCAGTGAACATGTCCTGGGTTAGGTGATGATCACCTGGTCAGTTTCCAGGTGCTGTGTCTGTGAACATGTCCTGGATTAGGTGATGATCACCTGGTCAGTTTCCAGGTGCTGTGTCTGTGAACATGTCCTGGATTAGGCGATGATCACCTGGTTACTTTCCAGGTACTGTGTCAGTGAACGTGTCCTGGATTAGGTGATGATCACCTGGTCAGTTTCCAGGTGCTGGGTCTGTGAACATGTCCTGGATTAGGCGATGATCACCTGGTTAGTTTCCAGGTACTGGGTCAGTGAACATGTCCTGGGTTAGGTGATGATCACCTGGTCAGTTTCCAGGTGCTGGGTCAGTGAACATGTCCTGGATTAGGTGATGCTCACCTGGTCAGTTTCCAGGTGCTGGTTCAGTGAACATGTCCTGGATTAGGCGATGAAAACCTGGTCAGTTTCCAGGTACTGGGTCAGTGAACATGTCCTGGGTTAGCTGATGATCACCTGGTTAGATTCCAGGTGCTGGGTCAGTGAACATGTCCTGGGTTAGGTGATGATCACCTGGTCAGTTTCCAGGTGCTAGGTCAGTGAACATGTCCTGGGTTAGGTGATGATCACCTGGTCAGTTTCCAGGTGCTGTGTCTGTGAACATGTCCTGGGTTGGGTGATGATCACCTGGTTAGTTTCCAGGTGCTGGGTCAGTGAACATGTCCTGGGTTAGGTGATGATCACCTGGTTAGTTTCCAGGTGCTGGGTCAGTGAACATGTCCTGGATTAGGCGATGATCACCTGGTCAGTTTCCAGGTACTGTGTCAGTGAACATGTCCTGAGTTAGGTGATGATCACCTGGTCAGTTTCCAGGTACTGTGTCAGTGAACATGTCCTGGGTTAGGTGATGATCACCTGGTTAGTTTCCAGGTGCTAGGTCAGTGAACATGTCCTGGGTTAGGTGATGATCACCCCTGGTCAGTTTCCAGTTGCTGGGTCAGTGAACATGTCCTGGGTTAGGTGATGATCACCTGGTTAGTTTCCAGGTGCTGGGTCAGTGAACATGTCCTGGGTTAGGTGATGATCACCTGGTTAGTTTCCAGGTGCTGGGTCAGTGAACATGTCCTGGGTTAGGTGATGATCACCTGGTTAGTTTCCACGTGCTGGGTCAGTGAACATGTCCTGGGTTAGGTGTTGTACAGCTGGTCAGTTTCCAGGTGCTGGTTCAGTGAACATGTCCTGGGTTAGGTTTTGTACACCTGGTTAGTTTCCAGGTGCTGGGTTAGTGAACATGTCCTGGGTTAGTTGATGATCACCTGGTCAGTTTCCAGGTGCTGGGTCAGTGAACATGTCCTGGGTTAGGTGATGATCACCTGGTCAGTTTCCAGGTGCTGGTTCAGTGAACATGTCCTGGGTTAGGTGATGATCACTTGGTCAGTTTCCAGGTGCTGGTTCAGTGAACATGTCCTGGGTTAGGTGATGATCACCTGGTTAGTTTCCAGGTGCTGGGTCAGTGAACATGTCCTGGGTTAGGTGATGTACACCTGGTCAGTTTCCAGGTGCTGGTACAGTGAACATGTCCTAGGTTCGGTGATGATCACCTGGTTAGTTTCCAGGTGCTGGTTCAGTGAACATGTCCTGGATTAGGTGATGATCACATGGTCAGTTTCCAGGTGCTGGGTCAGTGAAAATGTCCTGGATTCGGTGATGATCACCTGGTCAGTTTCCAGGTGCTGGGTCAGTGAACATGTCCTGGATTAGGTGATGATCACCTGGTCAGTTTCTGGAACTGTTCCAGAGTTGAGGTGTTTGGTCGGTCCTCCAGTATATTCTCCAATTCATCATCAGTATATGTACTTAACTGGAAATGTATAATTTACAATACTGCTACAATGTAATCTCCAGATCACACAGTCAAATATATATGTTGCGTGACTGGTATGTATTACTGTCAGGGAATGATCTGCCTTCTAGATGCTATAAAAATAGGAAAGGGTTGAAAGCAGGATATGTGAGACACTTCAATAGTGGTAATGGGTAATTATGGGTCATTCAATTAAACTAAAAGAACATCAGAAATAAAAGAACAGAACAGCAAACAGAGGCAGCCTTGTTCCCATGGGAATGTAGACTTTGCATCTTATTTGGAATGTGATAATGAGTAAAGGAGCACTGGTGTTCTGGTTCAAGGCAGGACAGGCGATGGTGTTGGGAGGAACCTCTATTTGGAATCATTGGTCCATCAAGAATGTTACATGTCTGCAGTGTAAAAGATGCCTCTTTGCATTGTCACAGCTGGACTGATAACTTCAGCGGGAGGAAAAATGTGATCTCAGGGGTTATTAGACTGAAACCTGAGTAAAACAGGGCCTTGTGAATGTCTATACCTGCAATTGTAATAAGAGGATAGTAGTTATTCAATGATTGGTCTAGTGTAATTTAGTGTGTTTGTATTATTGTAAGGGTTATACAAAGAGTGTCCAAATAGACAGAAGGTGTAGAAGATTTCAAAAGGCACAAAGACAAGTGATTTCACCCACAGCTGCAGATATTTATTACCATGAATTTTACCCAAGGGAAAAACCGGGTCATATAAATGACACATTGTAAACAACTGTTCAGATACTGTGAGGTATCATATCTCACTTGTGCAGAATAAAGTTTTATCACTGCCATCAATTTGGGCCGATGTCGACTCAATGTAATTAATTAACTGTAATTAATCAAATGCAGGACTGAACCATGACAGAGGGTGCAGTCACTCTGGGTTCAGCATGAATTATTCAATAATTTAAACTTAGTCACATCAGAGAACATTAGTTCCAAATTCTTGAAGGAAACCTCAATGGCGGCCGTGGTACCCAGCATTCCAAGCGGGAATGAATATGCCGTACACACTCAATAGGAGGCCACCGCGCAGGCGCAAATCCAGCCGCACAGAGACACTGCGCATGCTCCAGAGACAGGCGGCCATTGCGGTGGAAGGCGGTTAAAGTCGGTGACGCACATAAGACTAATGTAGCCGGCGAGCGGGGAGGAGGCTTCAGAAGGACTTGGTGTAGCCCGCAAACGCGAATAAGAATGTCAATGTCCCGCTTTGGTAACTCAGGCTCCTTTCACCTGCGAAGAGAATCCGGGGAAGGAAAAAGAGGCGGGAATATTCAGATCGCCGCCATTTTGCTGCTGGGGCAATAGAGCGCATGCGCAATATCCTGGTGATGTCAGTGAGTGGGCGTGGCTTCGGAATCCTCTGTGTTGAGTTGGAGCTGAAACAGCACAGGCTGGGGATGGAGGCTGGGATCTTCCTGTGCTCACTCAGCACAGGCTGGGGATGGAGGCTGGGATCTTCCTGTGCTCACTCAGCACAGGCTGGGGATGGAGGCTGGGATCTTCCTGTGCTCACTCAGCACAGGCTGGGGATGGAGGCTGGGATCTTCCTGTGCTCACTCAGCACTGGCTGGGGATGGAGGCTGGGATCTTCCTGTGCTCACTCAGCACAGGCTGGGGATGGAGGCTGGGATCTTCCTGTGCTCACTCAGCACAGGCTGTGGATGGAGGCTGGGATCTTCCTGTGCTCACTCAGCACAGGCTGGGGATGGAGGCTGGGATCTTCCTGTGCTCACTCAGCACAGGCTGGGGATGGAGGCTGGGATCTTCCTGTGCTCACTCAGCACAGGCTGGGGATGGAGGCTGGGATCTTCCTGTGCTCACTCAGCACAGGCTGGGGATGGAGGCTGGGATCTTCCTGTGCTCACTCAGCACAGGCTGTGGATGGAGGCTGGGATCTTCCTGTGCTCACTCAGCACAGTCTGTGGATGGAGGCTGGGATCTTCCTGTGCTCACTCAGCACAGGCTGGGGATGGAGGCTGGGATCTTCCTGTGCTCACTCAGCACAGGCTGGGGATGGAGGCTGGGATCTTCCTGTGCTCACTCAGCACAGGCTGGGGATGGAGGCTGGGATCTTCCTGTGCTCACTCAGCACAGGCTGGGGATGGAGGCTGGGATCTTCCTGTGCTCACTCAGCACAGGCTGGGGATGGAGGCTGGGATCTTCCTGTGCTCACTCAGCACAGGCTGGGGATGGAGGCTGGGATCTTCCTGTGCTCACTCAGCACAGGCTGGGGATGGAGGCTGGGATCTTCCTGTGCTCACTCAGCACAGGCTGGGGATGGAGGCTGGGATCTTCCTGTGCTCACTCAGCACAGGCTGGGGATGGAGGCTGGGATCTTCCTGTGCTCACTCAGCACTGGCTGGGGATGGAGGCTGGGATCTTCCTGTGCTCACTCAGCACAGGCTGGGGATGGAGGCTGGGATCTTCCTGTGCTCACTCAGCACTGGCTGGGGATGGAGGCTGGGATCTTCCTGTGCTCACTCAGCACAGGCTGGGGATGGAGGCTGGGATCTTCCTTTGCTCAATCAGCACAGGCTGGGGATGGAGGCTGGGATCTTCCTGTGCTCACTCAGCACAGGCTGGGGATGGAGGCTGGGATCTTCCTGTGCTCACTCAGCACAGGCTGTGGATGGAGTCTGGGATCTCCCTGTGCTCTGTATTGGGCTCAGTACTGTACTGTGCGTTTAACCCTCATTGTGTTGTTCTAATTGCTGCCTCTCTCTCTCTCTCTTGCAGTGGGTCTTGGAGTTCCTGACTGATCACAATGTCCTGATCCTTTCCACACATCACACACACTCAAGTTGGATGAGCCGCTGGTGGTGATGCAGGAGATGGAGAACTCCAGCCTTCCATCCACTCCACAGTGAGGTCAGATCACACACTGATAATAACTCGTACAACAGGGTGTGAACACAGCAGAAGCTGGGAATGGGGCCTGGGATCTTCCTGTGCTCTGAGAATGGGAATCAGTAACACATCATGTGAGAACAGCTAAATCAGCACAGGCTGGGGATGGAGGCTGGGATCTCCCCGTGCTCACTGACCCCACTCACTGACCCCACGCACTGACCCCACGCACTGACCCCACGCACTGACCCCACTCACTGACCCCACTCACTGTCCCCACTCAGTGTCCCCACTCAGTGTCCCCACTCAGTGTCCCCACTCAGTGTCCCCACTCTCTGTCCGAACTCACTGACCACACTCACTGACCCCACGCACTGACCCCACGCACTGACCCCACGCACTGACCCCACGCACTGACCCCACGCACTGACCCCACTCCCCGTCCCCACTCCCCGTCCCCACTCTCCGTCCCCACTCACTGGAACCACTCACCGTCCCCACTCTCCATAGCCACTCACCGTCCCCTCTCACCGTCCCCTCTCACCGTCCCCTCTCACCGTCCCCTCTCACCGTCCCCTCTCACGGTCCCCTCTCACGGTCCCCACTCCCCGTCCCCACTCCCCGTCCCCACTCCCCGTCCCCACTCCCCGTAGCTACTCACCGTCCGTCCCCACTCTCCGACCCCACTCACCGTAGCCACTCACCGTAGCCACTCACCGTCCCCTCTCTCCGTCCCCTCTCTCCGTCCCCTCTCACCGTCCCCTCTCTCCGTCCCCACTCCCCGTCCCCACTCCCCGTCCCCTCTCACCGTCCCCTCTCCCCGTCCCCACTCCCCGTCCCCTCTCCCCGTCCCCTCTCCCCGTCCCCTCTCTCCGTCCCCACTCCCCGTCCCCTCTCACCGTCCCCTCTGCCCGTCCCCACTCACCGTCCCCTCTCTCCGTCCCCTCTCACCGTCCCCTCTCACCGTCCCCTCTCCCCGTCCCCACTCCCCGTCCCCTCTCCCCGTCCCCTCTCCCCGTCCGCACTCACCGTCCCCACTCACCGTCCCCACTCACCGTCCCCACTCCCCGTCCCCTCTCCCCGTCCCCACTCCCCGTCCCCAATCCCCGTCCACTCTCCCCGTCCCCTCTCACCGTCCCCACTCCCCGTCCCCGCTCCCCGTCCCCGCTCCCCGTCCCCGCTCCCCGTCCCCACTCCCCGTCCCCACTCACTGTCCCCACTCCCCACTCCCCATCCCCGCTCCCCGTCCCCGCACACCGTCCCCGCTCCCCGTCCCCGCTCCCCGTCCCCGCTCCCCGTCCCCGCTCCCCGTCCCCGCTCACCGTCCCCACTCACCGTCCCCACTCCCCGTCCCCACTCCCCGTCCCCACTTCCGGTCCCCACTCCCGGTCCCCACTGCCCGTCCCCACTGCCCGTCCCCACTGCCCGTCCCCACTGCTCGTCCCCACTCACCGTCCCCACTCACCGTCCCCACTCACCGTCCCCACTCACCGTCCCCACTCCCCGTCCCCACTCCCGGTCCCCACTGCTCGTCCCCACTGCTCGTCCCCACTCACCGTCCCCACTCACCGTCCCCACTCACCGTCGCCACTCACCGTCCCCACACTCCGTCCCCTCTCATGGTCCCCACTCCCCGTCCCCACTCCCCGTCCCCACTCCCCGTCCCCGCTCCCCGTCCCCACTCACCATCCCCACTCACCGTCCCCGCTCCCCGTCCCCGCTCACCGTCCCCGCTCCCCGTCCCCGCTCCCCGTCCCCGCTCCCCGTCCCCGCTCACCGTCCCCACTCACCGTCCCCGCTCACCGTCCCCACTCACCGTCCCCACTCACCGTCCCCACTCACCGTCGCCACTCACCGTCGCCACTCACCGTCCCCACACTCCGTCCCCTCTCATGGTCCCCACTCCTCGTCCCTACGCCCCATCCCCTCTCCCGGTCCCCTCTCCCCGTCCCCACTCACCGTCCCCACTACCCGTCCCCACTCCCCGTCCCCACTCCCCGTCCCCACTCCCCGTCCCCACTCCCCGTCCCCTCTCACCGTCCCCTCTCCCCGTCCCCTCTCCCCGTCCCCTCTCCCCGTCCCCTCTCCCCGTCCCCTCTCACCGTGCCTCTCCCCGTCCCCGCTCCCCACTCCCCACTCCCCGTCCCCACTCCCCGTCCCCACTCCCCGGCCCCACTCCCCGTCCCCACTCCCCGGCCCCACTCCAAGTCCCCACTCCAAGTCCCCACTCCAAGTCCCCACTCCAAGTCCCCACTCCAAGTCCCCACTCCCAGTCCCCACTCCAAGTCCCCACTCCCAGTCCCCACTCCCAGTCCCCACTCCCAGTCCCCACTCCCAGTCCCCACTCCCCGTCCCCACTCCCCGTCCCCTCTCCCCGTCCCCTCTCCCCGTCCCCTCTCCCCGTCCCCTCTCCCCGTCCCCTCTCCCCGTCCCCGCTCCCCGTCCCCGCTCCCCGTCCCCGCTCCCCGTCCCCGCTCCCCGTCCCCTCTCCCCGTCCCCGCTCCCCGTCCCCGCTCCCCGTCCCCGCTCCCCGTCCCCGCTCCCCGTCCCCGCTCCCCGTCCCCTCTCCCCGTCCCCTCTCCCCGTCCCCTCTCCCCGTCCCCGCGCCCCGTCCCCGCTCCCCACTCCCCACTCACCGTCCCCACTCCCCGTCCCCACTCCCCGTCCCCACTCCCCGTAGCTACTCACCGTCCCCCCTCCCCGTCCCCACTCCCCGTAGCTACTCACCGTCCGTCCCCACTCCCCGTCCCCACTCCCTGTCCCCACACCCCGTCCCCACTCCCCATCCCCACTCCCCGTCCCCTCTCCCCGTCCCCTCTCACCGTCCCCTCTCACCGTCCCCTCTCACCGTCCCCTCTCCCCGTCCCCACTCCCCGTCCCCACTCCCCGTCCCCTCTCCCCGTCCCCTCTCCCCGTCCCCTCTCCCCGTCCCCACTCCCCGTCCCCTCTCACCGTCCCCACTCCCCGTCCCCACTCCCCGTCCCCTCTCCCCGTCCCCTCTCCCCGTCCCCACTCCCCGTCCCCTCTCCCCGTCCCCACTCCCCGTCCCCACTCCCCGTCCCCACTCCCCGTCCCCTCTCCCCGTCCCCTCTCCCCGTCCCCACTCCCCGTCCCCACTCCCCGTCCCCTCTCCCCGTCCCCTCTCCCGGTCCCCTCTCCCCGTCCCCACTCCCCGTCCCCACTCCCCGTCCCCACTCCGCGTCCCCACTCCTCGCCCCCTCTCCCCGCCCCCTCTCCCCGCCCCCACTCCCCACCCCCACTCCCCGCCCCCTCTCCCCGCCCCTCTCCCCGCCCCCTCTCCCCGCCCCCTCTCCCCGCCCCCTCTCCCCGTCCCCTCTCCCCGCCCCCTCTCCCCGCCCCCTCTCCCCGTCCCCTCTCACAGTCCCCTCTCACAGTCCACACTCCCCGTCCCCTATCAACGTCCCCTCTCACCGTCCCCTCTCACTGTCCACTCTCCCCGTCCCCGCTCCCCACTCCGCACTCCCCGTCCCCACTCCCCGTCCCCACACCCCGTTCCCACTCCCCGTCCCCACTCACTGGAACCACTCACGGTCCCCTCTCACCGTCCCCTCTCACCGTCCCCACTCCCCGTCCCCACTCCCCGTAGCTACTCACCGTCCCCACTCCCCGTCCCCACTCCCCGTAGCTACTCACCGTCCGTCCCCACTCCCCGTCCCCACTCCCCGTCCTCACTCCCCGTCCCCACTCCCCGTCCCCACTCCCCGTCCCCTCTCACCGTCCCCTCTCACCGTCCCCTCTCACCGTCCCCTCTCCCCGTCCCCACTCCCCGTCCCCACTCCCCGTCCCCTCTCCCCGTCCCCTCTCCCCGTCCCCTCTCCCCGTCCCCTCTCCCCGTCCCCACTCCCCGTCCCCTCTCACCGTCCCCACTCCCCGTCCCCACTCCCCGTCCCCTCTCCCCGTCCCCACTCCCCGTCCCCACTCCCCGTCCCCTCTCCCCGTCCCCACTCCCCGTCCCCTCTCCCCGTCCCCTCTCCCCGTCCCCACTCCCCGTCCCCACTCCCCGTCCCCACTCCCCGTCCCCTCTCCCCGTCCCCTCTCCCGGTCCCCACTCCCCGTCCCCACTCCCCGTCCCCACTCCGCGTCCCACTCCTCGCACCCTCTCCCCGCCCCCTCTCCCCGCCCCCACTCCCCGCCCCCTCTCCCCGTCCCCTCTCCCCGTCCCCTCTCCCCGTCCCCTCTCCCCGTCCCCTCTCCCCGTCCCCTCTCCCCGTCCCCTCTCACAGTCCCCTCTCACAGTCCACACTCCCCGTCCCCTATCAACGTCCCCTCTCACCGTCCCCTCTCACTGTCCCCTCTCCCCGTCCCCGCTCCCCACTCCGCACTCCCCGTCCCCACTCCCCGTCCCCACACCCCGTTCCCACTCCCCGTCCCCACTCACTGGAACCACTCACGGTCCCCTCTCACCGTCCCCTCTCACCGTCCCCACTCCCCGTCCCCACTCCCCGTCCCCACTCCCCGTAGCTACTCACCGTCCGTCCCCACTCTTCGACCCCACTCTCCGACCCCACTCTCCGACCCCACTCTCCGACCCCACTCTCCGACCCCACTCTCCGACCCCTCTCACCGTTCCCTCTCACCGTTCCCTCTCACCGTCCCCTCTCCCCGTCCCCACTCCCCGTCCCCACTCCCCGTCCCATCTCCCCGTCCCCTCTCCCCGTCCCCTCTCCCCGTCCCCACTCACCGTCCCCACTCACCGTCCCCTCTCTCCGTCCCCACTCACCGTCCCCTCTCACCGTTCCCTCTCACCGTTCCCTCTCACCGTCCCCTCTCCCCGTCCCCACTCCCGTCCCATCTCCCCGTCCCCTCTCCCCGTCCCCGCTCACCGTCCCCACTCACCGTCCCCGCTACCCGTCCCCGCTCCCCGTCCCCGCTCCCCGTCCCCGGTCCCCGTCCCCGCTCACCGTCCCCGCTCACCGTCCCCGCTCACCGTCCCCACTCCCCACTACCCACTCCCCGTCCCCGCTCCCCGTCCCCGCTCCCCGTCCCCGCTCCCCGTCCCCGCTCCCCGTCCCCGCTACCCACTCACGGTCCCCACTCACGGTCCCCACTCACCGTCCCCACTCCCCGTCCCCACTCCCCGTCCCCACTCCCCGTCCGCACTCAATGTAGCCACTCCCGGTCCCCACTCCCGGTCCCCACTGCTCGTCCCCACTGCTCGTCCCCACTGCTCGTCCCCACTGCTCGTCCCCACTGCTCGTCCGCACTCACCGTCCGCACTCACCGTCCCCACTCACCGTCCCCACTCACCGTCCCCACTCACCGTCCCCACTCACCGTCCCCACTCACCGTCGCCACTCACCGTCCCCACACTCCGTCCCCTCTCATTATCCCCACTCCCCGTCCCCACTCACCGTCCCCGCTCACCGTCCCCGCTCACCGTCCCCGCTCACCGTCCCCGCTCACCGTCCCCGCTCCTCGTCCCCGCACCCCGTCCCCTCTCCCCGTCCCCACTCCCCGTCCCCTCTCACCGTCCCCACTCCCGGTCCCCTCTCCCCGTCCCTACTCCCCGTCCCTACTCCCCGTCCCCACTCCCCGTCCCCACTCCCCGTCCCCACTCCCCGTCCCCTCTCCCCGTCCCCACTCCCCGTCCCCACTCCCCGTCCCCTCTCCCCGTCCCCTCTCCCCGTCCCCTCTCCCCGTCCCCTCTCCCCGTCCCCTCTCCCCGTCCCCTCTCCCCGTCCCCTCTCCCCGTCCTCTCTCACCGTGCCCTCTCCCCATCCCCGCTACCCGTCCCCTCTCCCCACTCCCCGTCCCCACTCCCCGTCCCCACTCCCCGTCCTCACTCTCCGTCCCCACTCACAGGAACCACCACCGTCCCCACTCCCCGTTCCCACTCTCGGTCCCCTCTCACCGTCCCCACTCCCCATCCCCACTCACCGTCCCCACTCCCCGTCCCCACTCCCCGTCCCCACTCCCCCTCCCCACTCCCCGTCCCCACTCCCCGTCCCCACTCACCGTCCCCACTCACCGTCCCCACTCACCGTCCCCACTCACCGTCCCCACACTCCGTCCCTCTCATGGTCCCCACTCCCCGTCATCACTCCCCGTCCCCGCTCACCGTCCCCGCTCACCGTCCCCGCTCACCGTCCCCGCTCCCCGCTCCCCGTCCCCGCTCCCCGTCCCCGCTCCCCGTCCCCGCTCCCCGTCCCCACTCCCCGTCCCCACTCCCCGTCCCCTCTCCACGTCCCCACTCCCCGTCCCCACTCCCCGTCCACACTCCCCGTAGCTAATCACCGTCCGTCCCCACTCTCCGACCCCACTCACCGTCCCCTCTCTCCGTCCCCTCTCACCGTCCCCTCTCACCGTCCCCTCTCACCGTCCACTCTCACCGTCCCCTCTCCCCGTCCCCACTCCCCGTCCCCACTCCCCGTCCCCACTCCCCGTCCCCACTCACCGTTCCCTCTCCCCGTCACCACTCCCCGTCTCCACTCACCGTCCCCTCTCCCCGTCCCCACTCCCCGTCCCCTCTCCCCGTCCCCACTCCCCGTCCCCACTCTCCGTCCCCTCTCACCGTCCCCTCTCACCGTCCCCTCTCACCGTCCCCTCTCACCGTCCCCTCTCACCGTCCCCTCTCCCCGTCCCCACTCACCGTCCCCACTCCCCGTCCCCACTCACTGTCCCCTCTCCCCGTCCCCACTCCCCGTCCCCACTCCCCGTCCCCACTCCCCGTCCCCACTCGCCGTCCCCTCTATCGTCCCCTCTCCCCGTCCCCACTCCCCGTCCCCTCTCACCGTCCCCTCTCACCGTCCCCACTCCCGGTCCCCTCTCCCGGTCCCCTCTCCCGGTCCCCACTCCCCGTCCCCACTCCCCGTCCCCACTCCCCGTCCCCACTCCCCGTCCCCTCTCCCCGTCCCCTCTCCCCGTCCCCACTCCCCGTCCCCACTCCCCGTACCCACTCCCCGTCCCCACTCCCCGTCCCCTCTCCCCGTCCCCACTCCCCGTCCCCACTCCCCGTCCCCACTCCCCGTCCCCACTCCCCGTCCCCTCTCGCCGTCCCCTCTCGCCGTCCCCACTCCCCGTCCCCTCTCCCCGTCCCCACTCCCCGTCCCCACTCCCCGTCCCCACTCCCCGTCCCCTCTCCCCGTCCCCACTCCCCGTCCCCACTCCCCGTCCCCTCTCCCCGTCCCCACTCCCCGTCCCCTCTCCCCGTCCCCTCTCCCCGTCCCCTCTCCCCGTCCCCTCTCCCCGTCCCCACTCCCCGTCCCCACTCCCCGTCCCCACTCCCCGTCCCCACTCCCCGTCCCCTCTCCCCGTCCCCACTCCCCGTCCCCACTCCCCGTCCCCACTCCCCGTCCCCTCTCCCCGTCCCCTCTCCCCGTCCCCTCTCCCCGTCCCCTCTCCCCGTCCCCTCTCCCCGTCCCCTCTCCCCGTCCCCTCTCCCCGTCCCCACTCCCCGTCCTCTCTCACCGTGCCCTCTCCCCATCCCCGCTACCCGTCCCCTCTCCCCACTCCCCGTCCCCACTCCCCGTCCCCACTCCCCGTCCTCACTCTCCGTCCCCACTCACAGGAACCACCACCGTCCCCACTCCCCGTCCCCACTCTCGGTCCCCTCTCACCGTCCCCACTCCCCATCCCCACTCACCGTCCCCACTCCCCGTCCCCACTCCCCGTCCCCACTCACCGTCCCCACTCACCGTCCCCACTCACCGTCCCCACTCACCGTCCCCACTCACCGTCCCCACTCACCGTCCCCACACTCCGTCCCTCTCATGGTCCCCACTCCCCGTCATCACTCCCCGTCCCCGCTCACCGTCCCCGCTCACCGTCCCCGCTCACCGTCCCCGCTCCCCGCTCCCCGTCCCCGCTCCCCGTCCCCACTCCCCGTCCCCACTCCCCGTCCCCTCTCCACGTCCCCACTCCCCGTCCCCACTCCCCGTCCACACTCCCCGTAGCTAATCACCGTCCGTCCCCACTCTCCGACCCCACTCACCGTCCCCTCTCTCCGTCCCCTCTCACCGTCCCCTCTCACCGTCCCCTCTCACCGTCCACTCTCCCCGTCCCCTCTCCCCGTCCCCACTCCCCGTCCCCACTCCCCGTCCCCACTCCCCGTCCCCACTCCCCGTCCCCACTCACCGTCCCCTCTCCCCGTCACCACTCCCCGTCTCCACTCACCGTCCCCTCTCCCCGTCCCCACTCCCCGTCCCCTCTCCCCGTCCCCACTCCCCGTCCCCACTCTCCGTCCCCTCTCACCGTCCCCTCTCACCGTCCCCTCTCACCGTCCCCACTCACCGTCCCCTCTCCCCGTCCCCACTCACCGTCCCCACTCCCCGTCCCCACTCACTGTCCCCTCTCCCCGTCCCCACTCCCCGTCCCCACTCCCCGTCCCCACTCGCGGTCCCCTCTATCGTCCCCTCTCCCCGTCCCCACTCCCCGTCCCCTCTCACCGTCCCCTCTCACCGTCCCCACTCCCGGTCCCCTCTCCCGGTCCCCTCTCCCGGTCCCCTCTCCCGGTCCCCACTCCCCGTCCCCACTCCCCGTCCCCACTCCCCGTCCCCTCTCACCGTCCCCTCTCCCCTTCCCCTCTCCCCTTCCCCTCTCCCCGTCCCCACTCCCCGTCCCCACTCCCCGTCCCCACTCCCCGTCCCCACTCCCCGTCCCCTCTCCCCGTCCCCACTCCCCGTCCCCACTCCCCGTCCCCACTCCCCGTCCCCACTCCCTGTCCCCTCTCGCCGTCCCCACTCCCCGTCCCCTCTCCCCGTCCCCACTCCCCGTCCCCACTCCCCGTCCCCACTCCCCGTCCCCTCTCCCCGTCCCCACTCCCCGTCCCCACTCCCCGTCCCCTCTCCCCGTCCCCACTCCCCGTCCCCTCTCCCCGTCCCCTCTCCCCGTCCCCTCTCCCCGTCCCCTCTCCCCGTCCCCACTCCCCGTCCCCTCTCCCCGTCCCCACTCCCCGTCCCCACTCCCCGTCCCCACTCCCCGTCCCCTCTCCCCTTTCCCACTCACCGTCCCCTCTCACCGTCCCCTCTCACCGTCCCCACTCCCCGTCCCCTCTCCCCGTCTCTTCTCACCGTCCCCTCTCCCCGTCCCCTCTCACAGTCCCCACTCCCCGTCCCCTATCACCGTCCCCGCGCCCCGTCCCCACTCCCCGTCCCCACTCCCCGTCCCCACTCCCCGTCCCCACTCCCCGTCCCCACTCCCCGTCCCCACTCCCCGTAGCTACTCACCGTCCCCACTCCCCGTCCCCACTTCCCGTATCTACTCACCGTCCGTCCCCACTCTCCGACCCCACTCACCGTAGCCACTCACCGTAGCCACTCACCGTCCCCTCTCTCCGTCCACTCTCCCCGTCCCCTCTCACAGTCCCCACTCCCCGTCCTCTCTCACCGTGCCCTCTCCCCATCCCCGCTACCCGTCCCCTCTCCCCACTCCCCACTCCCCGTCCCCACTCCCCGTCCCCACTCCCCGTCCCCACTCCCCGTCCCCACTCCCCGTCCCCACTCTCCGTCCCCACTCACATGAACCACCACCGTCCCCACTCCCCGTCCCCACTCCCCGTCCCCACTCCCCGTCCCCACTCTCGGTCCCCTCTCACCGTCCCCACTCCCCATCCCCACTCACCGTCCCCACTCCCCGTCCCCACTCCCCGTAGCTACTCACCGTCCCCACTCACCGTCCCCACTCACCGTCCCCACTCACCGTCCCCACTCACCGTCCCCACACTCCGTCCCTCTCATGGTCCCCACTCCCCGTCATCACTCCCCGTCCCCGCTCACCGTCCCCGCTCACCGTCCCCGCTCCCCGCTCCCCGCTCCCCGTCCCCGCTCCCCGTCCCCACTCCCCGTCCCCACTCCCCGTCCCCACTCCCCGTCCCCACTCCCCGTCCCCTCTCCACGTCCCCTCTCACCGTCCCCTCTCACCGTCCCCTCTCACCGTCCCCTCTCACCGTCCCCGCTCCCCGTCCCCGCTCCCCGTCCCCGCTCCCCGTCCCCGCTCCCCGTCCCCACTCCCCGTCCCCACTCCCCGTCCCCACTCTCCGCCCCAGTCACCGTCCCCACTCCCCGTCCCCACTCCCCGTCCCCACTCCCCGTCCCCACTCCCCGTCCACACTCCCCGTCCCCTCTCTCCGTCCCCTCTCACCGTCCCCTCTCACCGTCCCCTCTCATCGTCCACTCTCACCGTCCCCTCTCACCATCCCTTCTCTCCGTCCCCTCTCCCCGTCCCCACTCACCGTCCCCACTCCCCGTCCCCACTCCCCGTCCCCACTCCCCGTCCCCACTCCCCGTCCCCACTCACCGTCCCCACTCACCGTCCCCTCTCCCCGTCACCACTCCCCGTCACCACTCCCCGTCTCCACTCACCGTCCCCACTCCCCGTCCCCACTCCCCGTCCCCTCTCCCCGTCCCCACTCTCCGTCTCCCCTCTCACCGTCCCCTCTCACCGTCCCCTCTCACCGTCCCCTCTCACCGTCCCCTCTCACCGTCCCCTCTCACCGTCCCCTCTCACCGTCCCCACTCTCCGTCCCCACTCTCCGTCCCCTCTCTCCGTCCCCTCTCTCCGTCCCCTCTCCCCGTCCCCACTCACCGTCCCCACTCCCCGTCCCCACTCACTGTCCCCTCTCCCCGTCACCACTCCCCGTCTCCACTCACCGTCCCCTCTCCCCGTCCCCACTCCCCGTCCCCTCTCCCCGTCCCCACTCCCCGTCCCCACTCCCCGTCCCCACTCCCCGTCCCCACTCCCCGTCCCCACTCCCCGTCCCCACTCGCCGTCCCCTCTATCGTCCCCTCTCCCCGTCCCCTCTCACCGTTCCCTCTCACCGTCCCCTCTCACCGTCCCCTCTCACCGTCCCCACTCCCGGTCCCCTCTCCCGGTCCCCTCTCCCGGTCCCCTCTCCCGGTCCCCACTCCCCGTCCCCACTCCCCGTCCCCACTCCCCGTCCCCACTCCCCGTCCCCACTCCCCGTCCCCTCTCACCGTCCCCTCTCACCGTCCCCTCTCCCCTTCCCCTCTCCCCTTCCCCTCTCCCCGTCCCCACTCCCCGTCCCCACTCCCCGTCCCCACTCCCCGTCCCCACTCCCCGTCCCCACTCCCCGTCCCCTCTCCCCGTCCCCACTCCCCGTCCCCTCTCCCCGTCCCCACTCCCCGTCCCCACTCCCCGTCCCCACTCCCCGTCCCCACTCCCCGTCCCCTCTCCCCGTCCCCACTCCCCGTCCCCACTCCCCGTCCCCACTCCCCGTCCCCTCTCCCCGTCCCCACTCCCCGTCCCCACTCCCCGTCCCCTCTCCCCGTCCCCTCTCCCCGTCCCCTCTCCCCGTCCCCACTCCCCGTCCCCTCTCCCCGTCCCCTCTCCCCGTCCCCTCTCCCCTTTCCCACTCCCCGTCCCCTCTCCCCTTTCCCACTCCCCGTCCCCTCTCACCGTCCCCTCTCACCGTCCCCACTCCCCGTCCCCTCTCCCCGTCCCCTCTCCCCGTCTCTTCTCACCGTCCCCTCTCCCCGTCCCCTCTCCCCGTCCCCTCTCACCGTCCCCGCTCCCCGTCCCCTATCACCGTCCCCCGCGCCCCGTCCCCGCTCCTCACTCCCCACTCCCCACTCGCCACTCCCCGTCCCCACTCCCCGTCCCCACTCCCCGTCCCCGCTCCCCGTAGCTACTCACCGTCCCCACTCCCCGTCCCCACTTCCCGTATCTACTCACCGTCCGTCCCCACTCTCCGACCCCACTCACCGTAGCCACTCACCGTAGCCACTCACCGTCCCCTCTCACCGTCCCCTCTCTCCGTCCCCTCTCACCGTCCCCTCTCACCGTCCCCACTCCCCGTCCCCTCTCCCCGTCCGCACTCACCGTCCCCACTCCCCGTCCCCTCTCCCCGTCCCCTCTTCCCGTCCCCTCTCACCGTCCCCTCTCACCGTCCCCTCTCCCCGTCCGCACTCACCGTCCCCACTCACCGTCCCCACTCCCCGTCCCCTCTCCCCGTCCCCTCTCCCCGTCCCGTCTCCCCGTCCCCTCTCCCCGTCCGCACTCACCGTCCCCACTCACCGTCCCCACTCCCCGTCCCCTCTCCCCGTCCCCTCTCACCGTCCCCACTCCCCGTCCCCGCTCCCCGTCCCCGCTCCCCGTCCCCGCTGCCCGTCCCCGCTGCCCGTCCCCGCTGCCCGTCCCCGCTCCCCGTCCCCGCTCCCCGTCCCCGCTCCCCGTCCCCGCTCCCCGTCCCCGCTCCCCGTCCCCACTCACCGTCCCCACTCACCGTCCCCACTCACCGTCCCCACCCCCGTCCCCACTCCCCGTCCCCACTCCCCGTCCCCACTCCCCGTCCCCACTCCCCGTCCCCACTGCTCGTCCCCACTGCTCGTCCCCACTGCTCGTCCCCACTGCTCGTCCCCACTGCTCGTCCCCACTCCCCGTCCCCACTCCCCGTCCCCACTCCCGGTCCCCACTGCTCGTCCCCACTCACCGTCCCCACTCACCGTCCCCACTCACCGTCCCCACACTCCGTCCCTCTCATGGTCCCCACTCCCCGTCACGACTCCCCGTCCCCGCTCACCGTCCCCGCTCGCCGTCCCCGCTCACCGTCCCCGCTCACCGTCCCCGCTCACCGTCCCCGCTCCCCGCTCCCCGTCCCCGCTCCCCGTCCCCGCTCCCCGTCCTCGCTCCCCGTCCCCACTCCCCGTCCCCTCTCCACGTCCCCTCTCCCCGTCCCCGCTCCCCGTCCCCACTCCCCGTCCCCACACCCCGTCCCCACTCTCGGTCCCCACTCTCGGTCCCCTCTCCCCGTCCCCACTCCCCGTCCCCACTCCCCGTCCCCACTCTGGGTCCCCACTCTCGGTCCCCTCTCACCGTCCCCACTCCCCGTCCCCACTCCCCGTCCCCACTCCCCGTCCCCACTCTCGGTCCCCACTCTCGGTCCCCTCTCACCGTCCCCTCTCCCCGTCCCCACTCCCCGTCCCCACTCCCCGTCCCCACTCCCCGTCCCCACTCCCCGTCCCCACTCACCGTCCCCACTCACCGTCCCCTCTCCCCGTCACCACTCCCCGTCTCCACTCACCGTCCCCACTCCCCGTCCCCACTCCCCGTCCCCACTCCCCGTCCCCACTCTCCGTCCCCTCTCACCGTCCCCTCTCACCGTCCCCTCTCACCGTCCCCTCTCACCGTCCCATCTCACCGTCCCCTCTCTCCGTCCCCTCTCCCCGTCCCCACTCCCTGTCCCCACTCCCCGTCCCCACTCCCCGTCCCCACTCCCCGTCCCCACTCCCCGTCCCCACTCACTGTCCCCTCTCCCCGTCACCACTCCCCTTCTCCACTCACCGTCCCCTCTCCCCGTCCCCACTCCCCGTCCCCTCTCCCCGTCCCCACTCCCCGTCCCCACTCCCCGTCCCCAGTCCCCGTCCCCACTCGCCGTCCCCTCTATCGTCCCCTCTCCCCGTCCCCACTCCCCGTCCCCACTCCCGGTCCCCTCTCACCGTCCCCACTCCCGGTCCCCTCTCCCGGTCCCCTCTCCCGGTCCCCTCTCCCCGTCCCCACTCCCCGTCCCCACTCCCCGTCCCCACTCCCCGTCCCCACTCCCCGTCCCCACTCCCCGTCCTCACTCCCCGTCCCCACTCCCCGTCCCCACTCCCCGTCCCCTCTCACCGTCCCCTCTTACCGTCCCCTCTCACCGTCCCCTCTCACCGTCCCCTCTCCCCGTCCCCTCTCCCCGTCCCCTCTCCCCGTCCCCACTCCCCGTCCCCACTCCCCGTCCCCACTCCCCGTCCCCACTCCCCGTCCTCACTCCCCGTCCCCTCTCCCCGTCCCCACTCCCCGTCCCCTCTCACCGTCCCCACTCCCCGTCCCCACTCCCCGTCCCCACTCCCCGTCCCCTCTCCCCGTCCCCACTCCCCGTCCCCACTCCCCGTCACCTCTCCCCGTCCCCACTCCCCGTCCCCACTCCCCGTCCCCTCTCCCCGTCCCCTCTCCCCGTCCCCTCTCCCCGTCCGCTCTCCCCGTCCCCTCTCCCCGTCCCCTCTCCCCTTTCCCACTCCCCGTCCCCTCTCACCGTCCCCTCTCACCATCCCCTCTCACCGTCCCCTCTCACCGTCCCCTCTCACCGTCCCCTCTCCCCGTCCCCACTCCCCGTCCCCTCTCCCCGTCCCCTCTCCCCGTCCCCTCTCCCCGTCCCCTCTCACAGTCCCCACTCCCCGTCCCCACTCCCCGTCCCCACTCCCCGTAGCTACTCACCGTCCCCACTCCCCGTCCCCACTCCCCGTAGCTACTCACCGTCCCCTCTCTCCGTCCCCTCTCTCCGTCCCCTCTCACCGTCCCCTCTCACCGTCCCCTCTCCCCGTCCCCTCTCCCCGTCCCCACTCCCCGTCCCCTCTCCCCGTCCCCTCTCCCCGTCCCCTCTCCCCGTCCCCTCTCCCCGTCCGCACTCACCGTCCCAACTCACCGTCCCCACTCACCGTCCCCTCTCCCCGTCCCCACTCCCCGTCCCCAATCCCCGTCCACTCTCCCCGTCCCCTCTCACCGTCCCCGCTCCCCGTCCCCGCTCCCCGTCCCCGCTCCCCGTCCCCGCTCCCCGTCCCCGCTCCCCGTCCCCACTCACTGTCCCCACTCCCCACTCCCCTCGCCCCATCCCCTCTCACCGTCCCCTCTCACCGTCCCCTCTCTCCGTCCCCTCTCCCCGTCCCCACTCCCCGTCCCCACTCCCCGTCCCCACTCCCCGTCCCCACTCCCCGTCCCATCTCACCTTCCCCTCTCCCCGTCCCCACTCCCCGTCCCCACTCCCCGTCCCCACTCCCCGTCCCCACTCCCCGTCCCCACTCCCCGTCCCCTCTCCCCGTCCCCACTCCCCGTCCCCTCTCCCCGTCCCCACTTCCCGTCCCCACTCCCCGTCCCCACTCCCCGTCCCCACTCCCCGTCCCCACTCCCCGTCCCCACTCCCCGTCCCCTCTCCCCGTCCCCACTCCCCGTCCCCACTCCCCGTCCCCTCTCCCCGTCCCCTCTCCCCGTCCCCTCTCCCCGTCCCCACTCCACGTCCCCTCTCCCCGTCCCCTCTCCCCGTCCCCTCTCCCCGTCCCCACTCCCCGTCCCCTCTCCCCGTCCCCTCTCCCCGTCCCCTCTCCCCGTCCCCACTCCCCGTCCCCACTCCCCGTCCCCTCTCCCCGTCCCCTCTCACCGTCCCCTCTCCCCGTCCCCTCTCCCCGTCCCCACTCCCCGTCCCCTCTCCCCGTCTCTTCTCACCGTCCCCTCTCCCCGTCCCCTCTCCCCGTCCCCTCTCACCGTCCCCGCGCCCCGTCCCCGCTCCTCACTCCCCACTCCCCGTCCCCACTCCCCGTCCCCACTCCCCGTAGCTACTCACCGTCCCCACTCCCCGTCCCCACTTCCCGTATCTACTCACCATCCGTCCCCACTCTCCGACCCCACTCACCGTAGCCACTCACCGTAGCCACTCACCGTCCCCTCTCTCCGTCCCCTCTCACCGTCCCCTCTCACCGTCCCCACTCCCCGTCCCCACTCCCCGTCCCCTCTCCCCGTCCCCTCTCCCCGTCCGCACTCACCGTCCCCACTCACCGTCCCCACTCCCCGTCCCCTCTCCCCGTCCCCTCTCCCCGTCCCCTCTCCCCGTCCGCACTCACCGTCCCCACTCCCCGTCCCCACTCCCCGTCCCCTCTCCCCGTCCCCTCTCCCCGTCCCATCTCCCCGTCCCCTCTCCCCGTCCGCACTCACCGTCCCCACTCACCGTCCCCACTCCCCGTCCCTTCTCCCCATCCCCTCTCACCGTCCCCACTCCCCGTCCCCGCTCCCCGTCCCCGCTCCCCGTCCCCGCTCCCCGTCCCCGCTCCCCGTCCCCGCTCCCCGTCCCCACTCCCCGTCCCCACCCCCCGTCCCCACTCCCCGTCCCCACTCCCCGTCCCCACTCCCGGTCCCCACTCCCGGTCCCCACTGCTCGTCCCCACTGCTCGTCCCCACTCACCATCCCCACTCCCCGTCCCCACTCCCCGTCCCCACTCCCCGTCCCCACTCCCGGTCCCCACTGCTCGTCCCCACTCACCGTCCCCACTCACCGTCCCCACTCACCGTCGCCACTCACCGTCCCCACACTCCGTCCCCTCTCATGGTCCCCACTCCCCGTCCCCACTCCCCATCCCCGCTCACCGTCCAAGCTCCCCGTCCCCGCTCCCCGTCCCCGCTCCCCATCCCCGCTCACCATCCCCACTCACCGTCCCCACTCACCGTCCCCACACTCCGTCCCTCTCATGGTCCCCACTCCCCGTCACCACTCCCCGTCACCACTCCCCGTCCCCGCTCACCGTCCCCGCTCACCGTCCCCGCTCACCGTCCCCGCTCACCGTCCCCGCTCCCCGCTCCCCGCTCCCCGTCCCCGCTCCCCGTCCCCGCTCCCCGTCCCCACTCCCCGTCCCCTCTCCACGTCCCCGCTCCCCGTCCCCGCTCCCGGTCCCCGCTCCCGGTCCCCGCTCCCCGTCCCCACTCCCCGTCCCCACTCCCCGTCCCCACTCTCGGTCCCCACTCTCGGTCCCCACTCTCGGTCCCCACTCTCGGTCCCCTCTCACCGTCCCCACTCCCCGTCCCCACTCCCCGTCCCAACTCTCGGTCCCCACTCTCGGTCCCCTCTCACCGTCCCCACTCCCCGTCCCCACTCCCCGTCCCCACTCCCCGTCCCCACTCCCCGTCCCCACTCTCGGTCCCCACTCTCGGTCCCCACTCTCGGTCCCCACTCTCGGTCCCCTCTCACCGTCCCCTCTCCCCGTCCCCTCTCCCCGTCCCCACTCCCCGTCCCCACTCCCCGTCCCCACTCCCCGTCCCCACTCCCCGTCCCCACTCCCCGTCCCCACTACCCGTCCCCACTCACCGTCCCCTCTCCCCGTCACCACTCCCCGTCTCCACTCCCCGTCTCCACTCACCGTCCCCACTACCCGTCCCCACTCCCCGTCCCCTCTCCCCGTCCCCACTCCCTGTCCCCACTCCCCGTCCCCACTCTCCGTCCCCACTCTTCGTCCCCTCTCACCGTCCCCTCTCACCGTCCCCTCTCACCGTCCCCTCTCACCGTCCCCTCTCACCTCCCATCTCACCGTCCCATCTCACCGTCCCCTCTCTCCGTCCCCTCTCTCCGTCCCCTCTCCCCGTCCCCACTCACCGTCCCCACTCACCGTCCCCACTCCCCGTCCCCACTCCCCGTCCCCTCTCCCCGTCACCACTCCCCTTCTCCACTCACCGTCCCCACTCCCCGTCCCCACTCCCCATCCCCACTCCCCGTCCCCTCTCCCCGTCCCCACTCCCCGTCCCCACTCCCCGTCCCCACTCCCCGTCCCCACTCCCCGTACCCACTCCCCGTCACCACTCGCCGTCCCCTCTATCGTCCCCTCTCCCCGTCCCCACTCCCCGTCCCCTCTCACCGTCCCCTCTCACCGTCCCCACTCCCGGTCCCCTCTCCCGGTTCCCTCTCCCGGTCCCCTCTCCCCGTCCCCTCTCCCCGTCCCCTCTCCCCGTCCCCACTCCCCGTCCCCACTCCCCGTCCCCACTCCCCGTCCCCACTCCCCGTCCCCACTCCCCGTCCCCACTCCCCGTCCCCTCTCACCGTCCCCTCTCACCGTCCCCTCTCACCGTCCCCTCTCCCCGTCCCCACTCCCCGTCCTCACTCCCCGTCCCCACTCCCCGTCCCCACTCCCCGTCCCCTCTCACCGTCCCCACTCCCCGTCCCCACTCCCCGTCCCCTCTCCCCGTCCCCACTCCCCGTCCCCACTCCCCGTCCCCACTCCCCGTCCCCTCTCCCCGTCCCCACTCCCCGTCCCCTCTCCCCGTCCCCACTCCCCGTCCCCTCTCCCCTTTCCCACTCCCCGTCCCCTCTCACCGTCCCCTCTCACCGTCCCCACTCCCCGTCCCCTCTCCCCGTCCCCTCTCCCCGTCCCCTCTCCCCGTCCCCTCTCCCCGTCCCCTCTCACAGTCCCCACTCTCCGTCCCCTCTCACCGTCCCCTCTCACCGTCCCCTCTCACCGTCCCCTCTCACCGTCCCCTCTCACCGTCCCCTCTCACCGTCCCCACTCACCGTCCCCACTCCCCGTCCCCACTCACTGTCCCCTCTCCCCGTCCCCACTCCCCGTCCCCACTCCCCGTCCCCACTCCCCGTCCCCACTCCCCGTCCCCACTCGCAGTCCCCTCTATCGTCCCCTCTCCCCGTCCCCACTCCCCGTCCCCTCTCACCGTCCCCTCTCACCGTCCCCACTCCCGGTCCCCTCTCCCGGTCCCCTCTCCCGGTCCCCTCTCCCGGTCCCCACTCCCCGTCCCCACTCCCCGTCCCCACTCCCCGTCCCCACTCCCCGTCCCCTCTCACCGTCCCCTCTCCCCTTCCCCTCTCCCCGTCCCCACTCCCCGTCCCCACTCCCCGTCCCCACTCCCCGTCCCCTCTCCCCGTCCCCACTCCCCGTCCCCACTCCCCGTCCCCACTCCCCGTCCCCACTCCCCGTCCCCGCTCGCCGTCCCCACTCCCCGTCCCCTCTCCCCGTCCCCACTCCCCGTCCCCACTCCCCGTCCCCACTCCCCGTCCCCTCTCCCCGTCCCCACTCCCCGTCCCCTCTCCCCGTCCCCACTCCCCATCCCCTCTCCCCGTCCCCTCTCCCCGTCCCCTCTCCCCGTCCTCACTCCCCGTCCCCACTCCCCGTCCCCTCTCCCCTTTCCCACTCACCGTCCCCTCTCACCGTCCCCTTTCACCGTCCCCACTCCCCGTCCCCTCTCCCCGTCTCTTCTCACCGTCCCCTCTCCCCGTCCCCTCTCACAGTCCCCACTCCCCGTCCCCTATCACCGTCCCCGCGCCCCGTCCCCACTCCCCGTCCCCACTCCCCGTCCCCACTCCCCGTCCCCACTCCCCGTAGCTACTCACCGTCCCCACTCCCCGTCCCCACTTCCCGTATCTACTCACCGTCCGTCCCCACTCTCCGACCCCACTCACCGTAGCCACTCACCGTAGCTACTCACCGTCCCCACTCACCGTCCCCACTCACCGTCCCCACTCACCGTCCCCACTCACCGTCCCAACTCACCGTCCCCTCTCACAGTCCCCACTCCCCGTCCTCTCTCACCGTGCCCTCTCCCCATCCCCGCTACCCGTCCCCTCTCCCCACTCCCCACTCCCCGTCCCCACTCCCCGTCCCCACTCCCCGTCCCCACTCCCCGTCCCCACTCCCCGTCCCCACTCTCCGTCCCCACTCACATGAACCACCACCGTCCCCACTCCCCGTCCCCACTCCCCGTCCCCACTCTCGGTCCCCACTCTCGGTCCCCTCTCACCGTCCCCACTCCCCGTCCCCACTCACCATCCCCACTCCCCGTCCCCACTCCCCGTAGCTACTCACCGTCCCCACTCACCGTCCCCACTCACCGTCCCCACTCACCGTCCCCACTCACCGTCCCAACTCACCGTCCCCACTCACCGTCCCCACTCACCGTCCCCACACTCCGTCCCTCTCATGGTCCCCACTCCCCGTCATCACTCCCCGTCCCCGCTCACCGTCCCCGCTCACCGTCCCCGCTCCCCGCTCCCCGCTCCCCGTCCCCGCTCCCCGTCCCCGCTCCCCGTCCCCGCTCCCCGTCCCCACTCCCCGTCCCCACTCCCCGTCCCCTCTCCACGTCCCCTCTCACCGTCCCCTCTCACCGTCCCCTCTCACCGTCCCCTCTCACCGTCCCCTCTCACCGTCCCCTCTCCCGGTCCCCGCTCCCCGTCCCCGCTCCCCGTCCCCGCTCCCCGTCCCCACTCCCCGTCCCCACTCCCCGTCCCCACTCTCCGCCCCAGTCACCGTCCCCACTCACCGTCCCCACTCCCCGTCCCCACTCCCCGTCCACACTCCCCGTCCCCTCTCTCCGTCCCCTCTCACCGTCCCCTCTCACCGTCCCCTCTCACCGTCCACTCTCACCGTCCCCTCTCACCGTCCCTTCTCTCCGTCCCCTCTCCCCGTCCCCACTCCCCGTCCCCACTCCCCGTCCCCACTCCCCGTCCCCACTCCCCGTCCCCACTCCCCGTCCCCACTCACCGTTCCCTCTCCCCGTCACCACTCCCCGTCTCCACTCACCGTCCCCACTCCCCGTCCCCACTCCCCGTCCCCTCTCCCCGTCCCCACTCTCCGTCTCCCCTCTCACCGTCCCCTCTCACCGTCCCCTCTCACCGTCCCCTCTCACCGTCCCCTCTCACCGTCCCCTCTCACCGTCCCCTCTCACCGTCCCCTCTCACCGTCCCCTCTCACCGTCCCCTCTCACCGTCCCCTCTCTCCGTCCCCTCTCTCCGTCCCCTCTCTCCGTCCCCTCTCCCCGTCCCCACTCACCGTCCCCACTCCCCGTCCCCACTCACTGTCCCCTCTCCCCGTCACCACTCCCCGTCTCCACTCACCGTCCCCTCTCCCCGTCCCCACTCCCCGTCCCCACTCCCCGTCCCCTCTCCCCGTCCCCACTCCCCGTCCCCACTCCCCGTCCCCACTCCCCGTCCCCACTCGCCGTCCCCTCTATCGTCCCTTCTCCCCGTCCCCACTCCCCGTCCCCTCTCACCGTCCCCTCTCACCGTCCCCACTCCCGGTCCCCTCTCCCGGTCCCCTCTCCCGGTCCCCTCTCCCGGTCCCCACTCCCCGTCCCCACTCCCCGTCCCCACTCCCCGTCCCCACTCCCCGTCCCCACTCCCCGTCCCCTCTCACCGTCCCCTCTCCCCTTCCCCTCTCCCCGTCCCCACTCCCCGTCCCCACTCCCCGTCCCCACTCCCCGTCCCCACTCCCCGTCCCCACTCCCCGTCCCCACTCCCCGTCCCCACTCCCCGTCCCCACTCCCCGTCCCCACTCCCCGTCCCCACTCCCCGTCCCCTCTCCCCGTCCCCACTCCCCGTCCCCACTCCCCGTCCCCACTCCCCGTCCCCTCTCCCCGTCCCCACTCCCCGTCCCCTCTCCCCGTCCCCTCTCCCCGTCCCCACTCCCCGTCCCCTCTCCCCGTCCCCTCTCCCCGTCCCCTCTCCCCTTTCCCACTCCCCGTCCCCTCTCCCCTTTCCCACTCCCCGTCCCCTCTCACCGTCCCCTCTCACCGTCCCCACTCCCCGTCCCCTCTCCCCGTCCCCTCTCCCCGTCTCTTCTCACCGTCCCCTCTCCCCGTCCCCTCTCCCCGTCCCCTCTCACAGTCCCCGCTCCCCGTCCCCTATCACCGTCCCCGCGCCCCGTCCCCGCTCCTCACTCCCCACTCCCCGTCCCCACTCCCCGTCCCCACTCCCCGTCCCCACTCCCCGTTGCTACTCACCGTCCCCACTCCCCGTCCCCACTTCCCGTATCTACTCACCGTCCGTCCCCACTCTCCGACCCCACTCACCGTAGCCACTCACCGTCCCCTCTCACCGTCCCCTCTCTCCGTCCCCTCTCACCGTCCCCTCTCACCGTCCCCACTCCCCGTCCCCTCTCCCCGTCCCCTCTCCCCGTCCGCACTCACCGTCCCCACTCCCCGTCCCCTCTCCCCGTCCCCTCTCACCGTCCCCTCTCACCGTCCCCTCTCCCCGTCCGCACTCACCGTCCCCACTCACCGTCCCCACTCCCCGTCCCCTCTCCCCGTCCCCTCTCCCCGTCCCGTCTCCCCGTCCCCTCTCCCCGTCCCCACTCACCGTCCCCACTCACCGTCCCCACTCACCGTCCCCACTCCCCGTCCCCTCTCCCCGTCCCCTCTCCCCGTCCCCTCTCACCGTCCCCGCTCCCCGTCCCCGCTCCCCGTCCCCGCTCCCCGTCCCCGCTCCCCGTCCCCGCTCCCCGTCCCCGCTCCCCGTCCCCGCTCCCCGTCCCCACTCCCCGTCCCCACTCACCGTCCCCACTCACCGTCCCCACTCACCGTCCCCACCCCCCGTCCCCACTCCCCGTCCCCACTCCCCGTCCCCACTCCCCGTCCCCACTCCCCGTCCCCACTGCTCGTCCCCACTGCTCGTCCCCACTCCCCGTCCCCACTCCCCGTCCCCACTCCCCGTCCCCACTCCCGGTCCCCACTGCTCGTCCCCACTCACCGTCCCCACTCACCGTCCCCACTCACCGTCCCCACACTCCGTCCCTCTCATGGTCCCCACTCCCCGTCACCACTCCCCGTCCCCGCTCACCGTCCCCGCTCACCGTCCCCGCTCACCGTCCCCGCTCACCGTCCCCGCTCACCGTCCCCGCTCACCGTCCCCGCTCCCCGCTCCCCGTCCCCGCTCCCCGTCCCCGCTCCCCGTCCTCGCTCCCCGTCCCCACTCCCCGTCCCCTCTCCACGTCCCCTCTCCCCGTCCCCGCTCCCCGTCCCCACTCCTCGTCCCCACACCCCGTCCCCACTCTCGGTCCCCACTCTCGGTCCTCTCTCCCCGTCCCCACTCCCCGTCCCCACTCCCCGTCCCCACTCTCGGTCCCCACTCTCGGTCCCCTCTCACCGTCCCCACTCCCCGTCCCCACTCCCCGTCCCCACTCCCCGTCCCCACTCTCGGTCCCCACTCTCGGTCCCCTCTCACCGTCCCCTCTCCCCGTCCCCACTCCCCGTCCCCACTCCCCGTCCCCACTCCCCGTCCCCACTCCCCGTCCCCACTCCCCACTCCCCGTCCCCACTCACCGTCCCCTCTCCCCGTCACCACTCCCCGTCTCCACTCACCGTCCCCACTCCCCGTCCCCACTCCCCGTCCCCACTCCCCGTCCCCACTCCCCGTCCCCACTCCCCGTCCCCACTCTCCGTCCCCTCTCACCGTCCCCTCTCACCGTCCCCTCTCACCGTCCCCTCTCACCGTCCCCTCTCACCGTCCCCTCTCACCGTCCCCTCTCACCGTCCCCTCTCACCGTCCCCTCTCACCGTCCCCTCTCACCGTCCCCTCTCTCCGTCCCCTCTCCCCGTCCCCACTGCCCGTCCCCACTCCCCGTCCCCACTCCCCGTCCCCACTCCCCGTCCCCACTCCCCGTCCCCACTCCCCGTCCCCACTCCCCGTCCCCACTCACTGTCCCCTCTCCCCGTCATCACTCCCCTTCTCCACTCCCCTTCTCCACTCACCGTCCCCTCTCCCCGTCCCCACTCCCCGTCCCCACTCCCCGTCCCCAGTCCCCGTCCCCACTCGCCGTCCCCTCTATCGTCCCCTCTCCCCGTCCCCACTCCCCGTCCCCTCTCACCGTCCCCACTCCCGGTCCCCTCTCCCGGTCCCCTCTCCCCGTCCCCACTCCCCGTCCCCACTCCCCGTCCCCACTCCCCGTCCCCACTCCCCGTCCCCACTCCCCGTCCCCTCTCACCGTCCCCTCTCACCGTCCCCTCTCACCGTCCCCTCTCCCCGTCCCCTCTCCCCGTCCCCTCTCCCCGTCCCCACTCCCCGTCCCCACTCCCCGTCCCCACTCCCCGTCCCCACTCCCCGTCCCCTCTCCCCGTCCCCACTCCCCGTCCCCTCTCACCGTCCCCACTCCCCGTCCCCACTCCCCGTCCCCTCTCCCCGTCCCCACTCCCCGTCCCCACTCCCCGTCCCCTCTCCCCGTCCCCACTCCCCGTCCCCACTCCCCGTCCCCTCTCCCCGTCCCCTCTCCCCGTCCCCTCTCCCCGTCCCCTCTCCCCGTCCGCACTCCCCGTCCCCACTCCCCGTCCCCACTCCCCGTCCCCTCTCCCCTTTCCCACTCCCCGTCCCCTCTCACCGTCCCCTCTCACCGTCCCCACTCCCCGTCCCCTCTCCCCGTCCCCTCTCCCCGTCCCCTCTCCCCGTCCCCTCTCACAGTCCCCACTCCCCGTCCCCACTCCCCGTCCCCACTCCCCGTAGCTACTCACCGTCCCCACTCCCCGTCCCCACTCCCCGTAGCTACTCACCGTCCCCTCTCTCCGTCCCCTCTCTCCGTCCCCTCTCTCCGTCCCCTCTCACCGTCCCCTCTCACCGTCCCCACTCCCCGTCCCCTCTCCCCGTCCCCTCTCCCCGTCCCCTCTCCCCGTCCCCTCTCCCCGTCCGCACTCACCGTCCCCACTCACTGTCCCCACTCCCCGTCCCCACTCCCCGTCCCCTCTCCCCGTCCCCACTCCCCGTCCCCAATCCCCGTCCACTCTCCCCGTCCCCTCTCACCGTCCCCGCTCCCCGTCCCCGCTCCCCGTCCCCGCTCCCCGTCCCCGCTCCCCGTCCCCGCTCCCCGTCCCCGCTCCCCGTCCCCACTCCCCGTCCCCACTCACTGTCCCCACTCCCCACTCCCCACGCCCCATCCCCTCTCACCGTCCCCTCTCTCCGTCCCCTCTCCCCGTCCCCACTCCCCGTCCCCACTCCCCGTCCCCACTCCCCGTCCCCACTCCCCGTCCCCTCTCACCTTCCCCACTCCCCGTCCCCACTCCCCGTCCCCACTCCCCGTCCCCTCTCCCCGTCCCCACTCCCCGTCCCCTCTCCCCGTCCCCACTCCCCGTCCCCACTCCCCGTCCCCACTCCCCGTCCCCACTCCCCGTCCCCACTCCCCGTCCCCTCTCCCCGTCCCCACTCCCCGTCCCCACTCCCCGTCCCCTCTCCCCGTCCCCTCTCCCCGTCCCCACTCCCCGTCCCCACTCCCCGTCCCCTCTCCCCGTCCCCGCTCCCCGTCCCCTCTCCCCGTCCCCACTCCCCGTCCCCTCTCCCCGTCCCCTCTCCCCGTCCCCTCTCCCCGTCCTCACTCCCCGTCCCCACTCCCCGTCCCCTCTCCCCTTTCCCACTCCCCGTCCCCTCTCACCGTCCCCTCTCCCCGTCCCCACTCCCCGTCCCCTCTCCCCGTCTCTTCTCACCGTCCCCTCTCCCCGTCCCCTCTCCCCGTTCCCTCTCCCCGTCCCCTCTCACAGTCCCCACTCCCCGTCCCCTATCACCGTCCCCGCGCCCCGTCCCCGCTCCTCACTCCCCACTCCCCGTCCCCACTCCCCGTCCCCACTCCCCGTCCCCACTCCCCGTAGCTACTCACCGTCCCCACTCCCCGTCCCCACTTCCCGTATCTACTCACCGTCCGTCCCCACTCTCCGACCCCACTCACCGTAGCCACTCACCGTAGCCACTCACCGTCCCCTCTCTCCGTCCCCTCTCACCGTCCCCTCTCACCGTCCCCACTCCCCGTCCCCACTCCCCGTCCCCACTCCCCGTCCCCTCTCCCCGTCCCCTCTCCCCGTCCGCACTCACCGTCCCCACTCACCGTCCCCACTCCCCGTCCCCTCTCCCCGTCCCCTCTCCCCGTCCCCTCTCCCCGTCCCCTCTCCCCGTCCCCTCTCCCCGTCCCCTCTCCCAGTCCGCACTCACCGTCCCCACTCACCGTCCCCACTCCCCGTCCCCTCTCCCCGTCCCCTCTCCCCGTCCGCACTCACCGTCCGCACTCACCGTCCCCACTCACCGTCCCCACTCACCGTCCCCACTCCCCGTCCCTTCTCCCCGTCCCCGCTCCCCGTCCCCGCTCCCCGTCCCCGCTCCCCGTCCCCGCTCCCCGTCCCCGCTCCCCGTCCCCACTCCCCGTCCCCACTCACCGTCCCCACTCACCGTCCCCACTCACCGTCCCCACCCCCCGTCCCCACTCCCCGTCCCCACTCCCGGTCCCCACTCCCGGTCCCCACTCCCGGTCCCCACTGCTCGTCCCCGCTGCTCATCCCCACTCACCATCCCCACTCCCCGTCCCCACTCCCCGTCCCCACTCCCCGTCCCCACTCCCGGTCCCCACTGCTCGTCCCCACTCACCGTCCCCACTCACCGTCCCCACTCACCGTCCCCACTCACCGTCGCCACTCACCGTCCCCACACTCCGTCCACTCTCATGGTCCCCACTCCCCATCCCCACTCCCCATCCCCGCTCACCGTCCCCGCTCCCCGTCCCCGCTCCCCGTCCCCGCTCACCATCCCCACTCACCGTCCCCACACTCCGTCCCTCTCATGGTCCCCACTCCCCGTTAGCACTCCCCGTCACCACTCCCCGTCCCCGCTCACCGTCCCCGCTCACCGTCCCCGCTCACCGTCCCCGCTCCCCGCTCCCCGTCCCCGCTCCCCGTCCCCGCTCCCCGTCCCCACTCCCCGTCCCCTCTCCACGTCCCCGCTCCCCGTCCCCGCTCCCGGTCCCCGCTCCCGGTCCCCACTCCCCGTCCCCACTCCCCGTCCCCACTCCCCGTCCCCACTCTCGGTCCCCACTCTCGGTCCCCACTCTCGGTCCCCTCTCACCGTCCCCACTCCCCGTCCCCACTCCCCGTCCCCACTCTCGGTCCCCACTCTCGGTCCCCTCTCACCGTCCCCACTCCCCGTCCCCACTCCCCGTCCCCACTCTCGGTCCCCACTCTCGGTCCCCTCTCCCCGTCCCCTCTCCCCGTCCCCACTCCCCGTCCCCACTCCCCGTCCCCACTCCCCGTCCCCACTCACCGTCCCCTCTCCCCGTCACCACTCCCCGTCTCCACTCACCGTCCCCACTACCCGTCCCCACTCCCCGTCCCCTCTCCCCGTCCCCACTCCCCGTCCCCACTCCCCGTCCCCACTCCCCGTCCCCACTCTCCGTCCCCACTCTCCGTCCCCACTCTCCGTCCCCTCTCACCGTCCCCTCTCACCGTCCCCTCTCACCGTCCCCTCTCACCGTCCCCTCTCACCTCCCATCTCACCGTCCCATCTCACCGTCCCCTCTCTCCGTCCCCTCTCTCCGTCCCCTCTCCCCGTCCCCACTCACCGTCCCCACTCACCGTCCCCACTCCCCGTCCCCACTCCCCGTCCCCACTCCCCGTCCCCTCTCCCCGTCACCACTCCCCTTCTCCACTCACCGTCCCCTCTCCCCGTCCCCACTCCCCATCCCCACTCCCCGTCCCCTCTCCCCGTCCCCACTCCCCGTCCCCACTCCCCGTCCCCACTCCCCGTCCCCACTCCCCGTACCCACTCCCCGTCCCCACTCGCCGTCCCCTCTATCGTCCCCTCTCCCCGTCCCCACTCCCCGTCCCCTCTCACCGTCCCCTCTCACCGTCCCCACTCCCGGTCCCCTCTCCCGGTCCCCTCTCCCGGTCCCCTCTCCCGGTCCCCTCTCCCCGTCCCCACTCCCCGTCCCCACTCCCCGTCCCCACTCCCCGTCCCCACTCCCCGTCCCCTCTCACCGTCCCCTCTCCCCGTCCCCTCTCCCCGTCCCCACTCCCCGTCCTCACTCCCCACTCCCCGTCCTCACTCCCCACTCCCCGTCCTCACTCCCCGTCCCCACTCCCCGTCCCCACTCCCCGTCCCCTCTCACCGTCCCCACTCCCCGTCCCCACTCCCCGTCCCCTCTCCCCGTCCCCACTCCCCGTCCCCACTCCCCGTCCCCACTCCCCGTCCCCACTCCCCGTCCCCTCTCCCCGTCCCCTCTCCCCGTCCCCACTCCCCGTCCCCTCTCCCCGTCCCCTCTCCCCGTCCCCTCACCCCGTCCCCTCTCCCCGTCCCCTCTCCCCGTCCCCTCTCCCCGTCCGCACTCCCCGTCCCCACTCCCCGTCCCCTCTCCCCTTTCCCACTCCCCGTCCCCTCTCCCCGTCCCCTCTCCCCGTCCCCTCTCCCCGTCCCCTCTCCCCGTCCCCTCTCCCCGTCCCCTCTCCCCGTCCCCTCTCCCCGTCCCCTCTCCCCGTCCCCTCTCCCCGTCCCCACTCCCCGTCCCCACTCCCCGTAGCTACTCACCGTCCCCACTCCCCGTCCCCACTCCCCGTAGCTACTCACCGTCCCCTCTCTCCGTCCCCTCTCTCCGTCCCCTCTCACCGTCCCCTCTCACCGTCCCCTCTCACCGTCCCCTCTCCCCGTCCCCTCTCCCCGTCCCCTCTCCCCGTCCCCTCTCCCCGTCCCCTCTCCCCGTCCCCTCTCCCCGTCCGCACTCACCGTCCCCACTCACCGTCCCCACTCCCCGTCCCCTCTCCCCGTCCCCACTCCCCGTCCCCAATCCCCGTCCACTCACCCCGTCCCCTCTCACCGTCCCCGCTCCCCGTCCCCGCTCCCCGTCCCCGCTCCCCGTCCCCGCTCCCCGTCCCCACTCCCCGTCCCCACTCCCCGTCCCCACTCACTGTCCCCACTCCCCGTCCACTCTCCCCGTCCCCTCTCACTGTCCCCGCTCCCCGTCCCCGCTCCCCGTCCCCACTCCCCGTCTCCTCTCCCCGTCCCCTCTCACCGTCCCCGCTCCCCGTCCCCGCTCCCCGTCCCCTCTCACAGTCCCCGCTCCCCGTCCCCGCTCCCCGTCCCCACTCCCCGTCCCCTCTCCCCGTCCCCTCTCACCGTCCCCACTCCCCGTCCCCTCTCCCCGTCCCCTCTCACCGTCCCCACTCCCCGTCCCCACTCCCCGTCCCCACTCCCCGTCCCCACTCCCCGTCCACTCTCCCCGTCCCCTCTCACCGTCCCCTCTCACCGTCCCCTCTCACCGTCCCCACTCCCCGTCCCCACTCCCCGAACCCAATCCCCGTCCACTCTCCCCGTCCCCTCTCACCGTCCCCACTCCCCGTCCCCGCTCCCCGTCCCCGCTCCCCGTCCCCACTCCCCGTCCCCACTCACTGTCCCCACTCCCCGTCCACTCTCCCCGTCCCCTCTCACCGTCCCCGCTCCCCGTCCCCGCTCCCCGTCCACTCTCCCCGTCCCCTCTCACCGTCCCCGCTCCCCGTCCCCGCTCCCCGTCCCCACTCCCCGTCCCCTCTCCCCGTCCCCTCTCCCCGTCCCCTCTCCCCGTCCCCTCTCCCCGTCCCCTCTCCCCGTCCCCTCTCCCCGTCCCCTCTCCCCGTTCCCTCTCCCCGTCCGCACTCACCGTCCCCACTCACCGTCCCCACTCCCCGTCCCCTCTCCCCGTCCCCACTCCCCGTCCCCACTTCCGGTCCCCACTTCCGGTCCCCACTCACGGTCCCCACTGCTCGTCCCCACTGCTCGTCCCCACTGCTCGTCCCCACTCACCGTCCCCACTCACCGTCCCCGCTCACCGTCCCCACTCCCCGTCCCCACTCCCCGTCCCCACTCCCGGTCCCCACTCCCGGTCCCCACTCCCGGTCCCCACTCCCGGTCCCCACTGCTCGTCCCCACTGCTCGTCCCCACTGCTCGTCCCCACTGCTCGTCCCCACTCACCGTCCCCACTCACCGTCCCCACTCACCGTCCCCACTCACCGTCCCCACTCACCGTCCCCACTCACCGTCGCCACTCACCGTCGCCACTCACCGTCCCCACACTCCGTCCCCTCTCATGGACCCCACTCCCCGTCCCCACTCACCATCCCCACTCACCGTCCCCGCTCCCCGTCCCCGCTCACCGTCCCCGCTCCCCGTCCCCGCTCACCATCCCCACTCACCGTCCCCACTCACCGTCCCCACTCACCATCGCCACTCACCGTCCCCACTCCCCGTCCCCACACTCCGTCCCCTCTCATGGTCCCCACTCCCCGTCCCTACGCCCCGTCCCCTCTCCCGGTCCCCTCTCCCCGTCCCCACTCACCGTCCCCACTCCCCGTCCCCACTCCCCGTCCCCACTCCCCGCCCCCACTCCCCGTCCCCACTCCCCGTCCCCTCTCCCCGTCCCCACTCCCCGTCCCCACTCCCCGTCCCCACTCCCGGTCCCCTCTCCCCGTCCCCTCTCCCCGTCCCCTCTCCCCGTCCCCTCTCCCCGTCCCCTCTCCCCGTCCCCTCTCCCCGTCCCCTCTCCCCGTGCCCTCTCACCGTGCCCTCTCACCGTCCCCGCTCCCCACTCCCCACTCCCCGTCCCCACTCCCCGTCCCCACTCCCCGTCCCCACTCCGCGTCCCCACTCCGCGTCCCCACTCCGCGTCCCCACTCCCCGGCCCCACTCCAAGTCCCCACTCCCCGTCCCCACTCCCCGTCCCCACTCACTGGAGCCACTCACCGTCCCCACTCTCGGTCCCCTCTCACGGTCCCCACTCCCCGTCCCCACTCTCCGTCCCCACTCACTGGAACCACTCACCGTCCCCACTCACCGTCCCCACTCACCGTCCCCACTCCCCGTCCCCACTCCCCGTCCCCACTGCTCGTCCCCACTCACCGTCCCCACTCACCGTCCCCACTCACCGTCCCCACTCACCGTCCCCGCTCACCGTCCCCGCTCACCGTCCCCGCTCCCGGTCCCCGCTCCCGGTCCCCGTTCGCGGTCCCCGCTCACCGTCCCCGCTCACCGTCCCCGCTCACCGTCCCCGCTCACCGTCCCCGCTCACCGTCCCCGCTCACCGTCCCCGCTCCCCGTCCCCGCTCCCCGTCCCCGCTCCCCGTCCCCGCTCCCCGTCCCCGCTCCCCGTCCCCTCTCCTCGTCCCCTCTCCCCGTCCCCTCTCCCCGTCCCCGCTCCCAGTCCCCGCTCCCAGTCCCCGCTCCCCGTCCCCGCTCCCCGTCCCCGCCCCCGGTCCCCGCTCCCCGTCCCCACTCCCCGTCCCCTCTCACCGTCCCCTCTCACCGTCCCCTCTCACCGTCCCCACTCCCCGTCCCCTCTCCCCGTCCCCTCTCCCCGTCCCCTCTCCCCGTCCCCTCTCCCCGTCCCCTCTCCCCGTCCCCTCTCCCCGTCCCCTCTCCCCGTCCCCACTCCCCGTCCCCACTCCCCGTCCCCACTCCCCGTCCCTTCTCACCGTCCCCTCTCCCCGTCCCCTCTCCCCGTCCCCTCTCACAGTCCCCACTCCCCGTCCCCTCTCCCCGTCGCCACTCCCCGTCCCCTCTCCCCGTCCCCACTCCCCGTCCCCACTCCCCGTCCCCACTCCCCGTCCCCACTCCCCGTCCCCACTCCCCGTCCCCACTCCCCGTCCCCTCTCACAGTCCCCACTCCCCGTCCCCTCTCACCGTGCCCTCTCCCCGTCCCCGCGCCCCGTCCCCGCTCCCCACTCCCCACTCCCCACTCCCCGTCCCCACTCCCCGTCCCCACTCCCTGTAGCTACTCACCGTCCCCACTCACCGTCCCCACTCCCCGTCCCCACTCCCCGTAGCTGCTCACCGTCCGTCCCCACTCCCCGTCCCCACTCCCCGTCCTCACTCCCCGTCCCCACTCCCCGTCCCCTCTCACCGTCCCCTCTCACCGTCCTCACTCCCTGTCCCCACTCCCCGTCACCTCTCCCCGTCCCCTCTCCCCGTCCCCTCTCCCCGTCCCCACTCCCCGTCCCCTCTCACCGTCCCCTCTCACCGTCCCCTCTCACCGTCCCCTCTCCCCGTCCCCACTCCCCGTCCCCACTCCCCGTCCCCACTCCCCGTCCCCACTCCCCGTCCCCACTCCCCGTCCCCTCTCCCCGTCCCCACTCCCCGTCCCCACTCCCCGTCCCCTCTCCCGGTCCCCTCTCCCGGTCCCCTCTCCCGGTCCCCTCTCCCGGTCCCCACTCCCCGTCCCCACTCCCCGTCCCCACTCCCCGTCCCCACTCCGCGTCCCCACTCCCCGTCCCCACTCCTCGCCCCCACTCCTCGCCCCCTCTCCCCGCCCCCTCTCCCCGCCCCCTCTCCCCGCCCCCTCTCCCCGTCCCCACTCCCCGTCCCCACTCCCCGTCCCCACTCCCCGTCCCCTCTCACCGTCCCCTCTCACCGTCCCCTCTCCCCGTCCCCTCTCCCCGTCCCCTCTACCCGTCCCCTCTCCCCGTCCCCTCTCCCCGTCCCCTCTCCCCGTCCCCTCTCCCCGTCCCCTCTCACAGTCCACACTCCCCGTCCCCTATCAACGTCCCCTCTCACCGTCCCCTCTCACTGTCCCCTCTCCCCGTCCCCGCTCCCCACTCCGCACTCCCCATCCCCACTCCCCGTCCCCACACCCCGTTCCCACTCCCCGTCCCCACTCACTGGAACCACTCACCGTCCCCACTCTCCGTCCCCACTCACTGGAACCACTCACCGTCCCCACTCTCCGTCCCCACTCTCGGTCCCCACTCCCCGTCCCCACTCCCCGTCCCCTCTCCCCGTCCCCACTCTCCGACCCCACTCTCCGACCCCACTCTCCGACCCCACTCTCCGACCCCACTCACCGTAGCCACTCACCGTAGCCACTCACCGTCCCCTCTCCCCATCCCCACTCCCCGTCCCATCTCCCCGTCCCCTCTCCCCGTCCCCTCTCCCCGTCCCCACTCACCGTCCCCACTCACCGTCCCCACTCACCGTCCCCGCTCCCCGTCCCCGCTCCCCGTCCCCGCTCCCCGTCCCCGCTCACCGTCCCCGCTCACCGTCCCCGCTCCCCACTACCCACTCCCCACTACCCACTCCCCGTCCCCGCTCCCCGTCCCCGCTCCCCGTCCCCGCTCCCCGTCCCCGCTACCCACTCACGGTCCCCACTCACGGTCCCCACTCACGGTCCCCACTCCCCGTCCCCACTCCCCGTCCCCACTCCCCGTCCCCACTCCCCGTCCGCACTCAATGTAGCCACTCCCGGTCCCCACTGCTCGTCCCCACTGCTCGTCCCCACTGCTCGTCCCCACTGCTCGTCCCCACTGCTCGTCCCCACTCACCGTCCCCACTCACCGTCCCCACTCACCGTCGCCACTCACCGTCGCCACTCACCGTCCCCACACTCCGTCCCCTCTCATTATCCCCACTCCCCGTCCCCGCTCACCGTCCCCGCTCACCGTCCCCGCTCACCGTCCCCGCTCACCGTCCCCGCTCCTCGTCCCCGCACCCCTTCCCCTCTCCCCGTCCCCACTCCCCGTCCCCTCTCCCCGTCCCCTCTCCCCGTCCCCACTCCCCGTCCCCTCTCACCGTCCCCTCTCCCCGTCCCCTCTCCCCGTCCCCTCTCCCCGTCCCCTCTCCCCGTCCCCTCTCCCCGTCCACACTCCCCGTCCACTCTCCCCGTCCACTCTCCCCGTCCACTCTCCCCGTCCCCTCTCCCCGTCCCCTCTCCCCGTCCCCTCTCACAGTCCCCACTCCCCGTCCTCTCTCACCGTGCCCTCTCCCCATCCCCGCTACCCGTCCCCTCTCCCCACTCCCCACTCCCCGACCCCACTCCCCGACCCCACTCCCCGACCCCACTCCCCGACCCCACTCCCCGTCCCCACTCCCCGTCCCCACTCCCCGTCCCCACTCCCCGTCCCCACTCCCCGTCCCCACTCTCCGTCCCCACTCACAGGAACCACCACCGTCCCCACTCCCCGTCCCCACTCTCGGTCCCCTCTCACCGTCCCCACTCCCCGTCCCCACTCACCGTCCCCACTCCCCGTCCCCACTCACCGTCCCCACTCACCGTCCCCACTCACCGTCCCCACTCACCGTCCCCACACTCCGTCCCTCTCATGGTCCCCACTCCCCGTCATCACTCCCCGTCATCACTCCCCGTCCCCGCTCACCGTCCCCGCTCACCGTCCCCGCTCACCGTCCCCGCTCACCGTCCCCGCTCACCGTCCCCGCTCACCGTCCCCGCTCCCAGCTCCCCGTCCCCGCTCCCCGTCCCCGCTCCCCGTCCCCGCTCCCCGTCCCCACTCCCCGTCCCCACTCCCCGTCCCCTCTCCACGTCCCCTCTCACCGTCCCCGCTCCCCGTCCCCACTCCCCGTCCCCACTCCCCGTCCCCACTCTCCGCCCCAGTCACCTTCCCCACTCACCGTCCCCACTCTCGGTCCCCTCTCACCGTCCCCACTCCCCGTCCCCACTCCCCGTCCCCACTCCCCGTCCCCACTCCCCGTCCCCACTCCCCGTCCACACTCCCCGTCCACACTCCCCGTCCACACTCCCCGTAGCTAATCACCGTCCGTCCCCACTGTCCGACCCCACTCACCGTCCCCTCTCTCCGTCCCCTCTCTCCGTCCCCTCTCACCGTCCCCTCTCACCGTCCCCTCTCACCGTCCCCTCTCACCGTCCCCTCTCACCGTCCCCTCTCACCGTCCACTCTCACTGTCCACTCTCACCGTCCCCTCTCACCGTCCCTTCTCTCCGTCCCCTCTCCCCGTCCCCACTCACCGTCCCCACTCACCGTCCCCACTCACCGTCCCCACTCCCCGTCCCCACTCCCCGTCCCCACTCCCCGTCCCCACTCCCCGTCCCCACTCACCGTTCACTCTCCCCGTCACCACTCCCCGTCTCCACTCACCGTCCCCACTACCCGTCCCCACTCCCCGTCCCCTCTCCCCGTCCCCACTCCCCGTCCCCACTCCCCGTCCCCACTCCCCGTCCCCACTCTCCGTCCCCTCTCACTGTCCCCTCTCACCGTCCCCTCTCACCGTCCCCTCTCACCGTCCCCTCTCACCGTCCCCTCTCTCCGTCCCCTCTCTCCGTCCCCTCTCTCCGTCCCCTCTCTCCGTCCCCTCTCTCCGTCCCCTCTCTCCGTCCCCTCTCACCGTCCCCTCTCACCGTCCCCTCTCACCGTCCCCTCTCACCGTCCCCTCTCACCGTCCCCTCTCACCGTCCCCTCTCCCCGTCCCCACTCCCCGTCCCCACTCTCCGTCCCCTCTCACTGTCCCCTCTCACCGTCCCCACTCACCGTCCCCTCTCACCGTCCCCACTCCCCGTCCCCTCTCCCGGTCCCCTCTCCCGGTCCCCTCTCCCGGTCCCCACTCCCCGTCCCCACTCCCCGTCCCCACTCCCCGTCCCCACTCCCCGTCCCCACTCCCCGTCCCCTCTCACCGTCCCCTCTCACCGTCCCCTCTCACCGTCCCCTCTCCCCGTCCCCACTCCCCGTCCCCACTCCCCGTCCCCACTCCCCGTCCCCTCTCACCGTCCCCACTCCCCGTCCCCTCTCCCCGTCCCCACTCCCCGTCCCCACTCCCCGTCCCCACTCCCCGTCCCCACTCCCCGTCCCCACTCCCCGTCCCCTCTCCCCGTCCCCTCTCCCCGTCCCCTCTCCCCGTCCCCTCTCCCCGTCCTCACTCCCCGTCCCCACTCCCCGTCCCCACTCACTGTCCCCTCTCCCCGTCACCACTCCCCGTCTCCACTCACCGTCCCCTCTCCACCTCCCCTCTCCCCGTCCCCTCTCCCCGTCCCCACTCCCCGTCCCCTCTCCCCGTCCCCACTCCCCGTCCCCACTCCCCGTCCCCACTCGCCGTCCCCTCTCACCGTCCACTCTCACCGTCCCCTCTCACCGTCCCCTCTCCCCGTCCCCTCTCCCCGTCCCCACTCACCATCCCCACTCACCGTCCCCACTCCCCGTCCCCACTCCCCGTCCCCACTCCCCGTCCCCACTCCCCGTCCCCACTCCCCGTCCCCACTCACCGTCCCCTCTCCCCGTCACCACTCCCCGTCTCCACTCACCGTCCCCACTCCCCGTCCCCACTCACCGTCCCCTCTCCCCGTCACCACTCCCCGTCTCCACTCACCGTCCCCACTCCCCGTCTCCACTCACCGTCCCCACTCACCGTCCCCACTCTCGGTCCCCACTCTCGGTCCCCTCTCACCGTCCCCACTCCCCGTCCACACTCCCCGTCCCCACTCCCCGTAGCTAATCACCGTCCGTCCCCACTCTCCGACCCCACTCACCGTCCCCTCTCTCCGTCCCCTCTCACCGTCCCCTCTCACTGTCCCCACTCTCCGACCCCACTCCCCGTAGCTAATCACCGTCCGTCCCCACTCCCCGTCCCCACTCCCCGTCCCCACTCCCCGTCCCCACTCCCCGTCCCCTCTCCCCGTCCCCTCTCCCCGTCCCCTCTCACAGTCCCCACTCCCCGTCCCCTCTCACCGTCCCCGCGCCCCGTCCCCGCTCCCCACTCCCCACTCCCCGTCCCCACTCCCCGTCCCCACTCCCCGTCCCCACTCCCCGTCCCCACTCCCCGTCCCCACTTCCCGTATCTACTCACCGTCCGTCCCCACTCTCCGACCCCACTCACCGTAGCCACTCACCGTCCCCTCTCTCCGTCCCCTCTCTCCGTCCCCTCTCACCGTCCCCTCTCACCGTCCCCACTCCCCGTCCCCACTCCCCATCCCCTCTCCCCGTCCCCTCTCCCCGTCCCCTCTCCCCGTCCCCTCTCCCCGTCCCCACTCCCCGTCCCCTCTCACCGTCCCCGCTCCCCGTCCCCGCTCCCCGTCCCCGCTCCCCGTCCCCGCTCCCCGTCCCCGCTCCCCGTCCCCGCTGCCCGTCCCCGCTGCCGGTCCCCGCTCCCCGTCCCCACTCCCCGTCCCCACTCACTGTCCCCACTCCGCACTCCCCACTCACTGTCCCCACTCCCCACTCCCCACTCCCCGTCCCCGCTCCCCGTCCCCGCTCCCCGTCCCCGCTCCCCGTCCCCAATCACCGTCCCCACTCACCGTCCCCACTCACCGTCCCCACCCCCCGTCCCCACTCCCCGTCCCCACTCCCCGTCCCCACTCCCGGTCCCCACTCCCGGTCCCCACTGCTCGTCCCCACTGCTCGTCCCCACTCACCGTCCCCACTCCCCGTCCCCACTCCCCGTCCCCACTCCCCGTCCCCACTCCCCGTCCCCACTCCCCGTCCCCACTCACCGTCCCCACTCACCGTCCCCACCCCCCGTCCCCACTCCCCGTCCCCACTCCCCGTCCCCACTCCCGGTCCCCACTGCTCGTCCCCACTCACCGTCCCCACTCACCGTCGCCACTCACCGTCCCCACACTCCGTCCCCTCTCATGGTCCCCAAACCCCGTCCCCACTCCCCATCCCCGCTCACAGTCCCCGCTCCCCGTCCCCGCTCCCCGTCCCCACTCACCGTCCCCACACTCCGTCCCTCTCATGGTCCCCACTCACTGTCCCCACTCCGCACTCCCCACTCACTGTCCCCACTCCCCACTCCCCACTCCCCGTCCCCGCTCCCCGTCCCCGCTCCCCGTCCCCACTCACCGTCCCCACTCACCGTCCCCACTCACCGTCCCCACTCACCGTCCCCACCCCCCGTCCCCACTCCCCGTCCCCACTCCCCGTCCCCACTCCCGGTCCCCACTCCCGGTCCCCACTCCCGGTCCCCACTGCTCGTCCCCACTCACCGTCCCCACTCCCCGTCCCCACTCCCCGTCCCCACTCCCCGTCCCCACTCCCCGTCCCCACTCCCGGTCCCCACTGCTCGTCCCCACTCACCGTCCCCACTCACCGTCGCCACTCACCGTCCCCACACTCCGTCCCCTCTCATGGTCCCCAAACCCCGTCCCCACTCCCCATCCCCGCTCACCGTCCCCGCTCCCCGTCCCCGCTCCCCGTCCCCACTCACCATCCCCACTCACCGTCCCCACTCACCGTCCCCACACTCCGTCCCCACACTCCGTCCCTCTCATGGTCCCCACTCCCCGTCACCACTCCCCGTCCCCGCTCACCGTCCCCGCTCCCCGTCCCCGCTCCCCGTCCCCACTCCCCGTCCTCACTCCCCGTCCCCTCTCCACGTCCCCTCTCACCGTCCCCGCTCCCCGTCCCCGCTCCCGGTCTCCGCTCCCGGTCCCCACTCCCCGTCCCCACTCCCCGTCCCCACTCCCCGTCCCCACTCTCCGTCCCCAGTCACCGTCCCCACTCACCGTCCCCACTCACCGTCCCCACTCTCGGTCCCCACTCTCGGTCCCCACTCTCGGTCCCCTCTCACCGTCCCCACTCCCCGTCCCCACTCCCCGTCCCCACTCCCCGTCCACACTCCCCGTAGCTAATCACCGTCCGTCCCCACTCTCCGACCCCACTCTCCGACCCCACTCACCATCCCCTCTCACCGTCCCCTCTCTCCGTCCCCTCTCACCGTCCACTCTCACCGTCCCCTCTCACCGTCCCCTCTCACCGTCCCCTCTCACCGTCCCCTCTCCCCGTCCCCACTCACCGTCCCCACTCACCGTCCCCACTCCCCGTCCCCACTCACCGTCCCCACTCCCCGTCCCCACTCCCCGTCCCCACTCCCCGTCCCCACTCACCGTCCCCTCTCCCCGTCACCACTCCCCGTCTCCACTCACCGTCCCCACTCCCCGTCCCCACTCACCGTCCCCTCTCCCCGTCACCACTCCCCGTCTCCACACCCCGTCTCCAATCACCGTCCCCACTCCCCGTCTCCACTCACCGTCCCCACTCACCGTCCCCACTCTCGGTCCCCACTCTCGGTCCCCTCTCACCGTCCCCACTCCCCGTCCACACTCCCCGTCCCCACTCCCCGTAGCTAATCACCGTCCGTCCCCACTCTCCGACCCCACTCACCGTCCCCTCTCTCCGTCCCCTCTCTCCGTCCCCTCTCACCGTCCCCTCTCACCGTCCCCTCTCACCGTCCCCTCTCACCGTCCCCTCTCACCGTCCCCTCTCCCCGTCCCCACTCCCCGTCCCCACTCTCCGACCCCACTCCCCGTAGCTAATCACCGTCCGTCCCCACTCCCCGTCCACACTCCCCGTCCACACTCCCCGTCCCCACTCCCCGTCCCCACTCCCCGTCCCCACTCCCCGTCCACACTCCCCGTCCCCACTCCCCGTCCACACTCCCCGTCCCCACTCCCCGTAGCTAATCACCGTCCGTCCCCACTCCCCGTCCACACTCCCCGTCCCCACTCCCCGTCCCCACTCCCCGTCCACACTCCCCGTCCACACTCCCCGTCCACACTCCCCGTCCACACTCCCCGTCCCCACTCCCCGTAGCTAATCACCGTCCGTCCCCACTCCCCGTCCCCACTCTCCGTCCCCTCTCACCGTCCACTCTCACCGTCCCCTCTGACCGTCCCCTCTCACCGTCCCCTCTCACCGTCCCCTCTCACCGTCCCCTCTCCCCGTCCCCACTCCCCGTCCCCACTCTCCGACCCCACTCACCGTCCCCACTCCCCGTCCCCACTCCCCGTCCCCACTCTCCGACCCCACTCACCGTCCCCTCTCACCGTCCCCTCTCACCGTCCCCTCTCACCGTCCCCACTCCCCGTCCCCACTCCCCGTCCCCACTCCCCGTCCCCACTCCCCGTCCCCACTCTCCGACCCCACTCTCCGACCCCACTCACCGTCCCCACTCCCCGTCCCCTCTCCCCGTCCCCTCTCCCCGTCCCCTCTCCCCGTCCCCACTCCCCGTCCCCACTCCCCGTCCCCACTCCCCGTCCCCACTCTCCGACCCCACTCACCGTCCCCTCTCACCGTCCCCTCTCACCGTCCCCTCTCCCCGTCCCCACTCCCCGTCCCCACTCCCCGTCCCCACTCACCGTCCCCACTCACCGTCCCCACTCACCGTCCCCACTCTCGGTCCCCACTCTCGGTCCCCTCTCACCGTCCCCACTCCCCGTCCACACTCCCCGTCCCCACTCCCCGTAGCTAATCACCGTCCGTCCCCACTCTCCGACCCCACTCTCCGACCCCACTCACCGTCCCCTCTCTCCGTCCCCTCTCACCGTCCCCTCTCACCGTCCCCTCTCACCGTCCCCTCTCACCGTCCCCTCTCCCCGTCCCCACTCCCCGTCCCCACTCTCCGACCCCACTCCCCGTAGCTAATCACCGTCCGTCCCCACTCCCCGTCCACACTCCCCGTCCCCACTCCCCGTAGCTAATCACCGTCCGTCCCCACTCTCCGTCCCCACTCTCCGTCCCCACTCTCCGTCCCCTCTCACCGTCCCCTCTCACCGTCCCCTCTCACCGTCCCCTCTCCCCATCCCCACTCCCCGTCCCCACTCTCCGACCCCACTCACCGTCCCCACTCCCCATCCCCACTCCCCGTCCCCACTCTCCGACCCCACTCACCGTCCCCTCTCACCGTCCCCTCTCACCGTCCCCTCTCACCGTCCCCTCTCCCCGTCCCCACTCTCCGACCCCACTCCCCGTCCCCACTCTCCGACCCCACTCACCGTCCCCACTCCCCATCCCCACTCCCCGTCCCCACTCTCCGACCCCACTCACCGTCCCCTCTCCCCGTCCCCACTCTCCGACACGACTCACCGTCCCCACTCCCCATCCCCACTCCCCGTCCCCACTCCCCGTCCCCACTGTCCGACCCCACTCCCCGTCCCCACTCTCCGACCCCACTCCCCGTCCCCACTCTCCGACCCCACTCACCGTCCCCACTCCCCGTCCCCACTCTCCGTCCCCTCTCTCCGTCCCCTCTCACCGTCCACTCTCACCGTCCCCACTCCCCGTCCCCACTCACTGTCCCCTCTCCCCGTCCCCACTCCCCGTCCCCACTCCCCGTCCCCTCTCTCCGTCCCCTCTCTCCGTCCCCTCTCACCGTCCACTCTCCCCGTCCCCTCTCCCCGTCCCCTCTCCCCGTCCCCTCTCCCCGTCCCCACTCACCGTCCCCACTCACCGTCCCCACTCCCCGTCCCCACTCACCGTCCCCACTCCCCGTCCCCACTCACCGTCCCCACTCCCCGTCCCCACTCCCCGTCCCCACTCCCCGTCCCCACTCCCCGTCCCCACTCACCGTCCCCTCTCCCCGTCACCACTCCCCGTCTCCACTCACCGTCCCCACTACCCGTCCCCACTCCCCGTCCCCTCTCCCCGTCCCCACTCCCCGTCCCCACTCTCCGTCCCCTCTCACCGTCCCTCTCACCGTCCCCTCTCACCGTCCCCTCACCGTCCCCTCTCACCGTCCCCTCTCACCGTCCCTCTCTCCGTCCCCTCTCACCGTCCCTCTCACGTCCCCTCTCACCGTCCCCACTCCCCGTCCCCACTCACCGTCCCCACTCCCCGTCCCCACTCCCGTCCCACTCCCCGTCCCCACTCACCGTCCCCTCTCCCCGTCACCACTCCCCGTCTCCACTCACCGTCCCCACTACCCGTCCCCCACTCCCCGTCCCCCACTCCCCGTCCCCTCTCCCCGTCCCCTCTCCCCGTCCCCACTCCCGTCCCCACTCTCCGTCCCCTCTCACCGTCCCCTCTCACCGTCCCCTCTCACCGTCCCCTCTCTCCGTCCCCTCTCACCGTCCCCTCTCACCGTCCTCTCTCACACACCGTCCCCTCTCACCGTCCCCTCTCACCGTCCCCTCTCTCCGTCCCCTCTCTCCGTCCCTCTCCCCGTCCCCACTCACCGTCCCCACTCCCCGTCCCCACTCCCCGTCCCCACTCACTGTCCCCTCTCCCCGTCACCACTCCCCGTCTCCACTCACCGTCCCCTCTCCCCGTCCCCACTCCCCGTCCCCACTCCCCGTCCCCTCTCCCCGTCCCCACTCCCCGTCCCCACTCCCCGTCCCCACTCCCCGTCCCCTCTCACCGTCCCCTCTCACCGTCCCCACTCCCCGTCCCCTCTCCCCGTCCCCACTCTCCGTCCCCTCAAACCGTCCCCACTCCCCGTCCCCTCTCCCCGTCACCACTCCCCGTCCCCACTCCCCGTCCCCACTCCCCGTCCCCACTCCCCGTCCCCACTCCCCGTCCCCTCTCCCCGTCCCCACTCCCCGTCCCCACTCCCCGTCCCCACTCCCCGTCCCCACTCCCCGTCCCCACTCCCCGTCCCCTCTCCCCGTCCCCTCTCCCCGTCCCCACTCCCCGTCCCCTCTCCCCGTCCCCACTCCCCGTCCCCACTCCCCGTCCCCACTCCCCGTCCCCACTCCCCGTCCCCACTCCCCGTCCCCACTCCCCGTCCCCACTCCCCGTCCCCTCTCCCCGTCACCTCTCCCCGTCCTCACTCCCCGTCCCCACTCCCCGTCCCCTCTCCCCTTTCCCTCTCCCCTTTCCCACTCCCCGTCCCCTCTCACCGTCCCCTCTCACCGTCCCCTCTCCCCGTCCCCTCTCCCCGTCCCCACTCCCCGTCCCCTCTCCCCGTCCCCTCTCCCCGTCCCCACTCCCCGTCCCCTCTCACCGTCCCCTCTCCCCGTCCCCTCTCCCCGTCCCCTCTCACTGTCCCCACTCCCCGTCCCCTCTCACCGTCCCCGCGCCCCGTCCCCACTCCCCGTCACCACTCCCCGTCCCCACTCCCCGTCCCCACTCCCCGTCCCCACTCCCCGTATCTACGCACCGTCCCCACTTCCCGTATCTACTCACCGTCCGTCCCCACTCACCGTAGCCACTCACCGTAGCCACTCACCGTAGCCACTCACCGTAGCCACTCACCGTCCCCTCTCTCCGTCCCCTCTCTCCGTCCCCTCTCTCCGTCCCCTCTCACCGTCCCCTCTCACCGTCCCCTCTCACCGTCCCCACTCCCCGTCCCCACTCCTTGTCCCCTCTCCCCGTCCGCACTCACCGTCCCCTCTCACCGTCCCCTCTCACCGTCCCCTCTCACCGTCCCCTCTCACCGTCCCCTCTCACCGTCCCCTCTCACCGTCCCCTCTCACCGTCCCCACTCACCGTCCCCTCTCACCGTCCCCTCTCACCGTCCCCTCTCACCGTCCCCACTCCCCGTCCCCACTCACCGTCCCCACTCACCGTCCCCACTCACCGTCCCCACTCCCCGTCCCCACTCTCCGACCCCACTCCCCGTCCCCACTCACTGTCCCCTCTCCCCGTCCCCACTCCCCGTCCCCTCTCTCCGTCCCCTCTCTCCGTCCCCTCTCACCGTCCCCACTCCCCGTCCCCTCTCCCCGTCCCCTCTCTCCGTCCCCTCTCTCCGTCCACTCTCACCGTCCCCTCTCACCGTCCCCTCTCACCGTCCCCTCTCCCCGTCCCCACTCTCCGTCCCCTCTCACCGTCCCCACTCCCCGTCCCCTCTCCCCGTCCCCACTCCCCGTCCCCACTCCCCGTCCCCACTCCCCGTCCCCACTCCCCGTCCCCACTCCCCGTCCCCACTCCCCGTCCCCACTCCCCGTCCCCTCTCCCCGTCCCCACTCCCCGTCCCCACTCCCCGTCCCCTCTCTCCGTCCCCTCTCTCCGTCCACTCTCACCGTCCCCTCTCACCGTCCCCTCTCACCGTCCCCTCTCACCGTCCCCTCTCCCCGTCCCCTCTCCCCGTCCCCACTCACCGTCCCCACTCACCGTCCCCACTCACCGTCCCCACTCACCGTCCCCACTCACCGTCCCCACTCCCCGTCCCCACTCACTGTCCCCACTCACCGTCCCCACTCCCCGTCCCCACTCCCCGTCCCCACTCCCCGTCCCCACTCCCCGTCCCCACTCACCGTCCCCTCTCCCCGTCACCACTCCCCGTCTCCACTCACCGTCCCCACTACCCGTCCCCACTCTCCGTCCCCTCTCACCGTCCCCTCTCACCGTCCCCTCTCACCGTCCCCTCTCACCGTCCCCTCTCACCGTCCCCACTCACCGTCCCCACTCACCGTCCCCACTCCCCGTCCCCACTCCCCGTCCCCACTCCCCGTCCCCACTCCCCGTCCCCACTCCCCGTCCCCACTCACTGTCCCCTCTCCCCGTCACCACTCCCCGTCTCCACTCACCGTCCCCTCTCCCCGTCCCCACTCCCCGTCCCCACTCCCCGTCCCCTCTCCCCGTCCCCTCTCCCCGTCCCCACTCCCCGTCCCCACTCCCCGTCCCCACTCCCCGTCCCCACTCGCCGTCCCCTCTATCGTCCCCTCTCCCCGTCCCCACTCCCCGTCCCCTCTCACCGTCCCCTCTCACCGTCCCCACTCCCCGTCCCCTCTCCCCGTCCCCACTCTCCGTCCCCTCTCACCGTCCCCACTCCCCGTCCCCTCTCCCCGTCCCCACTCCCCGTCCCCACTCCCCGTCCCCACTCCCCGTCCCCACTCCCCGTCCCCTCTCCCCGTCCCCACTCCCCGTCCCCACTCCCCGTCCCCTCTCCCCGTCCCCACTCCCCGTCCCCTCTCCCCGTCCCCACTCCCCGTCCCCTCTCCCCGTCCCCACTCCCCGTCCCCTCTCCCCGTCCCCACTCCCCGTCCCCTCTCCCCGTCCACACTCCCCGTCCCCACTCCCCGTCCCCACTCCCCGTCCCCACTCCCCGTCCCCACTCCCCGTCCCCACTCCCCGTCCCCACTCCCCGTCCCCTCTCCCCGTCCCCACTCCCCGTCCCCTCTCCCCGTCACCTCTCCCCGTCCTCACTCCCCGTCCCCACTCCCCGTCCCCTCTCCCCTTTCCCACTCCCCGTCCCCTCTCACCGTCCCCTCTCCCCGTCCCCACTCCCCGTCCCCTCTCCCCGTCCCCTCTCCCCGTCCCCACTCCCCGTCCCCTCTCACCGTCCCCTCTCCCCGTCCCCTCTCACTGTCCCCACTCCCCGTCCCCTCTCACCGTCCCCGCGCCCCGTCCCCGCTCCCCACTCCCCACTCCCCGTCACCACTCCCCGTCCCCACTCCCCGTCCCCACTCCCCGTATCTACGCACCGTCCCCACTTCCCGTATCTACTCACCGTCCGTCCCCACTCACCGTAGCCACTCACCGTAGCCACTCACCGTAGCCACTCACCGTCCCCTCTCTCCGTCCCCTCTCTCCGTCCCCTCTCTCCGTCCCCTCTCACCGTCCCCTCTCACCGTCCCCACTCCCCGTCCCCACTCCTTGTCCCCTCTCCCCGTCCGCACTCACCGTCCCCACTCACCGTCCCCACTCACCGTCCCCACTCACCGTCCCCACTCACCGTCCCCACTCACCGTCCCCACTCACCGTCCCCTCTCCCCGTCCCCTCTCCCCGTCCCCTCTCCCCGTCCCCACTCCCCGTCCCCACTCCCCGTCCCCTCTCCCCGTCCCCTCTCCCCGTCCCCTCTCCCCGTCCCCTATCCCCGTCCCCTCTCCCCGTCCCCTCTCACCGTCCCCTCTCACCGTCCCCTCTCACCGTCCCCTCTCACCGTCCCCTCTCACCGTCCCCGCTCCCCGTCCCCGCTCCCCGTCCCCGCTCCCCGTCCCCGCTCCCCGTCCCCGCTCCCCGTCCCCGCTCCCCGTCCCCGCTCCCCGTCCCCGCTCCCCGTCCCCGCTCCCCGTCCCCGCTCCCCGTCCCCGCTCCCCGTTCCCGCATCCCCGTCCCCGCTCCCCGTCCCCGCTCCCCGTCCCCGCTCCCCGTCCCCGCTCACCGTCCCCACTCACCGTCCCACTCACCGTCCCCACTCACCGTCCCCACTCCCCGTCCCCACTCCCGGTCCCCACTGCCCGTCCCCACTGCTCGTCCCCACTCCCCGTCCCCACTCCCCGTCCCCACTCCCCGTCCCCACTCCCCGTCCCCACTCCCCGTCCCCACTCCCCGTCCCCTCTCACCGTCCCCACTCACCGTCGCCACTCACCGTCCCCACACTCCGTCCCCTCTCATGGTCCCCAAACCCCGTCCCCACTCCCCATCCCCGCTCACCGTCCCCGCTCCCCGTCCCCACTCACCATCCCCACTCACCGTCCCCACACTCCGTCCCTCTCATGGTCCCCACTCCCCGTCACCACTCCCCGTCCCCGCTCACCGTCCCCGCTCACCGTCCCCGCTCACCGTCCCCGCTCACCGTCCCCGCTCACCGTCCCCTCTCCCCGCTCCCCGTCCCCCGCTCCCCGTCCCCGCTCCCCGTCCCCGCTCCCCGTCCCCACTCCCCGTCCCCACTCCCCGTCCCCTCTCACCGTCCCCGCTCCCCGTCCCCGCTCCCCGTCCCCGCTCCCGGTCCCCGCTCCCCGTCCCCTCTCCCCGTCCCCACTCCCCGTCCCCACTCCCCGTCCCCAGTCACCGTCCCCACTCACCGTCCCCACTCCCCGTCCCCACTCCCCGTCCCCAGTCACCGTCCCCACTCACCGTCCCCACTCCCCGTCCCCACTCCCCGTCCCCACTCCCCGTAGCTAATCACCGTAGCTAATCACCGTCCGTCCCCACTCTCCGACCCCACTCACCGTCCCCTCTCTCCGTCCCCTCTCTCCGTCCCCTCTCTCCGTCCACTCTCCCCGTCCCCACTCACCGTCCCCACTCACCGTCCCCACTCCCCGTCCCCACTCCCCGTCCCCACTCCCCGTCCCCACTCACCGTCCCCACTCACCGTCCCCACTCCCCGTCCCCACTCCCCGTCCCCACTCCCGTCCCCACTCCCCGTCACCACTCCCCGTCACCACTCCCCGTCTCCACTCACCGTCCCCACTACCCGTCCCCACTACCCGTCCCCACTCCCCTTCCCCTCTCCCCGTCCCCACTCCCCGTCCCCACTCCCCGTCCCCACTCCCCGTCCCCACTCCCCGTAGCTAATCACCGTCCGTCCCCACTCTCCGACCCCACTCACCGTCCCCTCTCTCCGTCCCCTCTCTCCGTCCCCTCTCTCCGTCCACTCTCCCCGTCCCCTCTCACCGTCCCCACTCACCGTCCCCACTCACCGTCCCCACTCCCCGTCCCCACTCCCCGTCCCCACTCCCCGTCCCCACTCACCGTCCCCACTCACCGTCCCCACTCCCCGTCCCCACTCACCGTCCCCTCTCCCCGTCACCACTCCCCGTCTCCACTCACCGTCCCCACTACCCGTCCCCACTACCCGTCCCCACTCCCCGTCCCCTCTCCCCGTCCCCACTCCCCGTCCCCTCTCACCGTCCCCTCTCCCCGTCCCCTCTCACTGTCCCCACTCCCCGTCCCCTCTCACCGTCCCCGCGCCCCGTCCCCGCTCCCCACTCCCCACTCCCCGTCACCACTCCCCGTCCCCACTCCCCGTCCCCACTCCCCGTATCTACGCACCGTCCCCACTTCCCGTATCTACTCACCGTCCGTCCCCACTCTCCGACCCCACTCACCGTAGCCACTCACCGTAGCCACTCACCGTAGCCACTCACCGTCCCCTCTCTCCGTCCCCTCTCTCCGTCCCCTCTCTCCGTCCCCTCTCACCGTCCCCTCTCACCGTCCCCACTCCCCGTCCCCACTCCTTGTCCCCTCTCCCCGTCCGCACTCACCGTCCCCACTCACCGTCCCCACTCACCGTCCCCACTCACCGTCCCCACTCACCGTCCCCTCTCCCCGTCCCCTCTCCCCGTCCCCTCTCCCCGTCCCCACTCCCCGTCCGCACTCCCCGTCCCCTCTCCCCGTCCCCTCTCCCCGTCCCCTCTCCCCGTCCCCTATCCCCGTCCCCTCTCCCCGTCCCCTCTCACCGTCCCCTCTCACCGTCCCCTCTCACCGTCCCCTCTCACCGTCCCCGCTCCCCGTCCCCGCTCCCCGTCCCCGCTCCCCGTCCCCGCTCCCCGTCCCCGCTCCCCGTCCCCGCTCCCCGTCCCCGCTCCCCGTCCCCGCTCCCCGTCCCCGCTCCCCGTCCCCGCTCCCCGTTCCCGCATCCCCGTCCCCGCTCCCCGTCCCCGCTCCCCGTCCCCGCTCCCCGTCCCCACTCACCGTCCCCACTCACCGTCCCACTCACCGTCCCCACTCACCGTCCCCACTCCCCGTCCCCACTCCCGGTCCCCACTGCTCGTCCCCACTGCTCGTCCCCACTCCCCGTCCCCACTCCCCGTCCCACTCCCCGTCCCCACTCCCCGTCCCCACTCCCCGTCCCCACTCCCCGTCCCCACTCCCCGTCCCCTCTCACCGTCCCCACTCACCGTCGCCACTCACCGTCCCCACACTCCGTCCCCTCTCATGGTCCCCAAACCCCGTCCCCACTCCCCATCCCCGCTCACCGTCCCCGCTCCCCGTCCCCACTCACCATCCCCACTCACCGTCCCCACACTCCGTCCCTCTCATGGTCCCCACTCCCCGTCACCACTCCCCGTCCCCGCTCACCGTCCCCGCTCACCGTCCCCGCTCACCGTCCCCGCTCACCGTCCCCGCTCACCGTCCCCTCTCCCCGCTCCCCGTCCCCGCTCCCCGTCCCCGCTCCCCGTCCCCGCTCCCCGTCCCCGCTCCCCGTCCCCACTCCCCGTCCCCACTCCCCGTCCCCACTCCCCGTCCCCTCTCACCGTCCCCGCTCCCCGTCCCCGCTCCCGGTCCCCGCTCCCCGTCCCCACTCCCCGTCCCCACTCCCCGTCCCCACTCCCCGTCCCCACTCCCCGTCCCCACTCCCCGTCCCCACTCCCCGTCCCCACTCCCCGTCACCACTCCCCGTCACCACTCCCCGTCTCCACTCACCGTCCCCACTACCCGTCCCCACTACCCGTCCCCACTCCCCTTCCCCTCTCCCCGTCCCCACTCCCCGTCCCCACTCCCCGTCCCCACTCCCCGTCCCCACTCCCCGTAGCTAATCACCGTCCGTCCCCACTCTCCGACCCCACTCACCGTCCCCTCTCTCCGTCCCCTCTCTCCGTCCCCTCTCTCCGTCCACTCTCCCCGTCCCCTCTCACCGTCCCCACTCACCGTCCCCACTCACCGTCCCCACTCCCCGTCCCCACTCCCCGTCCCCACTCCCCGTCCCCACTCACCGTCCCCACTCACCGTCCCCACTCCCCGTCCCCACTCCCCGTCCCCACTCACCGTCCCCTCTCCCCGTCACCACTCCCCGTCTCCACTCACCGTCCCCACTACCCGTCCCCACTACCCGTCCCCACTCCCCGTCCCCTCTCCCCGTCCCCACTCCCCGTCCCCACTCCCCGTCCCCACTCCCCGTTCCCACTCCCCGTCCCCACTCCCCGTCCCCACTCTCCGTCCCCTCTCACCGTCCCCTCTCACCGTCCCCTCTCACCGTTCCCTCTCACCGTCCCCTCTCTCCGTCCCCTCTCCCCTCTCCCCGTCCCCTCTCCCCGTCCCCACTCCCCGTTCCCACTCCCCGTCCCCACTCCCAGTCCCCACTCCCCGTCCCCACTCCCCGTCCCCACTCACCGTCCCCTCTCCCCGTCACCACTCCCCGTCTCCACTCACCGTCCCCTCTCCCCGTCCCCACTCCCCGTCCCCACTCCCCGTCCCCACTCCCCGTCCCCTCTCCCCGTCCCCACTCCCGTCCCCACTCCCCGTCCCCACTCCCCGTCCCCACTCCCCGTCCCCACTCGCCGTCCCCTCTATCGTCCCCTCTCCCCGTCCCCACTCCCCGTCCCCTCTCACCGTCCCCTCTCACCGTCCCCACTCCCGGTCCCCTCTCCCGGTCCCCTCTCCCGGTCCCCTCTCCCGGTCCCCACTCCCCGTCCCCACTCCCCGTCCCCACTCCCCGTCCCCACTCCCCGTCCCCACTCCCCGTCCCCACTCCCCGTCCCCTCTCACCGTCCCCTCTCACCGTCCCCTCTCCCCGTCCCCTCTCCCCGTCCCCTCTCACCGTCCCCTCTCCCCGTCCCCACTCCCCGTCCCCACTCCCCGTCCCCACTCCCCGTCCCCTCTCCCCGTCCCCACTCCCCGTCCCCACTCCCCGTCCCCTCTCCCCGTCCCCACTCCCCGTCCCCTCTCCCCGTCCCCACTCCCCGTCCCCTCTCCCCGTCCCCACTCCCCGTCCCCTCTCCCCGTCCCCTCTCCCCGTCCCCTCTCCCCGTCCCCTCTCCCCTTTCCCACTCCCCGTCCCCTCTCCCCTTTCCCACTCCCCGTCCCCTCTCACCGTCCCTCCCGTCCCCTCACCGTCCCCACTCCCCGTCCCCACTCCCCGTCCCCTCTCCCCGTCCCCTCTCCCCGTCCCCTCTCCCCGTCCCCTCTCCCCGTCCCCTCTCCCCGTCCCCACTCCCCGTCCCCACTCCCCGTCCCCTCTCCCCGTCCCCACTCCCCGTCCCCTCTCCCCGTCCCCACTCCCCGTCCCCTCTCCCCGTCCCCTCTCCCCGTCCCCTCTCCCCGTACCCACTCCCCTTTCCCACTCCCCGTCCCCTCTCCCCTTTCCCACTCCCCGTCCCCTCTCACCGTCCCCTCTCACCGTCCCCACTCCCCGTCCCCTCTCCCCGTCCCTCTCCCCGTCCCCTCTCCCCGTCCCCTCTCCCCGTCCCCACTCCCCGTCCCCTCTCACCGTCCCCTCTCACCGTCCCCTCTCCCCGTCCCCTCTCCCCGTCCCCTCTCCCCGTCCCCTCTCACAGTCCCCACTCCCCACTCCCCACTCCCCGTCCCCACTCCCCGTCCCCACTCCCCGTCCCCACTCCCCGTCCCCACTCACCGTCCCCACTCCCCGTCCCCACTCCCCGTAGCTACTCACCGTCCGTCCCCACTCTCCGTCCCCACTCTCCGACCCACTCACCGTAGCCACTCACCGTAGCCACTCACCGTAGCCACTCACCGTCCCCTCTCTCCGTCCCCTCTCTCCGTCCCCTCTCACCGTCCCCTCTCACCGTCCCCACTCCCCGTCCCCACTCCCCGTCCCCTCTCCCCGTCCCCACTCCCCGTCCCCTCTCCCCGTCCCCATTCCCCGTCCCCACTCCCCGTCCCCACTCACCGTCCCCACTCACCGTCCCCTCTCCCGGTCCCCTCTCCCCGTCCCCACTCCCCGTCCCCACTCCCCGTCCCCACCCCCCGTCCCCACTCCCCGTCCCCACTCCCCGTCCCCACTCCCCGTCCCCACTCCCCGTCCCCTCTCACCGTCCCCTCTCACCGTCCCCTCTCCCCGTCCCCTCTCCCCGTCCCCACTCCCCGTCCCCACTCCCCGTCCCCACTCCCCGTCCCCTCTCCCCGTCCCCTCTCCCCGTCCCCACTCCCCGTCCCCTCTCACCGTCCCCACTCCCCGTCCCCACTCCCCGTCCCCACTCCCCGTCCCCACTCCCCGTCCCCTCTCACCGTCCCCACTCCCCGTCCCCTCTCCCCGTCCCCACTCCCCGTCCCCACTCCCCGTCCCCTCTCCCCGTCCCCACTCCCCGTCCCCTCTCCCCGTCCCCTCTCCCCGTCCCCTCTCCCGTCCCCTCTCCCCGTCCCCTCTCCCCGTCCCCTCTCCCCGTCCCCTCTCCCCGTCCCCTCTCCCCGTCCCCACTCCCCGTCCCCACTCCCCGTCCCCTCTCCCCTTTCCCACTCCCCGTCCCCTCTCCCCGTCCCCTCTCCCCGTCCCCACTCCCCGTCCCCTCTCCCCGTCCCCACTCCCCGTCCCCTCTCACCGTCCCCTCTCCACGTCCCCTCTCCCCGTCCCCTCTCACAGTCCCCACTCCCCGGCCCCTCTCACCGTCCACTCTCCCCGTCCCCTCTCACCGTCCCCACTCACCGTCCCCACTCACCGTCCCCACTCACCGTCCCCACTCCCCGTCCCCACTCCCCGTCCCCACTCCCCGTCCCCTCTCCCCGTCACCACTCCCCGTCACCACTCCCCGTCTCCACTCACCGTCCCCACTACCCGTCCCCACTCCCCGTCCCCACTCCCCGTCCCCTCTCCCCGTCCCCACTCCCCGTCCCCACTCCCCGTCCCCACTCCCCGTCCCCACTCCCCGTCCCCACTCCCCGTCCCCACTCTCCGTCCCCTCTCACCGTCCCCTCTCACCGTCCCCTCTCACCGTCCCCTCTCACGGTCCCCTCTCTCCGTCCCCTCTCCCCGTCCCCTCTCCCCGTCCCCACTCCCCGTCCCCACTCCCCGTCCCCACTCCCCGTCCCCACTCCCCGTCCCCACTCCCCGTCCCCTCTCCCCGTCACCACTCCCCGTCTCCACTCACCGTCCCCTCTCCCCGTCCCCGCTCCCCGTCCCCGCTCCCCGTCCCCACTCCCCGTCCCCACTCCCCGTCCCCTCTCCCCGTCCCCACTCCCCGTCCCCACTCCCCGTCCCCACTCCCCGTCCCCACTCCCCATCCCCACTCCCCGTCCCCTCTATCGTCCCCTCTCCCCGTCCCCACTCCCCGTCCCCTCTCACCGTCCCCTCTCACCGTCCCCTCTCCCGGTCCCCTCTCCCGGTCCCCTCTCCCGGTCCCCACTCCCCGTCCCCACTCCCCGTCCCCACTCCCCGTCCCCACTCCCCGTCCCCACTCCCCGTCCCCTCTCACCGTCCCCTCTCACCGTCCCCTCTCCCCGTCCCCTCTCACCGTCCCCTCTCCCCGTCCCCACTCCCCGTCCCCACTCCCCGTCCCCACTCCCCGTCCCCACTCCCCGTCCCCACTCCCCGTCCCCTCTCACCGTCCCCTCTCCCCGTCCCCTCTCCCCGTCCCCTCTCACTCCCCGTCCCCACTCCCCGTCCCACTCCCCGTCCCCCCCCGTCCCCCCCCCCCCACTCCCCGTCCCCACTCCCCGTCCCCACTCCCGTCCCCACTCCCCGTCCCCACTCCCCGTCCCTCTCCCCGTCCCCACTCCCCGTCCCACTCCCCGTCCCCTCTCCCCGTCCCCACTCCCGTCCCCTCTCCCCGTCCCCACTCCCCGTCCCCTCTCCCGTCCCTCTCCCCGTCCCCGTCCCTCTCCCCGTCCCCTCTCCCGTCCCCTCTCCCCGTCCCCTCTCCCCTTTCCCACTCCCCGTCCCCTCTCCCCTTTCCCACTCCCCGTCCCCTCTCACCGTCCCCTCTCACCGTCCCCACTCCCCGTCCCCTCTCCCCGTCCCCTCTCCCCGTCCCCTCTCCCCGTCCCCTCTCCCCGTCCCCACTCCCCGTCCCCACTCCCCGTCCCCTCTCCCCGTCCCCACTCCCCGTCCCCTCTCCCCGTCCCCACTCCCCGTCCCCTCTCCCCGTCCCCTCTCCCCGTACCCACTCCCCTTTCCCACTCCCCGTCCCTCTCCCCTTTCCCACTCCCCGTCCCCTCTCACCGTCCCCTCTCACCGTCCCCACTCCCCGTCCCCTCTCCCCGTCCCCTCTCCCCGTCCCCTCTCCCCGTCCCCTCTCCCCGTCCCCACTCCCCGTCCCCTCTCACCGTCCCCTCTCACCGTCCCCTCTCCCCGTCCCCTCTCCCCGTCCCCTCTCCCCGTCCCCTCTCCCCGTCCCCTCTCACAGTCCCCACTCCCCACTCCCCACTCACCGTCCCCACTCCCCGTCCCCACTCCCCGTCCCCACTCCCCGTCCCCACTCCCCGTAGCTACTCACCGTCCCCACTCCCCGTCCCCACTCCCCGTAGCTACTCACCGTCCGTCCCCACTCTCCGTCCCCACTCTCCGACCCCACTCACGGTAGCCACTCACCGTAGCCACTCACCGTAGCCACTCACCGTCCCCTCTCTCCGTCCCCTCTCTCCGTCCCCTCTCACCGTCCCCTCTCACCGTCCCCACTCCCCGTCCCCACTCCCCGTCCCCTCTCCCCGTCCCCACTCCCCGTCCCCTCTCCCCGTCCCCACTCCCCGTCCCCACTCCCCGTCCCCACTCACCGTCCCCACTCACCGTCCCCTCTCCCGGTCCCCTCTCCCGGTCCCCTCTCCCCGTCCCCTCTCCCCGTCCCCACTCCCCGTCCCCACCCCCCGTCCTCACTCCCCGTCCCCACTCCCCGTCCCCACTCCCGTCCCCACTCCCCGTCCCCACTCCCCGTCCCCTCTCACCGTCCCCTCTCACCGTCCCCTCTCACCGTCCCTCTCCCCGTCCCCTCTCCCCGTCCCCTCTCCCCGTCCCCTCTCCCCGTCCCCACTCCCCGTCCCCACTCCCCGTCCCCACTCCCCGTCCCCTCTCCCCGTCCCCTCTCCCCGTCCCCACTCCCCGTCCCCTCTCACCGTCCCCACTCCCCGTCCCCACTCCCCGTCCCCACTCCCCGTCCCCACTCCCCGTCCCCTCTCCCCGTCCCCACTCCCCGTCCCCTCTCCCCGTCCCCTCTCCCCGTCCCCACTCCCCGTCCCCACTCCCCGTCCCCTCTCCCCGTCCCCTCTCCCCGTCCCCTCTCCCCGTCCCCTCTCCCCGTCCCCTCTCCCCGTCCCCTCTCCCCGTCCCCTCTCCCCGTCCCCACTCCCCGTCCCCACTCCCCGTCCCCTCTCCCCTTTCCCACTCCCCGTCCCCTCTCCCCGTCCCCTCTCCCCGTCCCCTCTCCCCGTCCCCTCTCCCCGTCCCCACTCCCCGTCCCCTCTCACCGTCCCCTCTCCACGTCCCCTCTCCCCGTCCCCTCTCACAGTCCCCACTCCCCGGCCCCTCTCACCGTCCACTCTCCCCGTCCCCTCTCACCGTCCCCACTCACCGTCCCCACTCACCGTCCCCACTCCCCGTCCCCACTCCCCGTCCCCACTCCCCGTCCCCACTCCCCGTCCCCACTCCCCGTCCCCTCTCCCCGTCACCACTCCCCGTCACCACTCCCCGTCTCCACTCACCGTCCCCACTACCCGTCCCCACTACCCGTCCCCACTCCCCGTCCCCTCTCCCCGTCCCCACTCCCCGTCCCCACTCCCCGTCCCCACTCCCCGTCCCCACTCCCCGTCCCCACTCCCCGTCCCCTCTCACCGTCCCCTCTCACCGTCCCCTCTCACCGTCCCCTCTCACGGTCCCCTCTCTCCGTCCCCTCTCCCCGTCCCCTCTCCCCGTCCCCACTCCCCGTCCCCACTCCCCGTCCCCACTCCCCGTCCCCACTCCCCGTCCCCTCTCCCCGTCACCACTCCCCGTCTCCACTCACCGTCCCCTCTCCCCGTCCCCGCTCCCCGTCCCCGCTCCCCGTCCCCACTCCCCGTCCCCACTCCCCGTCCCCTCTCCCCGTCCCCACTCCCCGTCCCCACTCCCCGTCCCCACTCCCCGTCCCCACTCCCCGTCCCCACTCCCCGTCCCCTCTATCGTCCCCTCTCCCCGTCCCCACTCCCCGTCCCCTCTCACCGTCCCCTCTCACCGTCCCCTCTCCCGGTCCCCTCTCCCGGTCCCCTCTCCCGGTCCCCACTCCCCGTCCCCACTCCCCGTCCCCACTCCCCGTCCCCACTCCCCGTCCCCACTCCCCGTCCCCTCTCACCGTCCCCTCTCACCGTCCCCTCTCCCCGTCCCCTCTCACCGTCCCCTCTCCCCGTCCCCACTCCCCGTCCCCACTCCCCGTCCCCACTCCCCGTCCCCACTCCCCGTCCCCTCTCCCCGTCCCCACTCCCCGTCCCCACTCCCCGTCCCCTCTCCCCGTCCCCACTCACCGTCCCCTCTCCCCGTCCCCTCTCCCCGTCCCCTCTCCCCGTACCCACTCCCCGTCCCCACTCCCCGTCCCCTCTCCCCTTTCCCACTCCCCGTCCCCTCTCACCGTCCCCTCTCACCGTCCCCACTCCCCGTCCCCTCTCCCCGTCCCCTCTCCCCGTCCCCTCTCCCCGTCCCCTCTCCCCGTCCCCTCTCCCCGTCCCCACTCCCCGTCCCCTCTCCCCGTCCCCTCTCACCGTCCCCTCTCCCCGTCCCCTCTCCCCGTCCCCTCTCACAGTCCCCACTCCCCACTCCCCACTCACCGTCCCCACTCCCCGTCCCCACTCCCCGTCCCCACTCCCCGTAGCTACTCACCGTCCGTCCCCACTCTCCGTCCCCACTCTCCGACCCCACTCACAGTAGCCACTCACCGTAGCCACTCACCGTAGCCACTCACCGTCCCCTCTCTCCGTCCCCTCTCTCCGTCCCCTCTCACCGTCCCCTCTCACCGTCCCCACTCCCCGTCCCCACTCCCCGTCCCCACTCCCCGTCCCCTCTCCCCGTCCCCACTCCCCGTCCCCTCTCCCCGTCCCCACTCCCCGTCCCCACTCCCCGTCCCCACTCACCGTCCCCTCTCCCGGTCCCCTCTCCCGGTCCCCTCTCCCGGTCCCCTCTCCCCGTCCCGTCTCCCCGTCCCCACTCCCCGTCCCCACCCCCCGTCCTCACTCCCCGTCCCCACTCACCGTCCCCTCTCACCGTCCCCTCTCACCGTCCCCTCTCACCGTCCCCTCTCCCCGTCCCCTCTCCCCGTCCCCTCTCCCCGTCCCCACTCCCCGTCCCCACTCCCCGTCCCCACTCCCCGTCCCCTCTCCCCGTCCCCACTCCCCGTCCCCTCTCCCCGTCCCCTCTCCCCGTCCCCTCTCCCCGTCCCCACTCCCCGTCCCCTCTCACCGTCCCCACTCCCCGTCCCCACTCCCCGTCCCCTCTCCCCGTCCCCACTCCCCGTCCCCTCTCCCCGTCCCCACTCCCCGTCCCCACTCCCCGTCCCCACTCCCCGTCCCCACTCCCCGTCCCCTCTCCCCGTCCCCTCTCCCCGTCCCCTCTCCCCGTCCCCTCTACCCGTCCCCTCTCCCCGTCCCCTCTCCCCGTCCCCTCTCCCCGTCCCCACTCCCCGTCCCCACTCCCCGTCCCCTCTCCCCTTTCCCACTCCCCTGTCCCCTCTCACCGTCCCCTCTCACCGTCCCCTCTCACCGTCCCCTCTCACCGTCCCCTCTCCACGTCCCCTCTCCCCGTCCCCTCTCACAGTCCCCACTCCCCGGCCCCTCTCACCGTGCCCTCTCCCCGTCCCCGCTCCCCACTCACCGTCCCCACTCCCCGTCCCCACTCCCCGTCCCCACTCCCCGTATCTACTCACCGTCCGTCCCCACTCTCCGACCCCACTCACCGTAGCCACTCACCGTCCCCGCTCCCCGTCCCCGCTCCCCGTCCCCTCTCCCCGTCCCCTCTCACCGTCCCCGCTCCCCGTCCCCGCTCCCCGTCCCCGCTCCCCGTCCCCGCTCCCCGCTCCCCGTCCCCGCTCCCCGTCCCCGCTCCCCGTCCCCGCTCCCCGTCCCCACTCACCGTCCCCACTCACCGTCCCCACTCCCCGTCCCCACTCCCGGTCCCCACTCCCGGTCCCCACTCCCGGTCCCCACTGCTCGTCCCCACTCACCGTCCCCACTCCCCGTCCCCACTCCCCGTCCCCACTCCCCGTCCCCACTCCCCGTCCCCACTCCCCGTCCCCACTGCTCGTCCCCACTCACCGTCCCCACTCACCGTCGCCACTCACCGTCCCCACACTCCGTCCCCACACTCCGTCCCCTCTCATGGTCCCCACTCCCCGTCCCCACTCCCTATCCCCGCTCACTGTCCCCGCTCACTGTCCCCGCTCACTGTCCCCGCTCCCCGTCCCCGCTCCCCGTCCCCACTGACCGTCCCCACTCACCGTCCCCACACTCCATCCCTCTCATGGTCCCCACTCCCCGTCACCACTCCCCGTCCCCGCTCACCGTCCCCGCTCACCGTCCCCGCTCCCCGCTCCCCGTCACCGCTCCCCGTCACCGCTCCCCGTCCCCACTCCCCGTCCCCACTCCCCGTTCCCACTCCCAGTCCCCTCTCCACGTCCCCTCTCCACGTCCCCTCTCCACGTCCCCTCTCACCGTCCCCGCTCCCGGTCCCCGCTCCCGGTCCCCGCTCCCGGTCCCCGCTCCCGGTCCCCACTCCCCGTCCCCACTCCCCGTCCCCACTCCCCGTCCCCACTCTCGGTCCCCACTCTCGGTCCCCACTCTCGGTCCCCTCTCACCTTTCCCACTCCCCGTCCCCACTCCCCGTCCACACTCCCCGTAGCTAATCACCGTCCGTCCCCACTCTCCGACCCCACTCACCGTCCCCTCTCTCCGTCCCCTCTCACCGTCCACTCTCACCGTCCCCTCTCACCGTCCCCTCTCACCGTCCCCTCTCACCGTCCCCTCTCACCGTCCCCTCTCACCGTCCCCTCTCCCCGTCCCCTCTCCCCGTCCCCACTCACCGTCCCCACTCACCGTCCCCACTCACCGTCCCCACTCACCGTCCCCACTCACCGTCCCCTCTCACCGTCCCCGCTCACCGTCCCCGCTCCCCGCTCCCCGTCACCGCTCCCCGTCACCGCTCCCCGTCCCCACTCCCCGTCCCCACTCCCCGTCCCCGCTCCCCGTCCCCGCTCCCCGTCCCCACTCACCGTCCCCACTCACCGTCCCCACTCACCGTCCCCACTCCCCGTCCCCACTCCCGGTCCCCACTCCCGGTCCCCACTCCCGGTCCCCACTGCTCGTCCCCACTCACCGTCCCCACTCCCCGTCCCCACTCCCCGTCCCCACTCCCCGTCCCCACTCCCCGTCCCCACTGCTCGTCCCCACTCACCGTCCCCACTCACCGTCGCCACTCACCGTCCCCACACTCCGTCCCCTCTCATGGTCCCCACTCCCCGTCCCCACTCCCTATCCCCGCTCACTGTCCCCGCTCACTGTCCCCGCTCACTGTCCCCGCTCCCCGTCCCCGCTCCCCGTCCCCACTGACCGTCCCCACTCACCGTCCCCACACTCCATCCCTCTCATGGTCCCCACTCCCCGTCACCACTCCCCGTCCCCGCTCACCGTCCCCGCTCACCGTCCCCGCTCCCCGCTCCCCGTCACCGCTCCCCGTCACCGCTCCCCGTCCCCACTCCCCGTCCCCACTCCCCGTTCCCACTCCCAGTCCCCTCTCCACGTCCCCTCTCCACGTCCCCTCTCCACGTCCCCTCTCACCGTCCCCGCTCCCGGTCCCCGCTCCCGGTCCCCGCTCCCGGTCCCCACTCCCCGTCCCCACTCCCCGTCCCCACTCCCCGTCCCCACTCTCGGTCCCCACTCTCGGTCCCCACTCTCGGTCCCCTCTCACCTTTCCCACTCCCCGTCCCCACTCCCCGTCCACACTCCCCGTAGCTAATCACCGTCCGTCCCCACTCTCCGACCCCACTCACCGTCCCCTCTCTCCGTCCCCTCTCACCGTCCACTCTCACCGTCCCCTCTCACCGTCCCCTCTCACCGTCCCCTCTCACCGTCCCCTCTCACCGTCCCCTCTCCCCGTCCCCTCTCCCCGTCCCCATTCACCGTCCCCACTCACCGTCCCCACTCACCGTCCCCACTCACCGTCCCCACTCACCGTCCCCTCTCACCGTCCCCTCTCACCGTCCCCTCTCACCGTCCCCTCTCACCGTCCCCTCTCACCGTCCCCTCTCACCGTCCCCTCTCCCCGTCCCCACTCACCGTCCCCACGCCCCGTCCCCACGCCCCGTCCCCACGCCCCGTCCCCACTCCCCGTCCCCACTCCCCGTCCCCACTCCCCGTCCCCACTCCCCGTCCCCACTCCCCGTCCCCACTACCCGTCCCCACGCCCCGTCCCCACTCCCCGTCCCCACTCCCCGTCCCCACTACCCGTCCCCACTCCCCGTCCCCACTCCCCGTCCCCTCTCCCCGTCCCCTCTCCCCGTCCCCTCTCCCCGTCCCCACTCCCCGTCCCCACTCCCCGTCCCCACTCCCCGTCCCCACTCCGCGTCCCCACTCCCCGTCCCCTCTCACCGTCCCCTCTCACCGTCCCCACTCCCCGTCCCCACTCCCCGTCCCCACTACCCGTCCCCACTCCCCGCCCCCTCTCCCCGCCCCCACTCCCCGTCCCCACTCCCCGTCCCCACTCCCCGTCCCCACTCCCCGTCCCCACTCTCCGTCCCCACTCTCCGTCCCCTCTCACCGTCCCCTCTCACCGTCCCCTCTCACCGTCCCCTCTCACCGTCCCCTCTCACCGTCCCCTCTCCCCGTCCCCACTCCCCGTCCCCACTCCCCGTCCCCACTCCCCGTCCCCTCTCCCCGTCCCCACTCCCCGTCCCCTCTCACCGTCCCCACTCCCCGTCCCCTCTCACCGTCCCCTCTCTCCGTCCCCTCTCCCCGTCCCCACTCACCGTCCCCTCTATCGTCCCCTCTCCCCGTCCCCTCTCACCGTCCCCTCTCACCGTCCCCTCTCTCCGTCCCCTCTCCCCGTCCCCACTCACCGTCCCCTCTCTCCGTCCCCTCTCCCCGTCCCCTCTCACCGTCCCCTCTCTCCGTCCCCACTCACCGTCCCCTCTCACCGTCCCCTCTCACCGTCCCCTCTCACCGTCCCCTCTCACCGTCCCCTCTCCCCGTCCCCACTCCCCGTCCCCACTCCCCGTCCCCACTCCCCGTCCCCACTCCCCGTCCCCTCTCCCCGTCCCCACTCCCCGTCCCCTCTCACCGTCCCCACTCCCCGTCCCCTCTCACCGTCCCCTCTCTCCGTCCCCTCTCCCCGTCCCCACTCCCCGTCCCCACTCCCCGTCCCCACTCCCCGTCCCCACTCCCCGTCCCCTCTCACCGTCCCCTCTCCCCGTCCCCTCTCACCGTCCCCTCTCCCCGTCCCCTCTCACCGTCCCCTCTCACCGTCCCCTCTCTCCGTCCCCTCTCTCCGTCCCCTCTCCCCGTCCCCACTCACCGTCCCCTCTATCGTCCCCTCTCCCCGTCCCCACTCACCGTCCCCTCTCACCGTCCCCTCTCACCGTCCCCTCTCTCCGTACCCTCTCACCGTCCCCTCTCACCGTCCCCTCTCTCCGTCCCCACTCACCGTCCCCTCTATCGTCCCCTCTCCCCGTCCCCACTCACCGTCCCCTCTCACCGTCCCCACTCACCGTCCCCTCTCTCCGTCCCCTCTCACCGTCCCCTCTCACCGTCCCCTCTCACCGTCCCCTCTCTCCGTCCCCTCTCTCCGTCCCCTCTCCCCGTCCCCACTCACCGTCCCCTCTATCGTCCCCTCTCCCCGTCCCCACTCACCGTCCCCTCTCTCCGTCCCCTCTCTCCGTCCCCTCTCCCCGTCCCCACTCACCGTCCCCTCTATCGTCCCCTCTCCCCGTCCCCACTCACCGTCCCCTCTCACCGTCCCCTCTCACCGTCCCCTCTCTCCGTACCCTCTCACCGTCCCCTCTCACCGTCCCCTCTCTCCGTCCCCACTCACCGTCCCCTCTATCGTCCCCTCTCCCCGTCCCCACTCACCGTCCCCTCTCACCGTCCCCACTCACCGTCCCCTCTCTCCGTCCCCTCTCACCGTCCCCTCTCAACGTCCCCTCTCACCGTCCCCTCTCTCCGTCCCCTCTCTCCGTCCCCTCTCCCCGTCCCCACTCACCGTCCCCTCTATCGTCCCCTCTCCCCGTCCCCACTCACCGTCCCCTCTCACCGTCCCCACTCACCGTCCCCACTCACCGTCCCCTCTCTCCGTCCCCTCTCACCGTCCCCTCTCACCGTCCCCTCTCTCCGTCCCCTCTCCCCGTCCCCACTCACCGTCCCCTCTCCCCGTCCCCTCTCCCCGTCCCCTCTCACCGTCCCCTCTCTCCGTCCCCACTCACCGTCCCCTCTCACCGTCCCCTCTCACCGTCCCCTCTCACCGTCCCCTCTCACCGTCCCCTCTCTCCGTCCCCTCTCTCCGTCCCCTCTCCCCGTCCCCACTCACCGTCCCCTCTATCGTCCCCTCTCCCCGTCCCCACTCCCCGTCCCCTCTCACCGTCCCCTCTCACCGTCCCCTCTCCCGGTCCCCTCTCCCGGTCCCCTCTCCCCGTCCCCTCTCCCCGTCCCCACTCCCCGTCCCCACTCCCCGTCCCCACTCCCCGTCCCCACTCCCCGTCCCCACTCCCCGTCCCCACTCCCCGTCCCCACTCCCCGTCCCCACTCACTGTCCCCTCTCCCCGTCACCACACCCCGTCTCCACTCACCGTCCCCTCTCCCCGTCCCCTCTCCCCGTCCCCACTCCCCGTCCCCTCTCCCCGTCCCCACTCCCCGTCTCCTCTCCCCGTCTCCACTCCCCGTCTCCACTCCCCGTCCCCACTCCCCGTCCCCTCTCCCCGTCCCCACTCCCCGTCCCCTCTCCCCGTCCCCACTCCCCGTCTCCACTCCCCGTCTCCACTCCCCGTCCCCACTCCCCGTCCCCACTCCCCGTCCCCACTCCCCGTCCCCACTCGCCGTCCCCTCTATCGTCCCCTCTCCCCGTCCCCACTCCCGGTCCCCTCTCCCGGTCCCCTCTCCCCGTCCCCACTCCCCGTCCCCACTCCCCGTCCCCACTCCCCGTCCCCACTCCCCGTCCCCACTCCCCGTCCCCTCTCACCGTCCCCTCTCACCGTCCCCTCTCACCGTCCCCTCTCCCCGTCCCCACTCCCCGTCCCCACTCCCCGTCCCCACTCCCCGTCCCCACTCCCCGTCCCCTCTCCCCGTCCCCACTCCCCGTCCCCACTCCCCGTCCCCACTCCCAGTCCCCACTCCCCGTCCCCTCTCCCCGTCCCCTCTCCCCGTCCCCACTCCCCGTCCCCACTCCCCGTCCCCACTCCCCGTCCCCACTCCCCGTCCCCACTCCCCGTCCCCACTCCCCGTCCCCTCTCCCCGTCCCCTCTCCCCGTCCTCACTCCCCGTCCCCACTCCCCGTCCCCTCTCCCCTTTCCCACTCCCCGTCCCCTCTCACCGTCCCCTCTCACCGTCCCCTCTCCCCGTCCCCACTCCCCGTCCCCACTCCCCGTCCCCACTCCCCGTCCCCACTCCCCGTCCCCACTCCCCGTCCCCTCTCCCCGTCCCCTCTCCCCGTCCCCTCTCCCCGTCCCCTCTCCCCGTCCCCACTCCCCGTCCCCTCTCACCGTGCCCTCTCCCCGTCCCCGCGCCCCGTCCCCGCTCCCCACTCCCCACTCACCGTCCCCACTCCCCGTCCCCACTCCCCGTAGCTACTCACCGTCCCCACTCCCCGTCCCCACTCCCCGTAGCTACTCACCGTCCGTCCCCACTCTCCGACCCCACTCACCGTAGCCACTCACCGGAGCCACTCACCGTCCCCTCTCTCCGTCCCCTCTCTCCGTCCCCTCTCTCCGTCCCCTCTCACCGTCCCCTCTCACCGTCCCCACTCCCCGTCCCCACTCCCCGTCCCCTCTCCCCGTCCCCACTCCCCGTCCCCACTCACCGTCCCCACTCACCGTCCCCTCTCCCCGTCCGCACTCACCGTCCCCACTCCCCGTCCCCTCTCCCCGTCCCCTCTCCCCGTCCCCTCTCCCCGTCCCCTCTCCCCGTCCCCACTCCCCATCCCCAATCCCCGTCCCCTCTCCCCGTCCCCTCTCACCGTCCCCACTCCCCGTCCCCTCTCACCGTCCCCTCTCTCCGTCCCCTCTCCCCGTCCCCACTCCCCGTCCCCACTCCCCGTCCCCACTCCCCGTCCCCACTCCCCGTCCCCTCTCACCGTCCCCTCTCCCCGTCCCCTCTCACCGTCCCCTCTCCCCGTCCCCTCTCACCGTCCCCTCTCACCGTCCCCTCTCTCCGCCCCCTCTCTCCGTCCCCTCTCTCCGTCCCCTCTCTCCGTCCCCTCTCCCCGTCCCCACTCACCGTCCCCTCTATTGTCCCCTCTCCCCGTCCCCACTCACCGTCCCCTCTCACCGTCCCCTCTCACCGTCCCCTCTCTCCGTCCCCAATCACCGTCCCCTCTCACCGTCCCCTCTCTCCGTCCCCTCTCCCCGTCCCCACTCACCGTCCCCTCTATCGTCCCCTCTCCCCGTCCCCACTCACCGTCCCCTCTCACCGTCCCCACTCACCGTCCCCTCTCTCCGTCCCCTCTCACCGTCCCCTCTCACCGTCCCCTCTCACCGTCCCCTCTCTCCGTCCCCTCTCCCCGTCCCCACTCACCGTCCCCTCTATCGTCCCCTCTCCCCGTCCCCACTCACCGTCCCCTCTCACCGTCCCCACTCACCGTCCCCTCTCTCCGTCCCCTCTCACCGTCCCCTCTCACCGTCCCCTCTCTCCGTCCCCTCTCCCCGTCCCCACTCACCGTCCCCTCTCTCCGTCCCCTCTCCCCGTCCCCTCTCACCGTCCCCTCTCTCCGTCCCCACTCACCGTCCCCTCTCACCGTCCCCTCTCACCGTTCCCTCTCACCGTCCCCTCTCACCGTCCCCTCTCTCCGTCCCCTCTCCCCGTCCCCACTCACCGTCCCCTCTATCGTCCCCTCTCCCCGTCCCCACTCCCCGTCCCCTCTCACCGTCCCCTCTCACCGTCCCCTCTCCCCGTCCCCTCTCCCCGTCCCCTCTCCCCGTCCCCTCTCCCCGTCCCCTCTCCCCGTCCCCTCTCCCCGTCCCCTCTCCCCGTCCCCTCTCCCCGTCCCCACTCCCCGTCCCCACTCCCCTTCCCCACTCCCCGTCCCCACTCCCCGTCCCCACTCCCCGTCCCCACTCCCCGTCCCCACTCCCCGTCCCCACTCACTGTCCCCTCTCCCCGTCACCACTCCCCGTCTCCACTCACCGTCCCCTCTCCCCGTCCCCTCTCCCCGTCCCCACTCCCCGTCCCCTCTCCCCGTCCCCACTCCCCGTCTCCTCTCCCCGTCTCCACTCCCCGTCTCCACTCCCCGTCTCCACTCCCCGTCCCCACTCCCCGTCCCCTCTCCCCGTCCCCACTCCCCGTCCCCTCTCCCCGTCCCCACTCCCCGTCTCCACTCCCCGTCTCCACTCCCCGTCTCCACTCCCCGTCTCCACTCCCCGTCTCCACTCCCCGTCCCCACTCCCCGTCCCCACTCCCCGTCCCCACTCGCCGTCCCCTCTATCGTCCCCTCTCCCCGTCCCCACTCCCGGTCCCCTCTCCCGGTCCCCTCTCCCCGTCCCCTCTCCCCGTCCCCACTCCCCGTCCCCACTCCCCGTCCCCACTCCCCGTCCCCACTCCCCGTCCCCTCTCACCGTCCCCTCTCACCGTCCCCTCTCACCGTCCCCTCTCCCCGTCCCCTCTCCCCGTCCCCACTCCCCGTCCCCACTCCCCGTCCCCACTCCCCGTCCCCTCTCCCCGTCCCCACTCCCCGTCCCCACTCCCCGTCCCCACTCCCCGTCCCCACTCCCCGTCCCCTCTCCCCGTCCCCTCTCCCCGTCCCCACTCCCCGTCCCCACTCCCCGTCCCCACTCCCCGTCCCCACTCCCCGTCCCCACTCCCCGTCCCCTCTCCCCTTCCCCTCTCCCCGTCCCCTCTCCCCGTCCCCTCTCCCCGTCCCCTCTCCCCGTCCCCTCTCCCCGTCCCCTCTCCCCGTCCCCACTCCCCGTCCCCACTCCCCGTCCCCACTCCCCGTCCCCTCTCCCCTTTCCCACTCCCCGTCCCCTCTCACCGTCCCCTCTCACCGTCCCCTCTCCCCGTCCCCACTCCCCGTCCCCACTCCCCGTCCCCACTCCCCGTCCCCACTCCCCGTCCCCTCTCCCCGTCCCCTCTCCCCGTCCCCTCTCCCCGTCCCCTCTTCCCGTCCCCTCTCCCCGTCCCCACTCCCCGTCCCCTCTCACCGTGCCCTCTCCCCGTCCCCGCGCCCCGTCCCCGCTCCCCACTCCCCACTCACCGTCCCCACTCCCCGTCCCCACTCCCCGTAGCTACTCACCGTCCCCACTCCCCGTCCCCACTCCCCGTAGCTACTCACCGTCCGTCCCCACTCTCCGACCCCACTCACCGTAGCCACTCACCGGAGCCACTCACCGTCCCCTCTCTCCGTCCCCTCTCTCCGTCCCCTCTCTCCGTCCCCTCTCACCGTCCCCTCTCACCGTCCCCTCTCACCGTCCCCACTCCCCGTCCCCACTCCCCGTCCCCTCTCCCCGTCCCCACTCCCCGTCCCCACTCACCGTCCCCACTCACCGTCCCCACTCACCGTCCCCTCTCCCCGTCCGCACTCACCGTCCCCACTCCCCATCCCCTCTCCCCGTCCCCTCTCCCCGTCCCCTCTCCCCGTCCCCTCTCCCCGTCCCCTCTCCCCGTCCCCTCTCCCCGTCCCCACTCCCCATCCCCAATCCCCGTCCCCTCTCCCCGTCCCCTCTAACCGTCCCCACTCCCCGTCCCCTCTCCCCGTCCCCTCTCCCCGTCCCCGCTCCCCGTCCCCACTCCCCGTCCCCTCTCACCGTCCCCTCTCCCCGTCCCCTCTCACCGTCCCCTCTCCCCGTCCCCTCTCACCGTCCCCTCTCACCGTCCCCTCTCTCCGTCCCCTCTCTCCGTCCCCTCTCACCGTCCCCTCTCCCCGTCCCCTCTCACCGTCCCCTCTCCCCGTCCCCTCTCACCGTCCCCTCTCACCGTCCCCTCTCTCCGTCCCCTCTCTCCGTCCCCTCTCCCCGTCCCCTCTCCCCGTCCCCGCTCCCCGTCCCCGCTCCCCGTCCCCGCTCCCCGTCCCCACTCACTGTCCCCACTCCCCACTCCCCACTCCCCGTCCCCGCTCCCCGCTCCCCGTCCCCGCTCCCCGTCCCCACTCACCGTCCCCACACCCCGTCCCCACTCCCGGTCCCCACTCCCGGTCCCCACTCCTCGTCCCCACTGCTCGTCCCCACTCACCGTCCCCACTCCCCGTCCCCACTCCCCGTCCCCACTCCCGGTCCCCACTGCACGTCCCCTCTCACCGTCCCCACTCACCGTCCCCACACTCCGTCCCCTCTCATGGTCCCCACTCCCCGTCCCCGCTCACCGTCCCCGCACCCCGTCCCCGCTCCCCGTCCCCACTCACCGTCCCCACTCACCGTCCCCACTCACCGTCCCCACTCCCCGTCCCCGCTCCCCGTCCCCGCTCCCCGTCCCCGCTCCCCGTCCCCACTCACCGTCCCCACTCCCCGTCCCCACTCCCCGTCCCCACTCCCCGTCCCCACTCCCCGTCCCCACTCACCGTCGCCACTCACCGTCCCCACACTCCGTCCCCTCTCATGGTCCCCACTCCCCGTCCCCACTCCCCGTGGCCGCTCACCGTCCCCGCTCCCCGTCCCCGCACCCCGTCCCCGCTCCCCGTCCCCTCTCACCGTCCCCGCTCCCAGTCCCCGCTCCCGGTCCCCGCTCCCGGTCCCCGCACCCGGTCCCCGGTCCCCGCTCCCCGTCCCCGCTCCCCGTCCCCACTCCCCGTCCCCACTACCCGTACCAACACCCCGCCCCCTCTCCCCGCCCCCTCTCCCCGCCCCCACTCCCCGTCCTCTCTCACCGTCCCCTCTCACCGTCCCCTCTCCCCGTCCCCTCTCCCCGTCCCCTCTCCCCGTCCCCTCTCCCCGTCCCCTCTCCCCGTCCCCTCTCCCCGTCCCCTCTCCCGGTCCCCTCTCCCCGTCCCCTCTCCCCGTCCCCTCTCCCCGTCCCCTCTCCCCGTCCCCTCTCCCCGTCCCCACTCCCCGTCCCCACACCCGTCCCCACTCCGCGTCCCATCTCTCCGTCCCCTCTCTCCGTCCCCTCTCACCGTCCCCTCTCACCGTCCCCACTCCCCGTCCCCACTCCCCGTCCCCTCTCCCCGTCCCCACTCCCCGTCCCCTCTCCCCGTCCCCACTCCCCGTCCCCTCTCCCCGTCCCCTCTCCCCGTCCCCTCTCACAGTCCCCTCTCACAGTCCACACTCCCCGTCCCCTCTCACCGTCCCCTCTCACCGTCCCCTCTCACCGTCCCCTCTCCCCGTCCCCGCTCCCCGTCCCCGCTCCCCACTCCGCACTCCCCGTCCCCACTCCCCGTCCCCAAACCCCGTTCCCACTCCCCGTCCCCACTCACTGGAACCACTCCCCGTCCCCACTCCCCGTCCCCACTCCCCGTCCCCACTCCCCGTCCCCACTCCCCGTCCTCACTCCCCGTAGCTACTCACCGTAGCTACTCACCGTCCGTCCCCACTCTTCGACCCCACTCTCCGACCCCACTCTCCGACCCCACTCACCATAGCCACTCACCGTAGCCACTCACCGTCCCCTCTCTCCGTCCCCTCTCCCCGTCCCCTCTCCCCGTCCCCTCTCCCCGTCCCCTCTCCCCGTCCCCTCTCCCCGTCCCCTCTCCCCGTCCTCACTCCCCGTCCCCACTCCCCGTCCCCACTCCCCGTCCCCTCTCCCCTTTCCCACTCCCCGTCCCCTCTCACCGTCCCCTCTCACCGTCCCCACTCCCCGTCCCCTCTCCCCGTCCCCACTCCCCGTCCCCACTCCCCGTCCCCACTCCCCGTCCCCACTCCCCGTCCCCTCTCCCCGTCCCCTCTCCCCGTCCACTCTCCCCGTCCCCTCTCCCCGTCCCCTCTCCCCGTCCCCACTCCCCGTCCCCTCTCACCGTGCCCTCTCCCCGTCCCCGCGCCCCGTCCCCGCTCCCCACTCCCCACTCACCGTCCCCACTCCCCGTCCCCACTCCCCGTAGCTACTCACCGTCCCCACTCCCCGTCCCCACTCCCCGTAGCTACTCACCGTCCGTCCCCACTCTCCGACCCCACTCACCGTAGCCACTCACCGGAGCCACTCACCGTCCCCTCTCTCCGTCCCCTCTCTCCGTCCCCACTCTCCGTCCCCACTCTCCGTCCCATCTCTCCGTCCCCTCTCTCCGTCCCCACTCTCCGTCCCCTCTCTCCGTCCCCACTCTCCGTCCCCTCTCACCGTCCCCACTCCCCGTCCCCTCTCCCCGTCCCCTCTCCCCGTCCCCTCTCCCCGTCCGCACTCACCGTCCCCACTCCCCATCCCCTCTCCCCGTCCCCTCTCCCCGTCCCCACTCCCCATCCCCAATCCCCGTCCCCTCTCCCCGTCCCCTCTCCCCGTCACCACTCCCCGTCCCCTCTCACCGTCCCCACTCACCGTCCCCACTCACCGTCCTCACTCCCCGTCCGCACTCCCCATCCCCTCTCCCCGTCCCCTCTCCCCGTCCCCTCTCCCCATCCCCAATCCCCGTCCCCTCTCCCCGTCCCCTCTAACCGTCCCCGCTCCCCGTCCCCGCTCCCCGTCCCCACTCACTGTCCCCACTCCCCACTCCCCGTCCCCGCACCCCGTCCCCGCTCCCCGTCCCCGCTCCCCGTCCCCGCTCCCCGTCCCCACTCCCCGTCCCCACACCCGTCCCCACTCCGCGTCCCCTCTCTCCGTCCCCTCTCCCCGTCCCCACTCACCGTCCCCACTCACCGTCCCCACTCCCCGTCCCCACTCCCGGTCCCCACTCCCGGTCCCCACTCCCGGTCCCCACTGCTCGTCCCCACTGCTCGTCCCCACTCACCGTCCCCACTCACCGTCCCCTCTCCCCGTCCCCTCTCCCCGTCCCCTCTCCCCGTCCCCTCTCCCCGTCCCCTCTCCCCGTCCCCGCACCCCGTCCTCGCTCTCCGTCCCCACTCCCCGTCCCCATTCACCGTCCCCACTCCCCGCTCCCCACTCCCCGTCCCGCTCCCCACTCCCCGTCCCCACTCCCCGTCCCCTCCATCGTCCCCTCTCCCCGTCCCCACTCCCCGTCCCCTCTCACCGTCCCCTCTCACCGTCCCCACTCCCGGTCCCCACTCCCCGTCCCCACTCCCCGTCCCCACTCCCCGTCCCCACTCCCCGTCCTCACTCCCCGTCCCCACTCCCCGTCCCCACTCCCCGTCCCCTCTCCCCGTCCCCTCTCACCGTCCCCACTCCCCGTCCCCTCTCCCCGTCCCCACTCCCCGTCCTCACTCCCCGTCCCCACTCCCCGTCCCCACTCCCCGTCCCCACTCCCCGTCCCCTCTCCCCGTCCCCTCTCACCGTCCCCACTCCCCGTCCCCTCTCACCGTCCCCACTCCCCGTCCCCTCTCCCCGTCCCCACTCCCCGTCCCCTCTCCCCGTCCCCACTCACCGTCCCCTCTCCCCGTCCCCTCTCCCCGTCCCCACTCCCCGTCCCCACTCCCCGTCCCCACTCCCCGTCCCCTCTCCCCTTTCCCACTCCCCGTCCCCTCTCACCGTCCCCTCTCACCGTCCCCACTCCCCGTCCCCTCTCCCCGTCCCCTCTCCCCGTCCACACTCCCCGTCCCCTCTCACCGTCCCCTCTCCCCGTCCCCTCTCCCCGTCCCCACTCCCCGTCCCCAATCCCCGTCCCCTCTCACCGTGCCCTCTCCCCGTCCCCGCTCCCGGTCCCCGCTCCCCATCCCCACTCCCCGTCCCCAATCCCCGTCCCCTCTCACCGTCCCCACTCCCCGTCCCCTCTCACCGTCCCCACTCCCCGTCCCCTCTCCCCGTCCCCACTCCCCGTCCCCTCTCCCCGTCCCCTCTCCCCGTCCCCTCTCCCCGTCCTCACTCCCCGTCCCCTCTCCCCTATCCCACTCACCGTCCCCTCTCCCCGTCCCCACTCCCCGTCCCCTCTCCCCGTCCCCTCTCGACGTCCCCTCTCCCCGTCCCCTCTCACAGTCCCCACTCCCCGTCCCCTCTCACCGTGCCCTCTCTCCGTCCCCGCGCCCCGTCCCCGCGCCCCGTCCCCGCTCCCCGTCCCCGCTCCCCACTCACCGTCCCCACTCCCCGTCCCCGCTCCCCGTCCCCGCTCCCCTTCCCCGCTCCCCGTCCCCTCTCACCGTCCCCGCTCCCCGTCCCCGCTCCCCGTCCCCGCTCCCCGTCCCCGCTCCCCGTCCCCACTCCCCGTCCCCACTCCCCGTCCCCACTCCCCGTCCCCACTCCCCGTCCCCTCTCCCCGTCCCCACTCACCGTCCCCACTCCCCGTCCCCTCTCCCCATCCTCACTCCCCGTCCCCAATCCCCGTTCCCTCTCCCCGTCCCCACTCACCGTCCCCTCTCCCCGTCCCCTCTCCCCGTCCCCTCTCCCCGTCCCCTCTCCCCGTCCCCTCTCCCCGTCCCCGCTCCCCGTCCCCGCACCCCGTCCCCGCTCCCCGTCCCCGCTCCCCGTCCCCACTCCCCGTATCCACTCACCGTCCCCGTTCACCGTCCCCACTCCCCACTCCCCGCTCTCCGTCCCCGCTCCCCGTCCCCACTCACCGTACCCGCTCACCCTCCCCACTCACCCTCCCCACTCACCCTCCCCAATCACCGTCCCCACTCTCCGTCCCCTCACCCCGTCCCCACTCCCCGTCCCCACTCCCCGTAGCTACTCACCGTCCGTCCCCACTCTCCGACCCCACTCACCGTCCCCTCTCTCCGTCCCCTCTCACCGTCCCCTCTCACCGTCCCCTCTCACCGTCCCCTCTCACCGTCCCCTCTCACCGTCCCCACTCCCCGTCCCCACTCCCCGTCCCCTCTCCCCGTCCCCTCTCCCCGTCCCCTCTCCCCGTCCCCTCTCCCCGTCCCCTCTCCCCGTCCCCTCTCCCCGTCCCCTCTCCCCGTCCCCTCTCACCGTCCCCGCACCCCGTCCCCGCTCCCCGTCCCCACTCCCCGTCCCCATTCACCGTCCCCACTCCCCACTCCCCACTCCCCACACCCCACTCCCCACTCCCCGTCCCCACTCCCCGTCCCCACTCCCCACTCCCCGTCCCCACTCCCCGTCCCCACTCACCGTCCCCACTCACCGTCCCCACTCCCCGTCCCCACTCCCCGTCCCCACTCCCCGTCCCCACTCCCCGTCCCCACTCCCCGTCCCCACTCCCCGTCCCCACTCCCCGTCCCCATCCCCGTCCCCACTCCCCGTCCCCACTCCCCGTCCCCACTCCCCGTCCCCACTCCCCGTCCCCACTCCCCGTCCCCACTCCCCGTCCCCATCCCCGTCCCCACTCCCCGTCCCCACTCAATGTAGCCACTCCCGGTCCCCACTGCTCGTCCCCACTGCTCGTCCCCACTCACCGTCGCCACTCACCGTCCCCACACTCCGTCCCCTCTCATGGTCCCCACTCCCCGTCCCCGCTCCCCGTCCCCGCTCCCCGTCCCCGCTCACCGTCCCCGCTCCCCGTCCCCGCTCCCCGTCCCCGCTCCCCGTCCCCTCTCACCGTCCCCACTCCCGGTCCCCATTCCCCGTCCCCACTCCCCGTACCCACACCCCGCCCCATCTCCCCGCCCCCTCTCCCCGCCCCCACTCCCCGTCCCCTCTCACCGTCCCCTCTCCCGGTCCCCTCTCCCGGTCCCCTCTCCCGGTCCCCACTCCCCGTCCCCACTCCCCGTCCCCACTCCCCGTCTCCACTCCCCGTCCCCTCTCCCGGTCCCCACTCCCCGTCCACACTCCCCGTCCCCACTCCCCGTCCCCACTCCCCGTCCCCACTCCCCGTCCCCACTCCCCGTCCCCACTCCCCGCCCCCTCTCCCCGCCCCCTCTCCCCGCCCCCTCTCCCCGCCCCCTCTCCCCGCCCCCTCTCCCCGCCCCCTCTCCCCGTCCCCTCTCCCCGTCCCCTCTCACCGTCCCCTCGCACCGTCCCCTCGCACCGTAACCACTCTCCGTCCCCACTCCCCGTAGCTACTCACCGTCCGTCCCCACTCTCCGACCCCACTCACCGTCCCCACTCACCGTCCCCTCTCACCGTCCCCTCTCACCGTCCCCTCTCACCGTCCCCTCTCACCGTCCCCACTCCCCGTCCCCACTCCCCGTCCCCACTCACCGTCCCCTCTCCCCGTCCCCACTCCCCATCCCCACTCACCGTCCCCCATCACCGTCCCCTCTCCCCGTCCCCACTCCCCATCCCCACTCCCCGTCCCCATTCACCGTCCCCTCTCACCGTCCCCTCTCACCGTCCCCACTCCCCATCCCCACTCCCCATCCCCACTCACCGTCCCCACTCCCCGTCCCCTCTCACCATCCCCTCTCACCGTCCCCTCTCACCGTCCCCTCTCACCGTCCCCTCGCACCGTCCCCACTCACCGTCCCCTCTCCCCGTCCCCACTCCCCGTCCCCACTCACCGTCCCCACTCCCCGTCCCCACTCCCCGTCCCCACTCCCCGTCCCCACTCCCCGTCCCCACTCACCGTCCCCTCTCCCCGTCCCCACTCCCCGTCCCCACTCCCCGTCCCATCTCACCGTTCCCTCTCACCGTCCCCTCTCACCGTCCCCTCTCACCGTCCCCTCGCACCGTCCCCACTCACCGTCCCCTCTCCCCGTACCCACTCCCCGTCCCCACTCACCGTCCCCACTCACCGTCCCCACTCACCGTCCCCACTCACCGTCCCCTCTCACCGTCCCCACTCCCCGTCCCCTCTCCCCGTCCCCTCTCCCCGTCCCCTCTCCCCGTCCCCGCTCCCCGTCCCCGCACCCCGTCCCCGCACCCCGTCCCCGCTCCCCGTCGCCGCTCCCCGTCCCCGCTCCCCGTCCCCGCTCCCCGTCCCGACTCACCGTCCCCACTCCCCGTAGCTACTCACCGTCCGTCCCCACTCTCCGACCCCACTCACCGTTCATACTCACCGTCCCCACTCACCGTCCCCTCTCACCGTCCCCACTCCCCGTCCCCACTCCCCGTAGCTACTCACCGTCCGTCCCCACTCTCAGACCCCACTCACCGTCCCCTCTCACCGTCCCCTCTCACCGTCCCCTATCACCGTCCCCTATCACCGTCCCCACTCCCCGTCCCCACTCCCCGTCCCCACTCACCGTCCCCTCTCTCCGTCCCCTCTCACCGTCCACTCTCACCGTCCCCTCTCACCGTCCCCTCTCACCGTCCCCTCTCACCGTCCCCTCTCCCCGTCCCCAGTCCCCATCCCCACTCACCGTCCCCACTCACCGTCCCCTCTCCCCGTCCCCTCTCCCCGTCCCCTCTCCCCGTCCCCACTCCCCGTCCCCACTCCCCGTCCCCTCTCCTGGTCCCCACTCACCATCCCCTCTCCCGGTCCCCTCTCCCCGTCCCCTCTCCCCGTCCCCGCACCCCGTCCCCTCTCACCTACCCCACTCCCCGTCCCCGCACCCCGTCCCCTCTCCCCGTCCCCACTCCCCGTCCCCACTCCCCGTCCCCTCTCCCCGTCCCCTCTCCTGGTCCCCACTCACCATCCCCTCTCCCGGTCCCCTCTCCCCGCCCCCTCTCCCCGCCCCCTCTCCCAGCCCCCTCTCCCCGCCCCCTCTCCCCGTCCCCTCTCCCCGTCCCCTCGCACCGTCCCCTCTCACCGTAACCACTCTCCGTCCCCACTCCCCGTAGCTACTCACCGTCCGTCCCCACTCTCCGACCCCACTCACCGTCCCAACTCACCGTCCCCTCTCACCGTCCCCTCTCACCGTCCCCACTCCCCGTCCCCACTCCCCGTCCCCACTCCCCGTCCCCACTCACCGTCCCCTCTCCCCGTCCCCACTCCCCATCCCCACTCACCGTCCCCCATCACCGTCCCCTCTCCCCGTCCCCACTCCCCATCCCCACTCCCCGTCCCCATTCACCGTCCCCTCTCACCGTCCCCTCTCACCGTCCCCACTCCCCGTCCCCACTCCCCATCCCCACTCACCGTCCCCACTCACCGTCCCCTCTCACCGTCCCCTCTCACCGTCCCCTCGCACCGTCCCCACTCACCGTCCCCTCTCCCCGTCCCCACTCCCCATCCCCACTCACCGTCCCCACTCCCCGTCCCCACTCCCCGTCCCCACTCACCGTCCCCACTCACCGTCCCCACTCACCGTCCCCACTCACCGTCCCCACTCCCCGTCCCCACTCCCCGTCCCCACTCACCGTCCCCACTCACCGTCCCCACTCCCCGTCCCCTCTCCCCGTCCCCACTCCCCATCCCCACTCACCGTCCCCCATCACCGTCCCCTCTCCCCGTCCCCACTCCCCATCCCCACTCCCCGTCCCCATTCACCGTCCCCTCTCACCGTCCCCTCTCACCGTCCCCACTCCCCATCCCCACTCCCCATCCCCACTCACCGTCCCCACTCCCCGTCCCCTCTCACCGTCCCCTCTCACCGTCCCCTCTCACCGTCCCCTCGCACCGTCCCCACTCACCGTCCCCTCTCCCCGTCCCCAATCCCCGTCCCCACTCACCGTCCCCACTCACCGTCCCCTCTCCCCGTCCCCACTCCCCGTCCCATCTCACCGTTCCCTCTCACCGTCCCCTCTCACCGTCCCCTCGCACCGTCCCCACTCACCGTCCCCTCTCCCAGTCCCCACTCCCCGTCCCCACTCACCGTCCCCACTCACCGTCCCCACTCACCGTCCCCTCTCACCGTCCCCACTCCCCGTCCCCTCTCCCCGTCCCCTCTCCCCGTCCCCTCTCCCCGTCCCCTCTCCCCGTCCCCTCTCCCCGTCCCCGCTCCCCGTCCCCGCACCCCGTCCCCGCACCCCGTCCCCGCTCCCCGTCGCCGCTCCCCGTCCCCGCTCCCCGTCCCGACTCACCATCCCCACTCCCCGTAGCTACTCACCGTCCGTCCCCACTCTCCGACCCCACTCACCGTCCCCACTCACCGTCCCCACTCACCGTCCCCTCTCACCGTCCCCACTCCCCGTCCCCACTCCCCGTACCTACTCACCGTCCGTCCCCACTCTCCGACCCCACTCACCGTCCCCACTCACCGTCCCCACTCACCGTCCCCTCTCACCGTCCCCTCTCACCGTCCCCACTCCCCGTCCCCACTCCCCGTAGCTACTCACCGTCCGTCCCCACTCTCAGACCCCACTCACCGTCCCCTCTCACCGTCCCCTATCACCGTCCCCTATCACCGTCCCCACTCCCCGTCCCCACTCCCCGTCCCCACTCACCGTCCCCTCTCCCCGTCCCCAGTCCCCATCCCCACTCACCGTCCCCACTCACCGTCCCCTCTCCCCGTCCCCTCTCCCCGTCCCCACTCCCCGTCCCCACTCCCCGTCCCCACTCTCCGTCCCCTCTCCCCGTCCCCTCTCCTGGTCCCCACTCACCATCCCCTCTCCCGGTCCCCTCTCCCCGTCCCCTCTCCCCGTCCCCACTCACCGTCCCCTCTCACCTACCCCACTCCCCGTCCCCGCACCCCGTCGCCGCTCCCCTTCCTCGCTCCCCGTCCCGACTCTCCGTCCCCAGTCACTGGAACCACTCACCGTCCCCACTCTCCGTCCCCACTCCCCGTAGCTACTCACCGTCCGTCCCCACTCTCCGACCCCACTCACCGTCCCCTCTCACCGTCCCCACTCACCGTCCCCTCTCACCGTCCCCTCTCACCGTCCCCTCTCACCGTCCCCACTCCCCATAGCTACTCACCGTCCGTCCCCACTCACCGTCCCCACTCCCCGTCCCCACTCACCGTCCCCTCTCACCGTCCCCTCTCACCGTCCCCTCTCACCGTCCCCACTCCCCATAGCTACTCACCGTCCGTCCCCACTCACCGTCCCCACTCCCCGTCCCCACTCACCGTCCCCTCTCACCGTCCCCTCTCACCGTCCCCTCTCACCGTCCCCACTCCCCATAGCTACTCACCGTCCGTCCCCACTCACCGTCCCCACTCACCGTCCCCACTCACCGTCCCCACTCACCGTCCCCACTCACCGTCCCCACTCCCCGTCCCCACTCCCCGTCCCCACTCCCCGTCCCCACTCCCCGTCCCCACTCACCGTCCCCACTCACCGTCCCCACTCACCGTCCCCTCTCACCGTCCCCTCTCACCGTCCCCTCTCACCGTCCCCACTCCCCGTCCCCACTCCCCATCCCCACTCACCGTCCCCACTCCCCGTCCCCACTCACCGTCCCCACTCACCGTCCCCTCTCACCGTCCCCTCTCACCGTCCCCTCTCACCGTCCCCTCTCACCGTCCCCACTCCCCGACCCCACTCCCCGACCCCACTCCCCGTCCCCACTCCCCATCCCCTCTCACCGTCCCCTCTCACCGTCCCCTCTCCCCGTCCCCACTCCCCATCCCCACTCACCGTCCCCTCTCACCGTCCCCACTCACCGTCCCCTCTCACCGTCCCCTCTCACCGTCCCCACTCACCGTCCCCTCTCACCGTCCCCTCTCACCGTCCCCTCTCACCGTCCCCACTCCCCATAGCTACTCACCGTCCGTCCCCACTCACCGTCCCCACTCCCCGTCCCCACTCACCGTCCCCTCTCACCGTCCCCTCTCACCGTCCCCTCTCACCGTCCCCACTCCCCATAGCTACTCACCGTCCGTCCCCACTCACCGTCCCCACTCCCCGTCCCCACTCACCGTCCCCTCTCACCGTCCCCTCTCACCGTCCCCTCTCACCGTCCCCTCTCACCGTCCCCACTCCCCATAGCTACTCACCGTCCGTCCCCACTCACCGTCCCCACTCACCGTCCCCACTCACCGTCCCCACTCACCGTCCCCACTCACCGTCCCCACTCCCCGTCCCCACTCCCCGTCCCCACTCCCCGTCCCCACTCACCGTCCCCACTCACCGTCCCCACTCACCGTCCCCTCTCACCGTCCCCTCTCACCGTCCCCTCTCACCGTCCCCACTCCCCGTCCCCACTCCCCATCCCCACTCACCGTCCCCACTCCCCGTCCCCACTCCCCGTCCCCACTCACCGTCCCCTCTCACCGTCCCCTCTCACCGTCCCCTCTCACCGTCCCCTCTCACCGTCCCCACTCCCCGACCCCACTCCCCGACCCCACTCCCCGTCCCCACTCCCCATCCCCTCTCACCGTCCCCTCTCACCGTCCCCTCTCCCCGTCCCCACTCCCCATCCCCACTCACCGTCCCCTCTCACCGTCCCCACTCACCGTCCCCTCTCACCGTCCCCACTCCCCGTCCCCTCTCACCGTCCCGTCTCACCGTCCCCTCGCACCGTCCCCACTCACCGTCCCCACTCCCCGACCCCACTCCCCGTCCCCACTCACCGTCCCCTCTCCCCGTCCCCACTCCCCATCCCCACTCACCGTCCCCACTCACCGTCCCCACTCCCCGACCCCACTCCCCGTCCCCACTCACCGTCGCCGCTCCCCGTCCCCGCTCCCCGTCCCGACTCACCGTCCCCACTCCCCGTAGCTACTCACCGTCCGTCCCCACTCTCCGACCCCACTCACCGTCCCCACTCACCGTCCCCTCTCACCGTCCCCTCTCACCGTCCCCACTCCCCGTCCCCACTCCCCGTAGCTACTCACCGTCCGTCCCCACTCTCCGACCCCACTCACCGTCCCCACTCACCGTCCCCACTCACCGTCCCCTCTCACCGTCCCCACTCCCCGTCCCCACTCCCCGTAGCTACTCACCGTCCGTCCCCACTCTCAGACCCCACTCACCGTCCCCTCTCACCGTCCCCTCTCACCGTCCCCTATCACCGTCCCCTATCACCGTCCCCACTCCCCGTCCCCACTCCCCGTCCCCACTCACCGTCCCCTCTCCCCGTCCCCAGTCCCCATCCCCACTCACCGTCCCCACTCACCGTCCCCTCTCCCCGTCCCCTCTCCCCGTCCCCACTCCCCGTCCCCACTCCCCGTCCCCTCTCCCCGTCCCCTCTCCTGGTCCCCACTCACCATCCCCTCTCCCGGTCCCCTCTCCCCGTCCCCTCTCCCCGTCCCCACTCACCGTCCCCTCTCACCTACCCCACTCCCCGTCCCCGCACCCCGTCCCCGCTCCCCGTCGCCGCTCCCCTTCCTCGCTCCCCGTCCCGACTCTCCGTCCCCAGTCACTGGAACCACTCACCGTCCCCACTCTCCGTCCCCACTCCCCGTAGCTACTCACCGTCCGTCCCCACTCTCCGACCCCACTCACCGTCCCCTCTCACCGTCCCCACTCACCGTCCCCTCTCACCGTCCCCTCTCACCGTCCCCTCTCACCGTCCCCACTCCCCATAGCTACTCACCGTCCGTCCCCACTCACCGTCCCCACTCCCCGTCCCCACTCACCGTCCCCTCTCACCGTCCCCTCTCACCGTCCCCTCTCACCGTCCCCACTCCCCATAGCTACTCACCGTCCGTCCCCACTCACCGTCCCCACTCCCCGTCCCCACTCACCGTCCCCTCTCACCGTCCCCTCTCACCGTCCCCACTCCCCATAGCTACTCACCGTCCGTCCCCACTCACCGTCCCCACTCACCGTCCCCACTCACCGTCCCCTCTCACCGTCCCCACTCACCGTCCCCACTCCCCGTCCCCACTCCCCATCCCCACTCACCGTCCCCACTCACCGTCCCCACTCACCGTCCCCACTCACCGTCCCCACTCACCGTCCCCTCTCACCGTCCCCTCTCACCGTCCCCTCTCACCGTCCCCACTCCCCGTCCCCACTCCCCGTCCCCACTCCCCATCCCCACTCACCGTCCCCACTCCCCGTCCCCACTCCCCGTCCCCACTCACCGTCCCCACTCACCGTCCCCTCTCACCGTCCCCTCTCACCGTCCCCTCTCACCGTCCCCTCTCACCGTCCCCACTCCCCGTCCCCACTCACCGTCCCCTCTCACCGTCCCCTCTCACCGTCCCCTCTCACCGTCCACACTCACCGTCCCCTCTCCCCGTCCCCACTCACCGTCCCCACTCACCGTCCCCACTCACCGTCCCCTCTCACCGTCCCCACTCACCGTCCCCACTCACCGTCCCCACTCACCGTCCCCACTCCCCGACCCCACTCCCCGTCCCCACTCACCGTCCCCTCTCCCCGTCCCCACTCCCCATCCCCACTCACCGTCCCCACTCCCCGTCCCCTCTCACCGTCCCGTCTCACCGTCCCCTCGCACCGTCCCCACTCACCGTCCCCTCTCCCCGTCCCCACTCCCCATCCCCACTCACCGTCCCCACTCACCGTCCCCTCTCCCCGTCCCCACTCCCCATCCCCACTCACCGTCCCCACTCACCGTCCCCTCTCACCGTCCCCACTCCCCGTCCCCTCTCCCCGTCCCCACTCCCCGTCCCCTCTCCCCGTCCCCACTCTCCGTCCCCTCTCACCGTCCCCACTCCCCGTCCCCACTCCCCATCCCCACTCACCGTCCCCTCTCACCGTCCCCTCTCACCGTCCCCACTCCCCGTCCCCTCTCCCCATCCCCACTCCCCGTCCCCTCTCCCCGTCCCCACTCTCCGTCCCCTCTCACCGTCCCCACTCCCCGTCCCCTCTCCCCGTCCCCACTCACCGTCCCCACACACCGTCCCCTCTCACCGTCCCCACTCCCCGTCCCCTCTCCCCTCCCCACTCCCCGTCCCCTCTCCCCGTCCCCTCTCCCCGTCCCCGCTCCCCGTCCCCGCTCCCCGTCGCCGCTCCCCATCCCCACTCACCGTCCCCACTCCCCGTCCCCACTCCCCGTCCCCTCTCCCCGTCCCCACTCCCCGTCCCCACTCCCCGTCCGCACTCCCCGTCCGCACTCCCCGTCCCCACTCCCCGTCCCCTCTCCCGGTCCCCTCTCCCCGTCCCCACTCACCGTCCCCTCTCCCGGTCCCCTCTCCCCGTCCCCACTCACCGTCCCCACTCCCCGTCCCCTCTCACCGTCCCCGCTCCCCGTCGCCGCTCCCCGTCGCCGCTCCCCGTCGCCGCTCCCCGTCGCCGCTCCCCGTCCCCGCTCCCCGAACTCGCTCCCCGTCCCTGCTCCCCGTCCCCGCTCCCCGTCCCCACTGTCTGTCCCCACTCACCGTCCCCACTCACCGTCCCCACTCACCGTCCCCACTCCCCACTCCCCGTCCCCACTCCCCGTCCCCACTCCCCGTCCCCACTCCCCGTCCCCACTCCCCGTCCCCTCTCACCGTCCCCTATCACCGTCCCCACTCCCCGTCCCCACTCCCCGTCCCCACTCACCGTCCCCTCTCCCCGTCCCCAGTCCCCATCCCCACTCACCGTCCCCACTCACCGTCCCCTCTCCCCGTCCCCTCTCCCCGTCCCCACTCCCCGTCCCCACTCCCCGTCCCCTCTCCCCGTCCCCTCTCCCCGTCCCCACTCACCGTCCCCACTCACCGTCCCCTCTCACCGTCCCCTCTCACCGTCCCCTCTCACCGTCCCCACTCACCGTCCCCACTCCCCGACCCCACTCCCCGTCCCCTCTCCCGGTCCCCTCTCCCGGTCCCCTCTCCCCGTCCCCACTCACCGTCCCCTCTCCCCGTCCCCAGTCCCCATCCCCACCATCCCTCCACCTCCTCACTGCACTCCCCTCCCTCAATTCCCTACCCCACACCCCTCCCCCACTGTGCTGCATCACTCCCTTGCCCCACTCCCCACTCCGCTTCCCTGCACCTCCTCACTGCCCTCCGCTATCACACTCCCATCCCCCACTACCCTCTCCCTCTCACCTACCGCACTCCCCTACCCCACACCAATCTCCGACACCATTCCCCTTCCCCACTCCGCTCCCCTACTCTCCTACCCCACACCCCTCCCCCACTCCCCTTCCCGCCACCTCCTCACTGCGCACCCCTACCCCACTCCCCTAACTCACTCCCCGCCCCATCTCCACTACCCCATTCCCCTTCCCCATTCCCCTATCCCACTCCCATACCCCACCCCTCCCCCACTCACCTCCCCCCCACTCCCATCCACCTCTCCGCTTCCCAGCACCTCTTCACTGCCCACCCTGACCACACTCCCCTACCCCACTCCCCTTCCCCACTCCCCTTCCCCACTCCCCTACCGCACTCCCCTTCCCCACTCCCCTGCCCCATTCCCCTGCCCCATTCCCCTGCCCCACTCCCCTGCTTCACTCCCCTAATTCACATCCCTCCCTCACATCCCACACTCACATCCCTCCCCCACTCCCCTACCCCAAATCCCGACACCACCCCCTCCCCAACTACCCTCCCTCACTACCCTTCCCCACTCCCCTCCCCTCCCCTGCATCTCTTCACTCCCCTCCCCTCCCCCACTCCGCTTCCCTGCACCTCCTCACTGCCCTCCGCTATCACACTCCCCTCCCCCACTCCCCTACATCACAATCAATCCCCACTCCCCTACCCCACTCCCCTACCCCACTCCCCTACCCCACTCCCCTCCCCCACTCCCCAATCCACTCCCCAATCCCCTCCCCCACTCCCCTCCCCCACTCCCCTCCCCCACTCCCCTCCCCCTCTCCCCAATCCACTCCCCAATCCCCTCCCCCACTCCCCTCCCCCACTCCCCTCCCCAACACCTCTCCCACACTCCCCCGCCCCTCTCCCCCGCCCCTCTCCCCCGCCCCTCTCCCCCGCCCCACTCCCCCACCCCACTCCACCCCCCACACCCCCATCCCACACCCCCCACTCCCCTATCCCTCTCCCCTACCCCACTCCCCTACCCCACTCCCCTACCCCATGCCCCTATCCCACACCCATACCCCACTCCCCAACACCACTCCCCAACCACAACCCCACTCCCCTACACCATTCCCATACCCCACTCCCTTCCACCACACCAACAACCCACTCACATCCCCACCTCACATCCCCACCTCACCTCCCCACCTCACCTCCCCAACTCACCTCCCCAACTCACCTCCCCAACTCCCCTCGCCCTCACCCCTCCCCCTCACCCCTCCCCCTCACCCCTCCCCCTCACCCCTCACCCCTCCCCCACTCCCCTCACCCCTCCCCCTCACCCCTCCCCCACTCCCCTCCCCCACTCCCCTCCCCCACTCCCCTCCCCCACTCCGCTCCCCCACTCCGCTCCCCCACTCCGCTCCCCCACTCCGCTCCCCCACTCCCCTATCCCACTCCCCTATCCCACTCCCCTATCCCACTCCCCTATCCCACTCCCCTATCTCACTCCCCTATCCCACTCCCCTATCCCACTCCCCTATCCCACTCCACTCCCCTCCCCGACTCCCCTCCCCGACTCCACTCCCCTCCCCGACTCCACTCCCCTCCCCGACTCCACTCCCCTCCCCGACTCTACTCCCCTCCCCGACTCCACTCCCCTCCCCGACTCCCCTATCCCACTTCCCTTTCCAACTCCCCTTTCCAACTCCCCTCCCCTCCATCTCCTCACTGCCCTCCCCTACCCAACTCCCTGACACCACTCTGAACCCCCATTCCCCATCTCCACTCCCCATCTCCACTCCCCATCTCCACTCCCCATCTCCACTCCCCATCTCCACTCCCCATCTCCACTCCCAAACTCCACTCCCCTTCTCCACTCCCCTACGCCACTACCCCAACCCACTCACCTCCTCCACTCCAGTCCTCCACTCCCCTCCCCAACTCCCCTCCCCTACTCCCCTCCCCCACTCCCCTACCACACTACCCTACCACACTACCCTCCCTCACATCCCTCCCCCACTCCGCGACCCCAAACCCCGACCCCACCCCCTCCCCAACTACCCTCCCTCACTCCCCTTCCCCACACCCCTCCCCCACTCCCCTCCCCTCCCCTGCATCTCCTCACTCCCCTCCCCTCCCCCACTCCGCTTCCCTGAACCTCATCACTGCCCTCCGCTACCACACTCCGATCCCCCACTCCCCTCCCCCACTCCCCTCCCCCACTCCCCTCCCCCACTCCCCTCCCCCACTTCCCTCCCCCACTCCCCTACATCACAACCAATCCCCACTCCCCTACCCCACACCCCACCCCCAAACCCCTTCACTACTACCCTCCCCAACTCCCCTCAGCCACTCCCCAATCCCCTCCACTGCTACCCTCCCCAACTCCCCTCCCCAACTCCCCTCCCCCACTCCCCTCCCCCACTCCCCTCCCCCACTCCCCTCCCCCACTCCGCTCCCCCACTCCGCTCCCCCACTCCCCTATCCCACTCCCCTATCCCACTCCCCTATCCCACTCCCCTATCCCACTCCCCTATCCCACTCCCCTATCCCACTCCCCTATCCCACTCCACTCCACTCCCCTCCCCGACTCCCCTCCCCGACTCCACTCCCCTCCCCGACTCTACTCCCCTCCCCTCCCCGACTCTACTCCCCTCCCCGACTTCACTCCCCTCCCCGACTCCACTCCCCTCCCCGACTCTACTCCCCTCCCCGACTCTACTCCCCTCCCCGACTCCCCTACCCCACTCCCCTTTCCAACTCCCCTTTCCAACTCCCCTCCCCTCCATCTCCTCACTGCCCTCCCCTACCCAACTCCCTGACACCACTCTGAACCCCCATTCCCCATCTCCACTCCCCATCTCCACTCCCCATCTCCACTCCCCATCTCCACACCCCATCTCCACACCCCATCTCCACTCCCAATCTCCACTCCATATCTCCACTCCCCATCTCCACTCCCCTACACCACTACCCCAACCCACTCCACTCCTCCACTCCACTCCTCCACTCCCCTCCCCAACTCCCCTCCCCAACTCCCCTCCCCTACTCCCCTCCCCCACTCCCCTACCACACTACCCTACCCCACTACACTCCCTCACATCCGTCCCCCACTCCGCGACCCCAAACCCCGACCCCACCCCCTCCCCAACTACCCTCCCTCACTCCCCTTCCCCACACCCCTCCCCCACTCCCCTCCCCTCCCCTGCATCTCCTCACTCCCCTCCCCTCCCCCACTCCGCTTCCCTGCACCTCATCACTGCCCTCCGATCCCCCACTCCGATCCCCCACTCCACTCCCCCACTCCCCTCCCCCACTCCCCTCCCCCACTCCCCTCCCCCACTCCCCTACATCACAACCAATCCCCACTCCCCTACCCCACTCCCCACCCCCAAACCCCTTCACTACTACCCTCCCCAACTCCCCTCAGCCACTCCCCAATCCCCTCCACTGCTACCCTCCCCAACTCCCCTCCCCAACTCCCCTCCGCCACTCCCCAACCCACTCCTCTCCCCCTCCCCTTCCTCTCCCCCTCCCCCTCCTCTCCCCCTCCCCCTCCTCTCCCCCTCCCCCTCCGCTACCCATTCCCCTCCCTCACTCCCCTCCCTCACTCCCCTCCCTCACTCCCCTCCCCCACTCCCCTCCCCCACACCCCTCCCCCACACCCCTCCCCCACACCCCTCCCCCACACCCCTCCCCCACACCCCTCCCCCACACCCCTCCCCCCACTCCTCTCCCCCACTCCCCTCCCCCACTCTCCTCTCCCCCACTCCCCTCCCCCACTCCAGTCCCCAACTCCCCTCCCCTACTCACCTCCCCAACTCCCTGTCCGCAATAAACTCCCCCACTCCCCTCCCCACTCCAGTCCCCAACTCCCCTTCCCCACCCCCATCCCCCTCCCAAAGTCCCCTCCGCAACGTTCCCCGACTCCCCCCACTGCCCTCCCCATTCCTCTACCCCACACCCCTCCCCCTCTCCTCTCCGCAACTCCCCTCAACCACTCTGCTCCCCCAATCCCAGCCTCAACTCCCCTACCCCACTCTCCTACCCCACTCTCCTACCCCACACCCCTACCCCACTCCCCTACCCCACTCCCCTCCCCCACTCCCCTCCCCCACTCCCCTCCCCCACTCCCCTCCCCCACTCCCCTCCCCCACTCCCCTCCCCTCCACTCCCCCAACACTCCTCCCCCACTTCCCTCACCAACTTCCATACTCCACTCCCCTCTTCCACTCCAGTCCCCAACTCCCTCCCCCACTCCACTCCCTCTCTCCCCTCCCCACTACAGTGCCTAACTCGCCACCCCCACACCCTTCCTCAACTCCCCTCCCCCACTCCCCTCCCCCACTCCCCTCCCCCACTCCCCTACATCACAACCAATCCCCACTCCCCTACCCCACACCCCACCCCCAAACCCCTTCACTACTACCCTCCCCCACTCCCCTCCCCCACTCCACTCCCCCACTCCACTCCCCCACTCCCCTGCATCACAACCAATCCCCACTCCCCTACCCCACACCCCACCCCCAAACCCCTTCACTACTACCCTCCCCAACTCCCCTCAGCCACTCCCCAATCCCCTCCACTGCTACCCTCCCCAACTCCCCTCCCCAACTCCCCCACTCCCCTCCCCCACTCCCCTCCCCCACTCCCCTCCCCCACTCCCCTCCCCCACTCCCCTCCCCCACTCCGCTCCCCCACTCCCCTCCCCCACTCCGCTCCCCCTCTCCGCTCCCCCTCTCCGCTCCCCCACTCCGCTCCCCCACTCCCCTATCCCACTCCCCTATCCCACTCCCCTATCCCACTCCCCTATCCCACTCCCCTATCCCACTCCCCTATCCCACTCCCCTATCCCACTCCACTCCACTCCCCTCCCCGACTCCACTCCCCTCCCCGACTCTACTCCCCTCCCCTCCCCGACTCTACTCCCCTCCCCGACTCCACTCCCCTCCCCGACTCCACTCCCCTCCCCGACTCTACTCCCCTCCCCGACTCCCCTACCCCACTCCCCTTTCCAACTCCCCTTTCCAACTCCCCTCCCCTCCATCTCCTCACTGCCCTCCCCTACCCAACTCCCTGACACCACTCTGAACCCCCATTCCCCATCTCCACTCCCCATCTCCACTCCCCATCTCCACTCCCCATCTCCACTCCCCATCTCCACTCCCCTACACCACTACCCCAACCCACTCACCTCCTCCACTCACCTCCTCCACTCCACTCCTCCACTCCCCTCCCCAACTCCCCTCCCCTACTCCCCTCCCCCACTCCCCTACCCCACTACCCTCCCTCACATCCGTCCCCCACTCCGCGACCCCAAACCCCGACCCCACCCCCTCCCCAACTACCCTCCCTCACTCCCCTTCCCCACACCCCTCCCCCACTCCCCTCCCCTCCCCTGCATCTCCTCACTCCCCTCCCCTCCCCCACTCCGCTTCCCTGCACCTCATCACTGCCCTCCGCTACCACACTCCGATCCCCCACTCCCCTCCCCCACTCCCCTCCCCCACTCCCCTCCCCCACTCCCCTCCCCCACTCCCCTACATCACAACCAATCCCCACTCCCCTACCCCACTCCCCACCCCCAAACCCCTTCACTACTACCCTCCCCAACTCCCCTCAGCCACTCCCCAATCCCCTCCACTGCTACCCTCCCCAACTCCCCTCCCCAACTCCCCTCCCCAACTCCCCTCCGCCACTCCCCAACCCACTCCTCTCCCCCTCCCCCTCCTCTCCCCCTCCCCCTCCTCTCCCCCTCCCCCTCCTCCCCCCCTCCCCCTCCGCTACCCATTCCCCTCCCTCACTCCCCTCCCTCACTCCCCTCCCCCACACCCCTCCCCCACACCCCTCCCCCACACCCCTCCCCCACACCCCTCCCCCACACCCCTCCCCCACTCCTCTCCCCCACTCCCCTCCCCCACTCTCCTCTCCCCCACTCTCCTCTCCCCCACTCTCCTCTCCCCCACTCCCCTCCCCCACTCCAGTCCCCAACTCCCCTCCCCTACTCACCTCCCCAACTCCCCGTCCGCAATAAACTCCCCCACTCCCCTCCCCACTCCAGTCCCCAACTCCCCTTCCCCACCCCCATCCCCCTCCCAAAGTCCCCTCCGCAACGTTCCCCGACTCCCCCCACTGCCCTCCCCATTCCTCTACCCCACACCCCTCCCCCTCTCCTCTCCGCAACTCCCCTCAACCACTCTGCTCCCCCAATCCCAGCCTCAACTCCCCTACCCCACTCTCCTACCCCACTCTCCTACCCCACACCCCTACCCCACACCCCTCCCCCACTCCCCTCCCCCACTCCCCTCCCCCACTCCCCCACACCCCTCCCCCACTCCCCTCCCCCACTCCCCTCCCCCACTCCCCCACTCCCCTCCCCTCCCCTCCCCTCCCCTCCCCTCCCCCACTCCCCTCCCCAACACTCCTCCCCCACTTCCCTCACCAACTTCCATACTCCACTCCCCTCTTCCACTCCAGTCCCCAACTCCCTCCCCCACTCCACTCCCTCTCTCCCCTCCCCACTACAGTGCCTAACTCGCCACCCCCACACCCTTCCTCAACTCCCCTCCTCAACTCCCCTCCTCAACTCCCCTCCCCAACTCCCCTCCCCAACTCCCCTCCCCAACTCCCCTCCCCAACTCCCCTCCCCAACACCCCTCCCCAACTCCCCTCCCCCACTCCCCTCCCTCACTCCCCTACCCCAACTCCCCTCCCCAACTCCTTTCCCTCACCCCCCTACACCTTTCCCCTCCCCAACTCCCCTCCCCAACTCCCCTCCCCAACTCCCCTCCCGCACCCCACTCGCTAACTCCCCTCCCCAATCCACTCCCCCCGCTCCCCTACATCACAACCAATCCCCACTCCCTTCCCCCACTCCCCACCGCCAATCCCCTACACTACTACCCTCCCCAACTCCCCTCCCCCACTCCCCAACCCACTCCCCTCCCCCTCCTCTCTGTAACTCCCCTCACTCCCCTCCCCCACTCCCCTCCCCCACTCCCCTCCCCCACTCCCCTCCCCCACTCCCCTACCGCACTCCCCTACCCCACTCCCCTACCCCACTCCCCTACCCCACTCCCCTACCCCACTCCCCTACCCCACTCTCCTACCCCACTCCCCTCCCTCACATCCCTCCCCCACTCCCCTACCCCAAACCCCGACCCCACCCCCTCCCCAACTACCCTCCCCAACTACCCTCCCTCACTCCCCTTCCCCACTCCCCTCCCCCACTCCCCTCCCCCACTCCCCTCCCCCACTCCCCTTCCCCACTCCCCTCCCCCACTCCCCTCCCCCACGCCCCTCCACTCCCCTGCACCTCCTCACTCCCCTCCCCTCCCCCACTCCGCTTCCCTGCACCTCCTCACTGCCCTCCGCTACCACATCCGATCCCCCACTCCCCTCCCCCACTCCCCTCCCCCACTCCCCTCCCCAACTCCCGTCTACAACTCCCCTCCCCAACTCCACTACCCCGTTTCCCTTCCCCATTCCCCTACCCCACTCCCATACCCCACCACTCCCCCACTCCCGTCCACCTCTCTGCTTCCCAGCACCTCTTCACTGCCCTCCCTTCCGCACTTCCCTTCCCCACTCCCCTTCCCCACTCCCCTTCCCCACTCCCCTTCCCCACTCCACGACCCCACAAGCCTCCCCCACACCCCTACCCCACTCGCCCCCCTACTACCCTGCCCCACTCCGCTACTACACTCCCCTACCCCACACCCCGAAAGCACATCCGTAACCCACTCCCCTACCCAACTACTGCTCCCCAACTCTCCGACCCCAATGCCCTCCCCCACTCCCCTTCTCTTCATCTCCTCACTGCATTCCCCTCCCCCACTCCCCTCCCCCCTTCCTTCTGCTCCTCACTGCCCTCCCCCACCCAGTTCCCCTACGCCACCGCCTCTCTCCCTCCCCACGTCACTCCGCTATCCTACACCTCCTCACTGCCCTCCCATACCCCACACCCCCACTCCACTACCCTCGTACACTGCCCTACCTCACTCCACTCCCCCAGTTACCGCCCCCCATACCCTACCTCACTCCCCTAACCCACACCCTTCCCCCATTCCACTACCTCAATCCCCTCCGCCGTACATCTACCTCACTCCCCTACCTCGCTCTCCTACCCCGCTCCCCCACCCCGCTCCCCTACCCCACTCACCTAAACCCTCACCCCTCCCCCATTACCCTCCCCCACTCCCCTTCCCGCCAAATCCTCACTGCCCTCCCCCACCCCACTCCCCTGCCTGACTCCCCATTCCTCCACATCCTCACTGCGCTCCCCACCCCCGCTCCCCACCCACGCCCCCCCTACCCCGCCCCCTACACCGCCCCTTTACCCCGCCCCCCCACCCCGCACCCCCACCCCGTGCCCCCCTACCCCGTGCACCCTACCCCGCGCCCCCTACCCCACGCCAACTACCCCGCTCCCTTGCACCACTCCAACTCCCCAACTCCCCTCCCCCACTCCCTTCCCCCACTCCCTTCCCCCACTCCCTTCCCCCACTCCCTTCCCCCACTCCCCTCCCCCACTCCCCTCCCCCACTCCCCTCCCCCACTCCCCTCCCCCACTCCCCTCCCCCACTCCCCACACACTCTCCTCCCCGACTCCCCTACCCCACTTCCCTCTCCAACTCCCCTCCCCTCCATCTCCTCACTGCCCTCCCCTATCCAACTCCCTGACACCACTCTGCACCCCCACTCCCCATCTCCACTCCCCGACCCTCTATCCCAACCCACTCCCCTCCTCCACTCCCCTCCCCCATTCCACTACCTCAATCCCCTCCCCCATTCCACTACCTCAATCCCCTCCCCATAACCCTACCTCACTCCCCTCCCCCACTCCCCTACCCCACTCCCCTCCCCCACTCCCCGCTCCCCCTCCCCCCGCTCCCCCACCCCCCGCTCCCCCACCCCCGCTCCCCCACCCCCTCCCCCCACCCCCTCCCCCCACCCCCTCCCCCACTCACCTCCCCCACTCACCTCCCCCACTCACCTCCCCCACTCACCTCCCCCACTCACCTCCCCCACTCACCTCCCCCACTCCCCACCCACACTAACCTACCCCTCTCCCGTTCCCCTCTCCCGTTCCCCTCTCCCGTTCCCCTCTCCCCTGCCCCTCTCCCCTGCCCCTCTCCCCTGCCCCTCTCCCCCGCCCCTCTCCCCCGCCCCTCTCCCCCGCCCCTCTCCCCCGCCTTTCTCCCCGCCCCACTCCACCCCCCCACTCCCCCATCCCACACCCCCCCCACTCCCCCATCCCACACCCCCCCCACTCCCCCATCCCACACCCCCCACTCCCCTATCCCACTCCCCTATCCCACTCCCCTATCCCACTCCCCCAATCCACTCCCCTACCCCACTCCCCTACCCCACTCCCCTACCCCACTCCCCTACATCACAACAAATCCCCACTCCCCTACCCCACTCCCCACCCCCAAACCCCTTCACTACTACCCTCCCCAACTCCCCTCAGCCACTCCCCAATCCCCTCCACTACTACCCTCCCCAACTCCCCTCCGCCACTCCCCAACCCACTCCTCTCCCCCTCCCCCTCCGCTACCCATTCCCCTCCCTCCCTCCCCTCCCCCACACCCCTCCCCCACACCCCTCCCCCACACCCCTCCCACACACCCCTCCCCCACACCCCTCCCCCTCTCCCCTCCCCCACACCCCTCCCCCACACCCCTCCCCCACCCCCCTCCCACACCCCCCTCCCACACCCCCCTCCCACACTCCTCTCCCACACTCCTCTCCCACACTCCTCTCCCCCACTCCCCTCCCCCACTCCCCTCCCCCACTCCCCTCCCCCACTCCCCTACCCCACTACCCTCCCCCACACCTCTCCCACACACCCCTCCCCCACTCCCCTCCCCCACTCCCCTCCCCCACTCCCCTCCCCCACTCCAGTCCCCAACTCCCCTCCCCCACTCACCTCCCCAACTCCCCGTCCGCAATCAACTCCCCCACTCCCCTCCCCACTCCAGTCCCCAACTCCCCTTCCCCACCCCAGTCCCCAACTCCCCTTCCCCACCCCCATCCCCATCCCCCATGCCCCTCCCAAAGTCCCCTCCGCAACTCCCCGAACCCCGTTCCCCGACTCCCCCCACTGCCCTCCCCATTCCTCTACCCCACACCCCTCCCCCTCTCCTCTCCGCAACTCCCCTCAACCACTCTGCTCCCCCAATCCCTGCCTCAACTCCCCTCCCACACTCTCCTACCCCACTCTCCTACCCCACTCTCCTACCCCACTCTCCTACCCCACTCTCCTACCCCAATCTCCTACCCCAATCTCCTACCCCAATCTCCTACCCCACTCTCCTACCCCACTCTCCTACCCCACTCTCCTACCCCACTCTCCTACCCCACTCTCCTACCCCACTCTCCTACCCCACTCCCCTACCCCACTCCCCTACCCCACTCCCCTACCCCACTCCCCTACCCCACTCCCCTACCCCACTCCCCTACCCCACTCTCCAACCCCACTCCCCTCCCTCACATCCCTCCCCCACTCCCCTACCCCAAACCCCGACCCCACCCCCTCCCCAACTACCCTCCCCAACTACCCTCCCTCACTCCCCTTCCCCACTCCCCTACCCCACTCCCCTACCCCACTCCCCTACCCCACTCCCCTCACCCCACTCCCCTCACCCCACTCCCCTCACCCCACTCCCCTCACCCCACTCCCCTCACCCAACACTCCTCCCCCACTTCCCGCACCAACTCCCATACTCCACTCCCCTCTTCCACTCCAGTCCCCAACTCCCTCCCCCACTCCCCCACTCCAGTGCCTAACTCCCCACCCCCACACACTTCCTCAACTCCCCTCCCCAACTCCCCTCCCCAACACCCCTCCACAACAGCCCTCCCTCACTCCCCTACCGCAACTCCCCTCCCCAGCTCCTTTCCCTCACCCCCCTACACCGTTTCCCTCCCCAACTCCCCTCCCCAACTCCCCTCCCCAACTCCCCTCCCGCACCCCACTCGCTAACTCCCCTCCCCAATCCACTCCCCCCGCTCCCCTACATCACAACCAATCCCCACTCCCTTCCCCCACTCCCCACCGCCAATCCCCTACACTACTACCCTCCCCAACTCCCCTCCCCCACTCCCCAACCCCACTCCCCAACCCACTCCCCTCCCCCTCCTCTCTGTAACTCCCCTCAGTCCCCTCCCCCACTCCCCTCCCCCACTCCCCTCCCCCACTCCCCTCCCCCACTCCCCTACCCCACTCCCCTACCCCACTCCCCTACCCCACTCCCCTACCCCACTCCCCTCCCTCACATCCCTCCCCCACTCCCCTACCCCACTCCCCTCCCTCACATCCCTCCCCCACTCCCCTACCCCAAACCCCGACCCCACCCCCTCCCCAACTACCCTCCCTCACTCCCCTTCCCCACTCCCCTCCCCCACTCCCCTCCACTCCCCTGCACCTCCTCACTCCCCTCCCCTCCCCCACTCCGCTTCCCTGCACCTCCTCACTGCCCTCCGCTACCACATCCGATCCCCCACTCCCCTCCCCCACTCCCCTCCCCCACTCCCCTCCCCCACTCCCCTCCCCAACTCCCGTCTACAACTCCCCTCCCCAACTCCACTACCCCGTTTCCCTTCCCCATTCCCATACCCCACTCCCATACCCCACCACTCCCCCACTCCCGTCCACCTCTCTGCTTCCCAGCACCTCTTCATTGCCCTCCCTTCCCCACTCCCCTTCCCCACACCCCTTCCCCACACCCCTTCCCCACTCCCCTTCCCCACTCCCCTTCCCCACTCCACGACCTCACAAGCCTACCCCACACCCCTACCCCACTCGCCCCACTACTACCCTGCCCCACTCCGCTACTACACTCCCCTACCCCACACCCCGACACCACATCCGTAACCCACTCCCCTACCCAACTACTGCTCCCCAACTCTCCGACCCCAATGCCCTCCCCCACTCCCCTTCTCTTCATCTCCTCACTGCATTCCCCTCCCCTACTCCCCTTCCTTCTGCTCCTCACTGCCCTCCCCTACCCAGTTCCCCTACGCCACCGCCTCTCTCCCTCCCCACGTCACTCCGCTATCCTCCACCTCCTCACTGCCCTCCCCTACCCCACACCCCCACTCCACTCCCCTCATACACTGCCCTACCTCACTCCACTCCCCCAGTTACCGCCCCCCATACCCTACCTCACTCCCCTAACCCACTCCCTTCCCCCATTCCACTACCTCAATCCCCTCCGCCATACATCTACCTCACTCCCGTACCTCACTCCCGTACCTCACTCCCCTACCTTGCTCCCCTAACTCGCTCCCCTACCCCGCTCCCCTATCCCACTTACCTAAACCCTCACCCCTCCCCCATTACCCTCCCCCACTCCCCTTCCCGCCAAATACTCAATGCCCTCCCCCACCCCACTCTCCTCCCCGACTCCCCTACCCCACTTCCCTCTCCAACTCCCCTCCCCTCCATCTCCTCACTGCCCTCCCCTATCCAACTCCCTGACAGCACTCTGCACCCCCACTCGCCATCTCCACTCCCCGACCCTCTATCCCACCCCACTCCCCTCCTCCACTCCCCTCCCCCTTTCCACTACCTCAATCCCCTCCCCCATAACCCTACCTCACTCCCCTCCCCCACTCCCCTCCCCCACGCCCCTCCCCCACGCCCATCCCCCACGCCCATCCCCCATGCCCATCCCCCACGCCCATCCCCCACGCCCCTCCTCCACGCCCCTCCTCCACGCCCCTCCTCCACGCCCCTCCTCCACGCCCCTCCTCCACGCCCCTCCTCCACGCCCTCCTCCACGCCCCACCTCCACGCCCCACCTCCACGCCCCTCCCCCACGCCCCTCCCCCACGCCCCTCCCCCACGCCCCTCCCCCACGCCCCTCCCCCACTCCCCTCCCCCACTCCCCTCCCCCACTCCCCGCTCCCCCACCCCCGCTCCCCCACCCCCGCTCCCCCACCCCCACCCCCACCCCCCCTCCCCCTCCCCCCTCCCCCACCCCCCTCCCCCACTCCCTCCCCCACCCCCTCCCCCACTCACCTCCCCCACTCCCCTCCCACACTAACCTACCCCTCTCCCGTTCCCCTCTCCCCCGCCCCTCTACACCCCCACTCCCCCCCCACTACCCCCCCCACTCCCCCCCACTACCCCCCCCACTCCCCCCCCCACTCCCCCCCCCACTCCCCCATCCCACACCCCCCACTCCCCTACCCCACTCCCCTACCCCACTCCCCTACCCCACACCCCAACACCACTCCACAACCCCACACCCCAACACCACTCCCCAACCCCACTCCCCAACCCCACTCCCCAACCCCACTCCCCTACACCATTCCCCTACCCCACTCCCTTCCACCACTCCAACACCCCACTCCCCTCCTCAACTCCCCTCCCCAACTCCCCTCCCCAACTCCCCTCACCCCACGCCCTCACCCCACTCCCCCACTCCCCTCCCCCACTCCCCTTCCACACTCCCCTCCCACACTCCCCTCCCACACTCCCCTCCCACACTCACCTCCCACACTAACCTACCCCTCTCCCGTTTCCCTCTCCCCTGCCCCTCTCCCCTGCCCCTCTCCCCTGCCCCACTCCCCCGCCCCACTCCCCCGCCCCTCTACCCCGCCCCTCTACCCCGCCCCTCTACCCCGCCCCTCTCCCCCGCCCCTCTCCCCCGCCCCTCTCCCCCGCCCCACTCCACCCCCCACTCCACCCCCCACTCCCCAATCCCACACCCCCCACTCCCCTATCCCACTCCCCTATCCCACTCCCCTATCCCACTCCCCTATCCCACTCCCCTATCCCACTCCCCTATCCCACTCCCCTACCCCACTCCCCTACCCCACTCCCCTACCCCACTCCCCTACCCCTCTCCCCTACCCCACTCCCCTACCCCACTCCCCTCCCCAACTCCCCTCCCCAACTCCCCTCCGCAACTCCCCTCCCCCACTCCCCTCCCCCACTCCCCTCCCCCACTCCCCTCCCCCACTCCCCTCCCCCACTCCCCTCCCCCACTCCCCTGCCCCACTCCCCTAAATCACACACCTCCACCACTCCACTCCCCCTCTTCCGTTCCCTCCACATCCTCACTGCGCTCCCCGACTCCACACCGCTATCCTACTCTATATCTCACTCCCCTCCCCAACTCCCCTGCGGCACTGCCCTCCCCAACTCCCCTATGGCACTGCCCTCCCCCACTCCCTAGGCCACTCCCCTTCATTCCACCTCATCACTGCCCTCCACCACCCCACTCCCCTTCCCCACTCCCCTTCCCCACTCCCCTTCCCCACTGCCATAGCTCACTCCAATCCCCCACTCCCCTACCCCACTCCCCTAAACCCACTCCCCTAAACCCACTCCCCTAACCCACTCCCCTAAACCCACTCCCCTAAACCCGCTCCCCTGCCCCACTCCCCTGCCCCACTCCCCTGCCCCACTCCCCTGCCCCACACCCCTACCCCACTCCGCTTACCTCCACCTCCTCAGTGCCCAACCCTACCCCACTCCCCTGCCCCACTCCCCTACCACACTACCCTATCCCACTCCCCTACCCCACTACCCTATCCCACTACCCTATCCCACTCCCCTATCCCACTCCCCTATCCCACTCCCCTATCCCACTCCACTCCCCTCCCCGACTCCACTCCCCTCCCCGACTCCTCTCCCCTCCCCGACTCCACTCCCCTCCCCGACTCCACTACCCTCCCCGACTCCACTCCCCTCCCCGACTCCACTCCCCTCCCCGACTCCCCTCCCCGACTCCACTCCCCTCCCCGACTCCCCTACCCCACTTCCCTTTCCAACTCCCCTCCCCAACTCCCCTCCCCTCCATCTCCTCACTGCCCTCCCCTACCCAACTCCCTGACACCACTCTGCACCCCCACTCCCCATCTCCACTCCCCATTTCCACTCCCCATCTCCACTCCCCATATGCACTCCCCTACACCACTACCCCGCCCCACTCACCTCCTCAACTCCCCTCCCCAACTCCCCTCCCCAACTCCCCTCCCCCACTCCCCTCCCCCACTCCCCCATTCCCCTCCCACACTAACCTACCCCACTCCACTGCCCCACACCCCAACTCCACTCCGCATACCACCACCTCCTCAGTGCCCTAATCTACCACACTCCCCTGCCCCACTCCCCTGCCCCACTCCCCTGCCCCACTCCCCTGCCCCACTCCCCTCCCCCACTCCCCTCCCCCACTCCCCTCCCCCACTCCCCTGCCCCACTCCCCTGCCCCACTCCCCTGCCCCACTCCCCTGGCCCACTCCCCTGCCCCACTCCCCTGCCCCACTCCCCTGCCCCACTCCCCTGCCCCACTCCCCTGCCCCACTACCCTGCCCCACTACCCTGCCCCACACCCCTACCCCACTCCGCTTACCTCCACCTCCTCAGTGCCCTACTCTACCACACTCCCCTGCCCCACTCCCCTCCCCCACTCGACTGCCCCACTCACATACTCTCCACCTTCTCACTGCACTCCAGTACCCAACACCCCTACCCCACTTACCTCACCCACTCCCCTCCCTCTCTCCCCTTCCCTCCACCTCCTCACTGCACTCCCCTACCCAACTCCCCTACCCAACTCCCCTACCCAACTCCCCTACCCAACTCCCCTACCCAACTCCCCTGTCCCACTCCCCTGCCCCACTCCCCTAAATCACACACCTCCACCAAACCACTCCCCCTCTTCCCTTCCCTCCACATCCTCACCGCGCTCCCCGACTCCACACCGCTATCCTACTCTACATCCCACTCCCCTACCCCACTCCCCTAACTCACTTCCCTCCCCCACTCACCTCCCCTACACCCCTTCTCCTCCTCACTGCCCTCCCCTCCCCAACTCCCCTACGGCACTGCCCTCCCCAACTCCCCTACGGCACTGCCCTCCCCCACTCCCTAGGCCACTCCCCTTCATTCCACCTCATCACTGCCCTCCACCACCCCACTCCCCTTCCCCACTGCCATAACTCACTCCAATCCCCCACTCCAATCCCCCACTCCCATACCCCACTCCCCTACCCCACTCCCCTACCCCACTCCCCTACCCCACTCCCCTAAACCCACTCCCCTAAACCCACTCCCCTAAACCCACTCCCCTAAACCCACTCCCCGAAACCCACTCCCCGAAACCCACTCCCCGAAACCCACTCCCCGAAACCCACTCCCCTACCTCACTCCCCTACCCCACTCACTTAATACACGCCCGTCCCCAACTTTCCTCAACCACTCACCTCACCAACTCCCATACCCCACTACACTCCCCAACTCCCCTCCGCAACTCCCATCCACAACACCCCTCCCTCACTCCCCAACTCCTTTCCCTCACTCCCCAACTCCTTTCCCTCACTCCCCTACACCATTCCCCTCCCCAACTCCCCTCCCCAACTCCCCTCCCCAACTCCCCTCCCCCACTCCCCTCCCCCACTCCCCTCCCCCACTCCCCTCCCCCACTCCCCTCCCCCACTCCCCTGCCCCACTCCCCTCCCCCACTGCCATACCTCACTCCAATCCCCCACTCCCCTACCCCACTCCACTACCTCACTCCCCTACCCCACTCCACGACCCCACATGCCTCGCACACACCCCTACCCCACTCGCCCCCCTACCCCCCTACCCCACTCCGCCATTACACTCCCCTACCCCACTCCCCGACACCACATCCATAACACACTCCCCTACCCAACTACTGCTCCCCAACTCTCCGAACCAAATACCCTCCCCCACTCCCCTTCTCTTCACCTCCTCAGTGCACTCCCCTCCCCCACTCCCTTCCCCTACTCCCCTTCCTTCTGCTCCTCACTGCCCTCCCCTACCCAGATCCCCTACGCCACCGCCTCTCTCCCTCCCCACGTCACTCCCCTTCCCTCCACCTCCTCACTGGCCTCCCCTACCACACACCCCCAATCCACTCCCCTCAGACACTGCCCTACCTCACTCCACAACCCACTCCCTCCCCCTCTTCATTCCACTCCACCTCCCCTTCCTCCCCCTCTTCATTCCCATCAACCAACCCCACCCTCCGACTCTTCATTCCCCTCTGACAACCACGCCCTCCACCTCTTCATTCATCACCACCTCCCCCTCCCTCCCCCTCTTCATTCTCCTCCACCTCCCGCTCCCTACCTCTCTTCATTCCCCTCAACCACCCCCTCCCTCCCCTCTTCATTCTCCTCCACCTCCTCTCCCTACCCCTTTTAATTCCCCTCCACCTCCCCCACCCTCCCCATCTTCATTCCCATGCACCTCCCCCTCCCTCCCCCTGTTCATTCCCCTCCACCTCCCCCTCCCTCCCCCTCTTCATTCCCCTCCAACTCCCCTTCCCTCTCCCTCTTCATTCCCCTCCACCTCCCACTCCCTCCCCCTCTTCATTCCCCTCCACCTCCCACTCCCTCCCCCTCTTCATTCCCATCCACAAACACCTCCCTCCCCCTCGTCATTCCCCTCCACCTCCCCCTCCCTCCCCCTCTTCATTCCCATCCACCACCCCATCCCTCCCCCTCTTCATTCCCATCCACAACCCCCTCCCTCCCCCTTTTCATTCCCCTCCACCTCACACTCCCTCCCCCTCTTCATTCCCATCCACCACCCCATCCCTCCCCCTCTTCATTCCCATCCACAACCCCCTCCCTCCCCCACTTCATTCCACTCCACCTCCCCCTCCCTCCCCCTCTTCATTCCCATCCACCAACCCCACCCTCCCACTCTTCATTCCCCTTCTGACACCCCCTCTCTCCCCCTCCTCATTCGACCCAACCTCCCCCTCCCTCCCCCTCTTCATTCCCGTCCACCTGCCCATCCAACCCCATCTTCATACCCCTCCACCTGCCCCTCCCTCCCCATCTTCATTCCCATCCTCCTCCCACTCCCTCCCCCTCTTCATTCCCCTCCCCTCTTAATTCCCCTCCACCTCCCCCTCCCTCCCACTCTTCATTCCCCTTCACCACCCCTTCCCACGCCCTCTTCATTCCACTCCACCACCCACTCCCTCCCCCTCATCATTCCCATCCGCCATCCCCTCCCTCCGCCTCTTCATTCCCCTCCACTACCCCCTCCCACTCCTCTTCATTCCCCTCCACAACCCCCTCCCTCCCCCTCTTCATTCTTCACCACCTCCCCTCCCTCCTCCTCTTCATTTCCCTCCACCACCCCCTCCCACCCCTCTTCATTCCCCTCTCCCACCCCGTCCTCCCCTCTTCATTCCACTCCACCACCCCTCCCTCCCCTCATCATTCCCCTCCACCAACCCCTCCCTTCCCCTCTTCATTCCTCTCCACCTCCCCCTCTGTCCCCCTCTTAATTCCCGTCCACCTCCCCCACCCTCCCCATCTTCATTCCCATCCACCTCCCACTCCCTCCCCCTCTTCATTCCCCTCCACCTCCCACTCCCTCCCCCTCTTCATTCCCCTCCACCTCCCACTCCCTCCCCCTCTTCATTCCCCTCCACCTCCCACTCCCTCCCCCTCATCATTCCCATCCACCACACCCTCCCTCCCCCTCTTCATTCCCATCCACCATTCCATCCCTCCCCCTCTTCATTCCCCTCCACCTCCCACTCCCTCCCCCTCTTCATTCCCATCCACAACCCCCTCCCTCCCCCTCTTCATTCCACTCCACCTCCCCCTCCCTCCCCCTCTTCATTCCCATCAACCAACCCCACCCTCCCACTCTTCATTCCCCTCTGACACCACCTCCCTCCCCCTCTTCATTCGTCACCACATCCCCCTCTTCATACCCCTCAACCACCCCCACCCTCCCCCTCTTCATTCTCCTCCACCTCCACTCCCTACCCCTTTTCATTCCCCTCCACCTCCCCCGCCCTCCACATCTTCATTCCCATACACCTCCCCTACCCTCCCCCTGTTCATTCCCCTCCACCTCCCCCTCCCTCCCCCTCTTCATTCCCCTCCACCTCCCTCCCCCTCTTCATTCCCTTCCACCTCCCACTCCCTCCCCCTCTTCATACCACTCCACCTCCCACTCCTCCCCTCTTCATTCCCATCCACCACCTCCTGCCTCCCCATCTTCATTCCCATCCACCAACCCCTCCCTCCCCCTCGTCATTCCCCTCCACGTCACCCTCCCTCCCCCTTTTCATTCCCCTCCACCACCCCCTCCCTCCCCTCTTCATTACACTCTACCACCCCCTCCTTCCCCCCCTTCATTCCCATCCACCACCCCATCCCGCCCCCTCTTCATTCCCCTCTGACACCCCCTCCCGCCCCCTCTTCATTCGTCACCACCTCCCCCTCCCTCCCCCTCTTCTTTCCCCTCCACCACCCCCTCCCTCCCCCTTTTCATTCCCCTCCACCACCCCCTCCCTCCCCTCTTCATTACACTCTACCACCCCCTCCTTCCCCCCCTTCATTCCCATCCACCACCCCATCCCGCCCCCTCTTCATTCCCCTCTGACACCCCCTCCCGCCCCCTCTTCATTCGTCACCACCTCCCCCTCCCTCCCCCTCTTCTTTCCCCTCCACCACCCCCTCCCTCCCCCTCTTCATTCCCCTCCACCTCCCCCTCCCTCCCCCTCTTCATTCCCCTCCACCTCCCCCTCCCTCCCCCTCTTCATTCCCCTCCACCTACCCCTCCCCCTCATCATTCCCCTCCACCAACCACTCCCTCCCCCTCTTCATTCCCATCCACATCCCCCTCCCTCCCCCTCTTCATTCCCATCCACCACACCTTCCCTCCACATTATCTTGCCCCTCCACCACCCCTCATTTTCCCTCCTCTTTCCCCTACTCCTCCCACTCCCTCCCCCTCTTAATTCCCCTCCACCTCCCCCTCCCTCCCCCTCTCATTTCCCCCCCACCTCACCCTCCCACCCCCTCTTCATTCCCCTCCACATCCCCCTCCCACCCCGTCTTCATTACACTCCACCACCACCTTCCTCCCCCTCTTCATTCCACTCCACCACCCACTCCCTCCTCCCTTCATTCCCCTCCACCAGCCCCTCCCTCCCCCTCTTCATTCCCTCCACGTCCCCATCCCTCCCCCTCATCATTCCCATCCGCCATCCCCTCCCTCCCCCTCTTCATTCTTCACCACCTCCCCTCCCTCCCCCTCTTCATTCCGCTGTACCAACCCCTCCCTTCCCTCTCATTCCACTCCACCCCCCTCCCCCCTATTCAATCCCCTCCACCATCCCCTCCCTCCCCCTCTTCATTCGTCACCACCTCCCCCTCCCTCCCCCTCTTCATTCACCTCCCCTCCTCCTCCCAACCCCTCTTCATTCCCCTCCACCTACCCCTCCCTCCCCTCTTCATTCCCCTCCAACAAACTCTCCCTCCCCCTCTTCATTACACTCCACCACCCCCTCCCTCCCCCTCTTCATTCCCCTAAACATCCGCCTCCCTCCCCCTCTTCATTCCCATCCACCACCCCCTCCCTCTCCCTCCCGCACACAATTCATTCCACTCCACATCCCCCTCCCACCCCCTCTTCATTCCACTCCACCATCCCCTCCCTCCCCCTCTTCATTCCCCTCCACAACCCCCTCCCTCCCCCTCTGCATTCCACTCCACCAACCCCTACCTTCCCCTCTTCAAGCCCCGCCACCACCCCCTCCCTCCCCCTCTTCATTCGCTTCCCCCTTCCCCTCCCTCTCCCTCTTCATTCCCCTCCACATCCCCCTCCATCCACTCTTCATTCCAATCCACCTCCCAATCTTCATTCCCTCCACCACCCCCTTCCACCCCCTCTTCATTCCATTCCACCATCCCCCTACCTCCCCCTCTTCATTCCCCCCCACCTCCCCCTCCTTCCCCCTCTTCATTCCCCTCCACATCCCCCTCCATCCCACTCTTCATTCCAATCCACCTCCCAATCTTCATTCCCCTCCACCACCCCCTTCCACCCCCTCTTCATTCCATTCCACCATCCCCTACCTCCCCCTCTTCATTCCCCCCCACCTCCCCCTCCTTCCCCCTCTTCATTCCCCTCCACCTCCCCATCCTTCCCCCTCATCATTCCCGTCCGCCATCCCCTCCCTCTGCCTCTTCATTCCCCTCCACCACCCCCTCCCACCCCTCTTCATTCCCCCTCCACCACACCCTCCCTCCCCCTCTTCATTCCACTCCACCCCCTCCCCTATTCAATCCCCTCCACCACCCCCTCCCACTCCTCTTCATTCCCCTCCACCACCCCCTCCCTCCCCCTCTTCATTCCACTCCAGCCCCTCCCCCTATTCAATCCCCTCCACCATCCCCTCCCTCCCCCTCTTCATTCACCTCCACCACCCCCTCCCTCCCCCTCCCTCCCCCTCCTCCTCCCTCCCACCCTCTTTCACCTCCACCTACCCCCTCCCTCCCCCTCTTCATTCCACTCCACCACCCCCTCCCTCCCCTCTTCATTCCCCTCCCCTTCCTCGTACCACCCCCTCTTCATTCCCCTCCACCATATTCTCCCACCCCACTTCATTCTTCACCAATTCCCCCTCCTTCCCCTCTTCATTCCCCTCCCCTCCTCCTCCCTCCCACTCTTCATTCACCTCCACCTACCCCTCCCTCCCCCTCTTCATTCCACTCCACCAACCCCACCCTCCCCTCTTCATTCCCCTCCCCCTCCCCGTACCTCCCCCTCTTCATTGCCCTCCACCAACCACTCCCTCCCCCTCTTCATTCCCCTCTCCCACCCTCCCACTCTTCATTCTCCTCCCCCTCCCTCCGACTCTTCATTCTCCTCCCCCTCTCTTCCCCTCTTCATTCCCCTCCCCCTCCTCCTCCCTCCCCCTCTTCATTCACCTCCACCTACCCCTCCCTCCCCCTCTTCATTCCACTACACCACCCCCACCCTCCCCCTCTTTATTCCACTCCACCACCCCCTCCCTCCCCCTCTTCATTCCCATCCACCACCCTTTCCCTTCCCCGCTTCATTCGCCTCCCCCTCCCCATCCTCCCCCTCTTCATTCCCCTCCCCCTCGCTCCCCCTCTTCATTCCCCTCCCATCCCGCTCCCTCCACCTCTTCATTCCCATCCACCACCCCGTCCCTCCCCCTCCCTCCCACTCTTCATTCCACTACACCTCCCCCTCCCTCCCACTCTTCATTCCACTCCACCACCCCCCTCCCACACCCTCTTCATTCCCAGCCACCTCTCCCTACCTCCCCCTCTTCATTCCCCTCCAACTCCCCCCACCCTCCCCCTTTTCATTCCCATCCACCTCCCCCTCCCACGCCCTCATCATTCCCCTCCCTCTCCCTCCCCTCTTCATTCCCTCCCCCTGCCTTCCCCTCTTCATTCCCCTCGCCCTCCTCCTCCATCCCCCTCTTCATTCACCTGCACCTACCCTCCCTCCCCCTCTTCATTGCCCTCCACCAGCCCCTCCCTCCCCCTCTTCATACCCCTCCACCATCCACTCCCTCCCCCACTTCATTCTTCATCACCTCCCCCACCCTCCCCCTCCCTCCCCTCTTCATTCCACTCCACCACCCCCTTCCTCCCCTCTTCATTCCCCTCCCCTTCCCTGTACCACCCCTCTTCATTCACCTCCAACTTCACCCTCCCTCACCCTCTTCATTCCACTCCACCACCCCCTCCCTCCCCCTCTTCATTCCCATCCCATTCCCCATACCAACCGCTCTTCATTCCCCTCCACATCCCCTCCCTCCCCCACTTCATTCTTCACCACCTGCCCCTCCCTCCCCCTCTCATTCCCCTCCCACTCCTCCTCCCTACCACACTTCATTCACCTCCACCTTCCCCCTCCCTCCCCCTCTTCATTCCACTCCACCACCCCCTCCCTCCCCCTCTTCATTCCCCTCCACCATCCCCTCCCTCCCCCACTTCATTCTTCACCACCTCCCCCTCCCTCCCCCTCTTCATTCCCCTCCACCACCCCCTCCCTCCCCCTCTTCATTCACCTCCACCTTCCCCCTCCCTCCCCCTCTTCATTCCACTCCACCACCCCCTCCCTCCCCCTCTTCATTCCCCTCCACCATCCCCTCCCTCCCCCACTTCATTCTTCACCACCTCCCCCTCCCTCCCCCTCTTCATTCCCCTCCCCCTCCTCCCACTCTTCATTCCCCTCCCACTCTCTCCCCTCTTCATTCCCCTCCCCCTCCTCCTCCCTCCCCCTCTTCATTCCACTACACCACCCCCACCCTCCCCCTCTTCATTCCCCTCCACCACCCTTTCCCTCCCCCTCTTCATTCGCCTCCCCCTCCCCCTCCCTCCCACTCTTCATTCCACTACACCACCCCCTCCCCTCCCCCTCTTCTTCCACCCCACCTCCCCCTCCCTCCCCTTTTTCATTCCATCCACCTCCGCCGCCCTCACCCTCTTCACTCCCCTCCCCCTCCCTCCCTCCCCTCTTCATTCCCCTCCCCCTCCCACCCCCTCTTCATTCACCTCCGCCTACCCGTCCCTCCCCCTCTTCATTCCACTCCACCACCCCGTCCCTCCCCCTCCCCCTCCCTCCCCCTCTTCATTGCCCTCCACCAACCCCTCCCTCCCCCTCTTCATTCCCCTCCACCATTCCCTCCCTCCCCCACTTCATTCTTCACCACTTCCCCCTCCCTCCACCTCTTCATTCCCCTCCCCCTCCTTCCCACTCTTCATTCTCCTCCCCCTCTCTCCACCTCTTCATTCCCCTCCCCCTCCTCCTCAATCCCCCTCTTCATTCACCTCCACCTCCCCCTCCATCCCCCTCTTCATTCCCATCCACCAATCCACCCTCCCCCTCTTCATTCCCCTCCACATGCCCCTTTTCTCCCCATCTTCATTCCCATCCAACTCCCCCTCCCTTCCCCTCTTCATTCCCATCCACCTCCCACTCCCTCCCCTCTTCATTCGCCTCCACCACCCCTCCATTCCCCTCTTCTTTCCCCTCCACCACCCCTCCCTCCCCCTCTTCATTCCCCTCCACCTCCCTCTCCCTCCCCCTCTTCATTCCCATCCAAAACCCCCTCCCTCCCCTCTTCATACCACTCCACCTCCACATTTCTACCCTCTTCATTCCCCTCAACCACCCCTCCATTCCCCTCTTCATTCCCCTCAACCATTCCCTCCCTCCCCCTTCAGACTTCACCTCCTCCCGCTCCCTCCCCCTCTTCATTCCCCTCTATCACGCCCTCCCTTCCCTCTTCATTCTCCTCCACCACCCCCTGCCTTCCCCTCTTCATTCCCAAAAACCTCCCGCTCCCTTCCCCTCTTCATTCCACTCCACCAACCCCTCCCTCCCCATCTTCATTCCCATCCACCTCCCTCTCCCTCTTCATTCTCCTCCACCTCCCCCTCCCTTCCCCTCTTCATTCCCCTCAACCACCCCCTCGCTCCCCCCTCATCCTTCCCCTCCAACACCCCCTCCCTACCCCTTTTCATTCCCCTCCACCTACCCCTCCCTCCCCATCATCATTCCCATCCACCACCCCCTCCCTCGCCCTCTTCATTCCCCTCCACCTCCCACTCCCTCCCCCTCTTCATTCCCCTCCACAAACCCCTCCCTCCCCCTCTTCATTCCCATTCACCTCCCCGTCCCTCCCCCTCTTCATTCCCCTCAACCACCCCCTCCTTCCCCCTCTTCATTCTCCTCCACCACCCCCTCCCTTCCACTTTTCATACCCCTCCACCTCCCCTCCCTCCCCCTGTTCTTTCCTCTCCACCACCCCCGCTCTCCCCCTCTTCATTCCCCTCTAACACCCCCTCCCTCCCCCTTTTCATTCCGCTCCACCACCTCCTCACTTCCCCTCTACATTCCCATCCAACACCCCCTCCCTCCCCTCTTCATTCCACTCCACCTGCCCCTCCCTCCACCTCTTCATTCCCCTCCACAACCCCCTCCCTCCCCCTCTTCATTACCCTCTAACACCCCCTCCCTCCCCCTCTTCATTCTTCACCACCTCCCCCACTCCCCTCCCCCACTCCCCTCCCCCACTCCCCTATCCCACTCCCCTCCCCTCCCTGACTCCACTCCCCTCCCCGACTCCACTCCCCTCCCCGACTCCACTCCCCTACTCCCCTACCCCACTTCCCTTTCCAACTCCCCTCCCCAACTCCCCTCCCCTCCATCTCCTCACTGCCCTCCACTACCCAACTCCCTGACAACACTCTGCACCCCCACTCCCCATCTCCACTCCCCATCTCCACTCCCCATCTCCCCTCCCCCACTCCCATACCCCACCCCCCTACCCCACTCCCCTATTCCCCTCCCACACTAACCTACCCCACTCCACTGCCCCACACCCCTACTCCACTCCGCTTACCTCCACCTCCTCAGTGCCCTAATCTACCACACTCCCCTCCCCCACTCCCCTCCCCCACTCCCCTCCCCCACTCCCCTCCCCCACTCCCCTGCCCCACTCCCCTGCCCCACGCCCCTGCCCCACGCCCCTGCCCCACGCCCCTCCCCCACGCCCCTCCCCCACGCCCATCCCCCACGCCCCTACCCCACTCCCCTCCCCCACTCCCCGCTCCCCCACACCCGCTACCCCACCCCCGCTACCCCACCCCCGCTACCCCACCCCCGCTACCCCACCCCCGCTACCCCACCCCGCTCCCCCACCCCCTCTCCTCCACCCCCTCCCCCACCCCCTCTCCCCTGCCCCTCTCCCCTGCCCCTCTCCCCTGCCCCTCTCCCCTGCCCCTCTCCCCGCCCCTCTCCCCGCCCCTCTCCCCGCCCCACTCCCCCCCCACTCCCCCCAACTCCCCCCCCACTCCCCCATCCCACACCCCCCACTCCCCTATCCCACTCCCCCATCCCACACCCCCCACTCCCCTATCCCACTCCCCTATCCCACTCCCCTATCCCACTCCCCTATCCCAATCCCCTACCCCACTCCCCTACCCCACTCCCCTACCCCACTCCCCTACCCCACTCCCCTACCCCACTACCCTACCCCACACCCCAACCCCACACCCCAACCCCACACCCCAACCCCACACCCCAACCCCACACCCCAACCCCACACCCCAACCCCACACCCCAACCCCACACCCCAACCCCACACCCCTACCCCACACCCCTACCCCACTCCCCAACCCCACTCCTCTACCCCACTCCCCTACCCCACTCCCTTCCACCACTCCCCTCCCCAACTCCCCTCCCCAACTCCCCTCACCTCTCCCCCTCACCCCTCGCACTCACTCCCCTCCCCACTCCCCTCCCCCACTCCCCACACCCACTCCCCTCCCCCACTCCCCTCCCCCACTCCCCTCCCCCACTCCCCTCCCCCATTCCCCTCCCCCACTCCCCTCCCCCACTCCCCTCCCCCACTCCCCTCCCCCACTCCCCTCCCCCTCTCCCCTCCCCCACTCCCCTATCCCACTCCCCTATCCCACTCCCCTATCCTACTCCCCTCCCTGACTCCCCTACCCCACTTCCCTTTCCAACTCCCCTCCCCAACTCCCCTCCCCTCCATCTCCTCACTGCCCTCCCCTACCCAACTCCCTGACACCACTCTGCACCCCCACTCCCCATCTCCACTCCCCATCTCCACTCCCCATCTCCACTCCCCATCTCCACTCCCCTACCCCACTACCCCACCCCACTCACCTCCTCCACTCACCTCCTCCACTCCCCTCCCCAACTCCCCTCCCCCACCCCCCTCCCCCACTCCCCTCCCCCACTCCCCTATTCCCCTCCCACACTAACCTACCCCACTCCGCTTACCTCCACCTCCTCAGTGCCCTACTCTACCACACTCCCCTGCCCCACTCCCCTCCCCCACTCCCCTGCCCCACTCACATACTCTCCACCTTCTCACTGCACTCCAGTACCCAACACCCTTACCCCACTTACCTCACCCACTCCCCTCCCTCTCTGCCCTTCCCTCCACCTCCTCACTGCGCTCCCCTACCCAACTCCCCTACCCAACTCCCCTACCCAACTCCCCTTTCCCACTCCCCTGTCCCACTCCCCTAAATCACACACCTCCACCACTCCACTCCCCCTCTTCCGTTCCCTCCACATCCTCACTGCGCTCCCCGACTCCACACCGCTATCCTACTCTGCATCCCACTCCCCCCCCCAACTCCCCTGCGGCACTGCCCTCCCCAACTCCCCTACGGCACTGCCCGCCCCCACTCCCTAGGCCACTCCCCTTCATTCCACCTCATCACTGCCCTCCACCACCCCACTCCCCTTCCCCACTGCCATACCTCACTCCAATCCCCCACTCCCCTACCCCACTCCCCTACCCCACTCCCCTACCCCACTCCCCTAAACCCACTCCCCTAAACCCACTCCCCTAAACCCACTCCCCTAAACCCACTCCCCTAAACCCACTCCCCTGCCGCATTCCCCTGCCCCACACCCCTACCCCACTCCGCTTACCTCCACCTCCTCAGTGCCCTACCCTACCCCACTCCCCTGCCCCACTCCCCTACCCCACTACCCTATCCCACTCCCCTATCCCACTCCCCTACCCCACTACCCTATCCCACTACCCTATCCCACTCCCCTATCCCACTCCCCTATCCCACTCCCCTATCCCACTCCCCTATCCCACTCCCCTATCCCACTCCCCTATCCCACTCCCCTATCCCACTCCCCTATCCCACTCCACTCCCCTCCCCGACTCCACTCCACTCCCCTCCCCGACTCCACTCCACTCCCCTCCCCGACTCCACTCCCCTCCCAGACTCCCCTCCCTGACTCCACTCCCTGACTCCACTCCCCTCCCCGACTCCCCTACCCCACTTCCCTTTCCAACTCCCCTCCCCAACTCCCCTCCCCTCCATCTCCTCACTGCCCTCCCCTACCCAACTCCCTGACACCACTCTGCACCCACACTCCCCATCTCCACTCCCCATCCCCACTTCCCATCTCCACTCCCCATATGCACTCCCGTACACCACTACCCCACCCCACTCACCTCCTCAACTCCCCTCCCCCACTCCCCTCCCCCACTCCCCCATTCCCCTCCCACACTAACCTACCCCACTCCACTGCCCCACACCCCTACTCCACTCCGCTTACCTCCACCTCCTCAGTGCCCTAATCTACCACACTCCCCTGCCCCACTCCCCTGCCCCACTCCCCTGCCCCACTCCCCTCCCCCACTCCCCTCCCCCACTCCCCTCCCCCACTCCCCTCCCCCACTACCCTGCCTCACTCCCCTGCCTCACTCCCCTGCCTCACTCCCCTGCCTCACTCCCCTCCCCCACTCCCCTGCCCCACTCCACTGCCCCACTCCCCTGCCCCACTCCCCTGACCCACTCCCCTACTCCACTCCGCTTACCTCCACCTCCTCAGTGCCCTAATCTACCACACTCCCCTGCCCCACTCCCCTGCCCCACTCCCCTGCCCCAGTCCCCTGCCCCACTCCCCTGCCCCACTCCCCTCCCCCACTCCCCTCCCCCACTCCCCTCCCCCACTCCCCTGCCCCACTCCCCTGCCCCACTCCCCTGCCCCACTCCCCTGCCCCACTCCCCTGCCCCACTCCCCTGCCCCACTCCCCTGCCCCACACCCCTGCCCCACTCCGCTTACCTCCACCTCCTCAGTGCCCTACTCTACCACACTCCCCTGCCCCACTCCCCTCCCCCACTCGCCTGCCCCACTCACATACTCTCCACCTCCTCACTGCAGTCCCCTACCCAACTCCCCTACCCAACTCCCCTACCCAACTCCCCTACCCAACTCCCCTGTCCCACTCCCCTGCCCCACTCCCCTAAATCACACACCTCCACCACTCCACTCCCCCTCTTCCCTTCCCTCCACATCCTCACTGCGCTCCCTGACTCCACACCGCTATCCTACTCTACATCCCACTCCCCTACCCCACTCCCCTAACTCACTTCCCTCCCCCACTCACCTCCCCTACACCCCTTCTCCTCCTCACTGCCCTCCCCTCCCCAACTCCCCTACGGCACTGCCCTCCCCAACTCCCCTACGGCACTGCCCTCCCCCACTCCCTAGGCCACTCCCCTTCATTCCACCTCATCATTGCCCTCCACCACCCCACTCCCCTTCCCCACTGCCATAACTCACTCCAATCCCCCACTCCAATCCCCCACTCCCCTACCCCACTCCCCTACCCCACTCCCCTACCCCACTCCCCTAACCCCACTCCCCTAAACCCACTCCCCTAAACCCACTCCCCTAAACCCACTCCCCTAAACCCACTCCCCGAAACCCACTCCCCGAAACCCACTCCCCTACCTCACTCCCCTCCCCCACTCCCCTACCCCACTCACTTAATACACACCCCTCCCCAACTCCCCTTCCCAACTTTCCTCACCCACTCACCTCACCAACTCCCATACCCCACTACACTCCCCAACTCCCCTCCGCAACTCCCATCCACAACACCCCTCCCTCACTCCCCTACCCCAACTCCCCTCCCCAACTCCCCTCCCCAACTCCATTCCCTCACTCCCCTACACCACTCCCCTCCCCAACTCCCCTCCCCCACTCCAATCCCCCACTCCCCTACCCCACTCCCCTACCCCACTCCCCTACCGCACTCCCCTACCCCACTCCCCTACCCCACTCCCCTACCCCACTCCCCTACCCCACTCGCCTCGCACACACCCCTACCCCACTCGCCCCCCTACTACCCTACCCCACTCCGCTATTACACTCCCCTACCCCACTCCCCAAGACCACATCCATTACACACTCCCCTACCCAACTACTGCTCCCCAACTCTCCGAACCAAATACCCTCCCCCACTCCCCTTCTCTTCACCTCCTCAGTGCACTCCCCTCCCCCACTCCCTTCCCCTACTCCCCTTCCTTCTGCTCCTCACTGCCCTCCCCTACCCAGATCCCCTACGCCACCGCCTCTCTCCCTCCCCACGTCACTCCCCTTCCCTCCACCTCCTCACTGGCCTCCCCTACCACACACCCCCAATCCACTCCCCTCAGACACTGCCCTACCTCACTCCACAACCCACTCCCTCCCCCTCTTCATTCCACTCCACCTCCCCTTCCTCCCCTCTTCATTCCCATCAACCAACCCCGCCCTCCGACTCTTCATTCCCCTCTGACAACCACTCCCTCCACCTCTTCATTAGTCACCACCTCCCCCTCCCTCCCCCTCTTCATTCTCCTCCACCTCCCGCTCCCTACCTCTCTTCATTCCCCTCAACCACCCCCTCCCTCCCCTCTTCATTCTCCTCCACCTCCTCTCCCTACCCCTTTTAATTCCCCACCCTCCCCATCTTCATTCCCATCCACCTCCCCCTCCCTCCCCCTGTTCATTCCCCTCCACCTCCCGCTCCCTCCCCCTCTTCATTCCCCTCCACCTCCCCTTCCCTCTCCCTCTTCATTCCCCTCCACCTCCCACTCCCTCCCCCTCTTCATTCCCCTCCACCTCCCACTCCCTCCCCCTCTTCATTCCCATCCACCAACCCCTCCCTCCCCCTCGTCATTCCCCTCCACCTCCCCCTCCCTCCCCCTCTTCATTCCCATCCACCACCCCATCCCTCCCCCTCTTCATTCCCATCCACAACCCCCTCCCTCCCCCTTTTCATTCCCCTCCACCTCACCCTCCCTCCCCCTCTTCATTCCCATCCACCACCCCATCCCTCCCCCTCTTCATTCCCATCCACAACCCACTTCATTCCACTCCACCTCCCCCTCCCTCCCCCTCTTCATTCCCATCCACCAACCCCACCCTCCCACTCTTCATTCCCCTTCTGACACCCCCTCTCTCCCCCTCCTCATTCGACCCAACCTCCCCCTCCCTCCCCCTCTTCATTCCCGTCCACCTGCCCCTCCATCCCCATCTTCATACCCCTCCACCTGCCCCTCCCTCCCCATCTTCATTCCCATCCTCCTCCCACTCCCTCCCCCTCTTCATTCCCCTCCCCTCTTAATTCCCCTCCACCACCCCCTCCCTCCCACTCTTCATTCCCCTTCACCACCCCTTCCCACACCCTCTTCATTCCACTCCACCACCCACTCCCTCCCCCTCATCATTCCCATCCGCCATCCCCTCCCTCCGCCTCTTCATTCCCCTCCACCACCCCATCCCACCACTCTTCATTCCCCTCCACCACCCCCTCCTTCCCCCTCTTCATTCTTCACCACCTCCCCATCCCTCCGCCTCTTCATTCCCCTCCACCACCCCCTCCCACTCCTCTTCATTCCCCTCCACAACCCCCTCCTTCCCCCTCTTCATTCTTCACCACCTCCCCTCCCTCCTCCTCTTCATTTCCCTCCACCACCCCCTCCCACCCCTCTTCATTCCCCTCTCCCACCCCGTCCTCCCCTCTTCATTCCACTCCACCACCCCTCCCTCCCCTCATCATTCCCCTCCACCAACCCCTCCCTCCCCCTCTTCATTCCTCTCCACCTCCCCCTCTGTCCCCCTCTTAATTCCCGTCCACCTCCCCCACCCTCCCCATCTTCATTCCCATCCACCTCCCACTCCCTCCCCCTCTTCATTCCCGTCCACCTCCCACTCCCTCCCCCTCTTCATTCCCCTCCACCTCCCACTCCCTCCCCCTCTTCATTCCCCTCCACCTCCCACTCCCTCCCCCTCTTCATTCCCCTCCACCTCCCACTCCCTCCCCCTCATCATTCCCATCCACCACACCCTCCCTCCCTCTCTTCATTCCCATCCACCATTCCATCCCTCCCCTCTTCATTCCCCTCCACCTCCACTCCCTCCCCCTCTTCATTCCCATCCACAACCCCCTCCCTCCCCCTCTTCATTCCCATCAACCAGCCCCAACCTCCCACTCTTCATTCCCCTCTGACACCACCTCCCTCCCCCTCTTCATTCGTCACCACATCCCCCTCCCTCCCCCTCTTCATACCCCTCAACCACCCCCACCCTCCCCCTCTTCATTCTCCTCCACCTCCACTCCCTACCCCTTTTCATTCCCCTCCACCTCCCCCGCCCACCACATCTTCATTCCCATACACCTCCCCTACCCTCCCCCTGTTCATTCCCCTCCACCTCCCCCTCTTCATTCCCCTCCACCTCCCTCCCCCTCTTCATTCCCTTCCACCTCCCACTCCCTCCCCCTCTTCATACCCCTCCACCTCCCACTCCCCCTCTTCATTCCCATCCACCACCTCCTGCCTCCCCATCTTCATTCCCATCCACCAACCCCTCCCTCCCCCTCGTCATTCCCCTCCACGTCCCCCTCCCTCCCCCTTTTCATTCCCCTCCACCACCCCCTCCCTCCCCTCTTCATTACACTCTACCACCCCCTCACTCCCCCCCTTCATTCCCATCCACCACCCCATCCCGCCCCCTCTTCATTCCCCTCTGACACCCCCCCCGCCCCCACTTCATTCGTCACCACCTCCCCCTCCCTCCCCCTCTTCTTTCCCCTCCACCTCCCCCTCCCTCCCCCTCTTCATTCCCCTCCACCTCCCCTCCCTCCCCCTCTTCATTCCCCTCCACCTCCCCCTCCCTCCCCCTCTTCATTCCCCTCCACCACCCCCTCCACCCCTCTACATTCCCCTCCACCACCCCCTCCCTCCCCCTCTTCATTCTTCACCACCTCCCCCTCCCACCCCTCTTCATTCCCCTCTCCCACCCCGTCCTCCCGTCTTCATTACCCTCCCCCTCCTCCTCCCTCCCCCTCCCTCCCCCTCTTCATTCCCCTCCACCTACCCCTCCCTCCCCTCATCATTCCCCTCCACCAACCACTCACTCCCCCTCTTCATTCCCATCCACATCCCCCTCCCTCCCCCTCTTCATTCCCATCCACCACACCTTCCCTCCACATTATCTTGCACCTCCACCACCCCTCATTTTCCCTCCTCTTTCCCCTACTCATCCCACTCCCTCCCCCTCTTAATTCCCCTCCACCTCCCCTCCCTCCCCCTCTTCATTTCCCCCCCACCTCACCCTCCCACCCCCTCTTCATTCCCCTCCACATCCCCCTCCCACCCCCTCTTCATTACACTCCACCAACACCTTCCTCCCCCTCTTCATTCCACTCCACCACCCACTCCCTCCTCCTCTTCATTCCCCTCCACCAGCCCCTCCCTCCCCCTCTTCATTCCCCTCCACGTCCCCATCCCTCCCCCTCATCATTCCCATCCGCCATCCCCTCCCTCCCCCTCTTCATTCTTCACCACCTCCCCCTCCCACCCCCTCTTCATTCCGCTGTACCACCCCCTCCTTCCCTCTTCATTCCACTCCACCCCCTCCCCCTATTCAATCCCCTCCACCATCCCCTCCCTCCCCCTCTTCATTCGTCACCACCTCCCCCTCCTCCCTCCCCCTCTTCATTCACCTCCCCTCCTCCTCCCAACCCCTCTTCATTCCCCTCCACCTACCCCTCCCTCCCCTGTTCATTCCCTCCAACAAACTCTCCCTCCCCCTCTTCATTACACTCCACCACCCCCTCCCTCCCCCTCTTCATTCCCCTAAACATCCGCCTCCTCCCCCTCTTCATTCCCATCCACCACCCCCTCCCTCTCCCTCCCTCACACAATTCATTCCACTCCACATCCCCCTCCCACCCCCTCTTCATTCCACTCCACCACCCCCTCCCTCCCCCTCTTCATTCCCCTCCACAACCCCCTCCCTCCCCCTCTGCATTCCACTCCACCAACCCCTACCCTCCCCTCTTCAAGCCCCGCCACCACCCCCTCACTCCCCCTCTTCATTCGCTTCCCCCTTCCCCTCCCTCTCCCTCTTCATTCCCCTCCACATCCCCCTCCATCCCACTCTTCATTCCAATCCACCTCCCAATCTTCATTCCCCTCCACCACCCCCTCCCTCCCCCTCTTCATTCCATTCCACCATCCCCTACCTCCCCCTCTTCATTCCCCTCCACCTCCCTCTCCTTCCCCCTCTTCAGTGCCCTCCACCTCTCCCTCCTTCCCCTCTTAATTCCCCTCCACCTCCCCATCCTTCCCCCTCTTCATTCCCATCCACCAGCCCCTCCCTCCCCCACTTCATTCCCTCCACGTCCCCATCCCTCCCCCTCATCATTCCCGTCCACCATCCCCTCCCTCTGCCTCTTCATTCCCCTCCCCCACCCCCTCCCACCCCTCTTCATTCCCCTCCACCACCCCCTCCCTCCCCCTCTTCATTCCACTCCACCCCCTCCCCTATTCAATCCCCTCCACCACCCCCTCCCACTCCTCTTCATTCCCCTCCACCACCCCCTTCCTCCCCCTCTTCATTCCACTCCACCCCCCTCCCACTATTCAATCCCTTCCACCATCCGCTCCCTCCCCCTCTTCATTCACCTCCCCTCCTCCTCCCAACCCCTCTTCATTCCCCTCCACCACCCCCTCCCTCCCCCTCCCTCCCCCTCCTCCTCCCTCCCACCCTTCTTTCACCTCCACCTACCCCCTCCCTCCCCCTCTTCATTCCACTCCACCACCCCCTCCCTCCCCCTCTTCATTCCCCTCCCCTTCCTCGTACCACCCCCTCTTCATTCCCCTCCACCATCCCCTCCCTCCCCACTTCATTCTTCACCACCTCCCCCTCCTTCCCCTCTTCATTCCCCTCCCCTCCCTCCCACTCTTCATTCACCTCCACCTACCCCTCCCTCCCCCTCTTCATTCCACTCCACCACCCCCACCCTCCCCTCTTCATTCCCCTCCCCTCCCCGTACCTCCCCCTCTTCATTGCCCTCCACCAACCCCTCCCTCCCCCTCTTCATTCCCTCCCCCACCCTCCCACTCTTCATTCTCCTCCCCCTCCCTCCGACTCTTCATTCTCCTCCCCCTCTCTTCCCCTCTTCATTCCCCTCCCCCTCCTCCTCCCTCCCCTCTTCATTCACCTCCACCTACCCCTCCCTCCCCCTCTTCATTCCACTACACCACCCCCACCCTCCCCCTCTTTATTCCACTCCACCACCCCCTCCCTCCCCTCTTCATTCCCATCCACCACCCTTTCCCTTCCCGCTTCATTCGCCTCCCCCTCCCCATCCCTCCCCCTCTTCATTCCCTACCCTCGCTCCCCCTCTTCATTCCCCTCCCCATCCCGCTCCCTCCACCTCTTCATTCCCATCCACCACCCCGTCCCTCCCCCTCCCTCCCACTCTTCATTCCACTCCACCAGCCCCTCCCCCACCCTCTTCATTCCCAGCCACCTCTCCCTACCACCCCCTCTTCATTCCCCTCCAACTCCCCCACCCTCCCCCTTTTCATTCCCATCCACCTCCCCCTCCCACGCCCTCATCATTCCCCTCCCCCTCCCTCCCCTCTTCATTCCCCTCCCCCTGCCTTCCCCTCTTCATTCCCCTCGCCCTCCTCCTCCATCCCCCTCTTCATTCACCTGCACCTACCCCTCCCTCCCCCTCTTCATTGCCCTCCACCAGCCCCTCCCTCCCCCTCTTCATACCCCTCCACCATCCACTCCCTCCCCCACTTCATTCTTCATCACCTCCCCAACCCTCCCTCTCCCTCCCCCTCTTCATTCCCCTCCCTCCCCCTCTTCATTCCACTCCACCACCCCCTTCCTCCCCTTCCCCGTACCGCCCCCTCTTCATTCACCTCCAACTTCACCCTCCCTCACCCTCTTCATTCCACTCCACCACCCCCTCCCTCCCCCTCTTCATTCCCATCCCATTCCCCGTACCAACCGCTCTTCATTCCCCTCCACCATCCCCTCCCTCCCCCACTTCATTCTTCACCACCTGCCCCTCCCTCCCCCTCTTCATTCCCCTCCCACTCCTCCTCCCTACCACTCTTCATTCACCTCCACCTTCCCCCTCCCTCCCCCTCTTCATTCCACTCCACCACCCCCTCCCTACCCCTCTTCATTCCCCTCCACCATCCCCTCCCTCCCCCACTTCATTCTTCACCACCTCCCCCTCCCTCCCCCTCTTCATTCCCCTCCCCCTCCCTCCCACTCTTCATTCCCCTCCCCCTCTCTCCCCCTCTTCATTCCCCTCCCCCTCCTCCTCCCTCCCCCTCTTCATTCCACTACACCACCCCCACCCTCCCCCTCTTCATTCCCCTCCACCACCCTTTCCCTCCCCACTTCATTCTTCACCACCTCCCCCTCCCTCCCCCTCTTCATTCCCCTCCCCCTCCCTCCCACTCTTCATTCCCATCCCCCTCTCTCCCCCTCTTCATTCCCCTCCCCCTCCTCCTCCCTCCCCCTCTTCATTCCACTACACCACCCCCTCCCTCCCCCTCTTTCTTCCACCCCACCTCCCCCTCCCTCCCCTTTTTCATTCCCATCCACCTCCGCCGCCCTCGCCCTCTTCATTCCCCTCCCCCTCCCTCCCTCCCCTCTTCATTCCCCTCCCCCTCCCACCCCCTCTTCATTCACCTCCGCCTACCCGTCCCTCCCCCTCTTCATTCCACTCCACCACCCCCTCCCTCCCCCTCCCCCTCCCTCCCCCTCTTCATTGCCCTCCACCAACCCCTCCCTCCCCCTCTTCATTCCCCTCCACCATTCCCTCCCTCCCCCACTTCATTCTTCACCACTTCCCCCTCCCTCCACCTCTTCATTCCCCTCCCCCTCCTTCCCACTCTTCATTCTCCTCCCCCTCTCTCCCCCTCTTCATTCCCCTCCCCCTCCTCCTCAATCCCCCTCTTCATTCACCTCCACCTCCCCCTACATCCCCCTCTTCATTCCGCTGTACCACCCCCTCCCTTCCCTCTTCATTCCACTCCACCCCCTCCCCCTATTCAATCCCCTCCACCATCCCCTCCCTCCCCCTCTTCATTCGTCACCACCTCCCCCTCCCTCCCCCTCTTCATTCACCTCCCCTCCTCCTCCAACCCCTCTTCATTCCCCTCCACCTACCCCTCCCTCCCCTCTTCATTCCCCTCCAACAAACTCTCCCTCCCCCTTTTCATTACACTCCACCACCCCCTCCCTCCCCCTCTTCATTCCCCTAAACATCCGCCTCCCTCCCCCTCTTCATTCCCATCCACCACCCCCTCCCTCTCCCTCCCTCACACAATTCATTCCACTCCACATCCCCCTCCCACCCCCTCTTCATTCCACTCCACCACCCCCTCCCTCCCCCTCTTCATTCCCCTCCACAACCCCCTCCCTCCCCCTCTGCATTCCACTCCACCAACCCCTACCTTCCCCTCTTCAAGCCCCGCCACCACCCCCTCCCTCCCCCTCTTCATTCGCTTCCCCCTTCCCCTTCCTCTCCCTCTTCATTCCCCTCCACATCCCCCTCCATCCCACTCTTCATTCCAATCCACCTCCCAATCTTCATTCCCCTCTACCACCCCCTCCCTCCCCCACTTCATTCCATTCCACCATCCCCTACCTCCCCCTCTTCATTCCCCTCCACCTCCCCCTCCTTCCCCCTCTTCAGTGCCCTCCACCTCTCCCTCCTTCCCCTCTTAATTCCCCTCCACCTCCCCATCCTTCCCCCTCTTCATTCCCATCCACCAGCCCCTCCCTCCCCCACTTCATTCCCCTCCACGTCCCCATCCCTCCCCCTCATCATTCCCGTCCGCCATCCCCTCCCTCTGCCTCTTCATTCCCCTCCACCACCCCCTCCCACCCCTCTTCATTCCCCTCCACCACCCCCTCCCTCCCCCTCTTCATTCCACTCCACCCCCTCCCCTATTCAATCCCCTCCACCACCCCCTCCCACTCCTCTTCATTCCCCTCCACCACCCCCTCCCTCCCCCTCTTCATTCCACTCCACCCCCCTCCCACTATTCAATCCCCTCCACCATCCCCTCCCTCCCCCTCTTCATTCACCTCCTCTCCTCCTACCAACCCCTCTTCATTCCCCTCCACCACCCCCTCCCTCCCCCTCCCTCCCCCTCCTCCTCCCTCCCACCCTTCTTTCACCTCCACCTACCCCCTCCCTCCCCCTCTTCATTCCACTCCACCACCCCCTCCCTCCCCTCTTCATTCCCCTCCCCTTCCTCGTACCACCCCCTCTTCATTCCCCTCCACCATCCCCTCCCTCCCCACTTCATTCTTCACCACCTCCCCCTCCTTCCCCTCTTCATTCCCCTCCCCCTCCCTCCCACTCTTCATTCACCTCCACCTACCCCTCCCTCCCCTCTTCATTCCACTCCACCACCCCCACCCTCCCCTCTTCATTCCCCTCCCCCTCCCCGTACCTCCCCCTCTTCATTGCCCTCCACCAACCCCTCCCTCCCCCTCTTCATTCCCCTCCCCCACCCTCCCACTCTTCATTCTCCTCCCCCTCCCTCCGACTCTTCATTCTCCTCCCCCTCTCTTCCCCTCTTCATTTCCCTCCCCCTCCTCCTCCCTCCCCCTCTTCATTCACCTCCACCTCCCCCTCCCTCCCCCTCTTCATTCCACTACACCATCCCCACCCTCCCCCTCTTTATTCACTCCACCACCCCCTCCCTCCCCCTCTTCATTCCCATCCACCACCCTTTCCCTTCCCCGCTTCATTCGCCTCCCCCTCCCCATCCCTCCCCCTCTTCATTCCCCTCCCCCTCGCTCCCCCTCTTCATTCCCCTCCCCATCCCGCTCCCTCCACCTCTTCATTCCCATCCACCACCCCGTCCCTCCCCCTCCCTCCCACTCTTCATTCCACGACACCTCCCCCTCCCTCCCACTCTTCATTCCACTCCACCACCCCCTCCCACACCCTCTTCATTCCCAGCCACCTCTCCCTACCTCCCCCTCTTCATTCCCCTCCAACTCCCCCACCCTCCCCCTTTTCATTCCCATCCACCTCCCCCTCCCACGCCCTCATCATTCCCCTCCCCCTCCCTCCCCTCTTCATTCCCCTCCCCCTGCCTTCCCCTCTTCATTCCCCTCGCCCTCCTCCTCCATCCCCCTCTTCATTCACCTGCACCTACCCCTCCCTCCCCCTCTTCATTGTCCTCCACCAGCCCCTCCCTCCCCCTCTTCATACCCCTCCACCATCCACTCCCTCCCCCACTTCATTCTTCATCACGTCCCCACCCTCCCTCTCCCTCCCCCTCTTCATTCCCCTCCCTCCCCCTCTTCATTCCACTCCACCACCCCCTTCCTCCCCTCTTCATTCCCCTCCCCTTCCCCGTACCGCCCCCTCTTCATTCACCTCCAACTTCACCCTCCCTCACCCTCTTCATTCCACTCCACCACCCCCTCCCTCCCCCTCTTCATTCCCATCCCATTCCCCGTACCAACCGCTCTTCATTCCCCTCCACCATCCCCTCCCTCCCCCACTTTATTCTTCACCACCTGCCCCTCCCTCCCCCTCTCTTCATTCCCCTCCCACTCCTCCTCCCTACCACTCTTCATTCACCTCCACCTTCCCCCTCCCTCCCCCTCTTCATTCCACTCCACCACCCCCTCCCTCCCCCTCTTCATTCCCCTCCACCATCCCCTCCCTCCCCCACTTCATTCTTCACCACCTCCCCCTCCCTCCCCCTCTTCATTCCCCTCCCCCTCCCTCCCACTCTTCATTCCCCTTCCCCTCTCTCCCCCTCTTCATTCCCCTCCCCCTCCTCCTCCCTCCCCCTCTTCATTCCACTACACCACCCCCACCCTCCCCCTCTTCATTCCCCTCCACCACCCTTTCCCTCCCCCTCTTCATTCGCCTCCCCCTCCCCCTGCCTCCCACTCTTCATGCCACTACACCACCCCCTCCCTCCCCCTCTTTCTTCCACCCCACCTCCA